>NC_042616.1:432071632-432410144 GCF_901001135.1 Rhinatrema bivittatum
AGAGAGGGAGGGAGCTTGTATAAGGGTGTATGTGTGAGAGAGAGAGATGGAGTCTATATAAGGGGGTGTGTATATGCACTAGTGAGAGGGAGCATGTGTGTGTGTGTGAGAGAGAGAGAGAGTGAGAGAGAGACAGGAAGCCTGTGTGAGGAGCAGTACTGAGAGAGGGGTCACACTCTGGGAGTGGAGATAGAGTTGAAGGCGTTGAGCCTAGAGGGCGAGGAAAGAGATAGCGGCAGCTGGTGCCCTGAGAGGGCAAAGTGAAAGGAGACTGGCCAAAGGAATAGGGGGAGAGGGTGGAAGAGAAACTCTTACAGTGAATTTCTAGGGAAATTCTGCTCAAAATATTTAAAACTGTGCAAGGCCTATGTTCCTGGCATGTTTGTCATAACTGCTAATGAGGCTGTGTGAGTCCTTCCTCCCAAAACATTACCTACAGCTGCCCACAGGAAACCCTTCTGTGACAGGCATATATGACCTGTACTTTAGTGCGACATTCTGACATGGGTCCCTGAAGGGCTTGGTGGCACAACACGCGTGTCTGTGAAGATAGCAACACATAAAGCCCATCAGCTATCATCACAAGCAAATGACATCTGTGGGAGCAGAAGGCCTATACATTCAGCACTTTATGGCACTTACTATGGAGGCAGCTTGTAGGCTCATAACCTTTTCGGCTGACAAGACTTGGTGTTCCCCGAATGCAATACACAGAGAAGTACATAGACAATGAAGGACCAGACCCTGGGCTGCTCAGAACTAACAGTAGAAGTCTGTTACACCACATAATGTTCAGCCTAGAGGATAGCAGCTGTTCAGCATTCCACAGAAGTCGTCACACGCATGTGCATTAGCAATGGCACGCAACCATGAAAGCATGGAAATGTGTGCAGTGATATTGATAGCGCAATTATCTGGAAAGTATTTTGGACAGGAATGCTCAGCCTACGTGCTTTAACGTTACTCAGAGATCACAGCTGCAGTATAACAGGTAGTAGGTATAGGTTAAAGGTTAAGAATGAGCATATGCTCAGGGTACATACATACGTGCATACAGCTACACCACATGACTATCAGTGACGCATAACGCACAATGATCTTGCACCAAACTGAGTTCTGCAGATCAGAGTGAGGCTAGGTGTGACAGCACAGTTTAAGACAGGAGGTTCACACACACACATGGTCCATTGGCCTGTATGATGTGAGTGTTTGATGAGGATCAATGTGGCTGCTGTAAGAGTGCTTATAAACTATACTGTAACATATCAGAGATCATAGGAAAATACAAATGAAGACACGACACTATTTGATTCCCAATCGTGCCTTCACTGACATAGACATGCATGCACCTGTTGGCTCCTCTGAGAAGCCAATGTGACCTACATGACATTACAAATGGCAAGCCTGCCACTTTTTGCACATAAATATTTCTAAATTGCCTAGCTAGGTATAGTATGGATGCATAGGTGTGGGGGTGCATGCAACCACAAAGAGGAATGCTACCTTGGAAGGAGCTCTGCACATTACTGAAAACTGCAGCAGGTAGCACAGTTGCTTTCACCAAGGCTGTAATGGAGGGTGTGATCTTATAGCACTGTGATGTGAGCAGTACTGTTGTCTAGGGATGTGAATCGTTTTTTGACGATTTAAAAAAATCATCGATATTTTTAAAATCGTCAAAAATCGTTAGAGTGCTCGATACAATAAAAATTCCCCCGATTTATCGTCAAAAATCGTTAAATCGGGCACGGGAATTATTTGGGGGGAGGGCGGGAAAACCAGCACACCAAAACAACCCCTAAACCCACCCCCACCCTTTAAAACCAATCCCTTACCCTCCCCCACCCTCCCAAAATGTTAAATTACCTGGTGGTCCAGTGGGGGGGTCCCGGCGCGATCTCCCGCTCTCGGGCCATCGGCGCCATTTTGGCTGCCACTAATATAAATGGCGCCGATGGCCCGATAAAAAAAAAACCCACCCGACCCTTTAAACCGACCCCCTTAGCCTCCCCCACCCTCCCGACCCCCCCCCCCAAACCTTTTAAAATTACCTGGTGGTCCGGGGGGGGGGGCGCAAGGAGCAATCTCCCGCTCTCTGGCCATCGGCTGCCACTCATAAAGATGGCGCTGATGGCCCTTTGCCCTTACCATGTGACAGGGTATCCGTGCCATTGGCCGGCCCCTGTCACATGGTAGGAGCACTGGATGGCCGGCGCCATCCAGTGCTCGTTCACGTGCTCGCCAATTTTCTAACATGCGCACGCTGGAGCACGCACGGTAGAAAATCCATGGGCAGCGTGCACATGCGCTCCGGATTTTATAATTCATGCACGTATGTTTAGGGGGTGGGGGCACACAAGGGGGGGGGGGGGATTTTGCAATTTCCGCGCAGCGACACATTCCCACCTTCCCAGTTCTCTCCCATGCCGCTCCAATTAAGGAGCGGACCGGGAGGGAACTTCCTTATCCCCCTACCTTACCTCCTTTCCCTTTCCCCTTCCCATCTCCTCCCCACCCCCCAAACTCTACCTTTTTCTTTTTTTTTCTTAGTTTCACAACTTATTTCAGCTCCTGAGCTGAAGTAAGTTGTGCGCAGGCAGCCGGGTCTTTGGGAAAGTGATCAATGGCGCTGTCCCGGCCTGCCCTCGGCCCGCCTCTCCCCACCCAGAACCCACCCCCGGCCTGCCCCTTCAAAGAAGCCCAGCATTTGAGTGTGCACCGGGCTTAATGCACATGACTGGATCCCTTCGAAAATTCGCTCGGTGCACGCAAAGTGTGGCCATGCACCTAAAGCCCGGATTTTACACTCGCAGGGCTTTTAAAATCTGGGTGATAATTATATTTTCCCTTATTGCTTTAATACCTTAACAGTTCCCAGTTCTTCTAGCTAGTGCATTCTTGAACTCCCAAATGCATGATATTTCATTTTTTTAGCACCGACGCTCATTTTTAAACCCTTGACCAATCTTCCATTATCCTTATGTCTCTTTTTCTTTTTTTTTTTTTCACCTCTTCCAGCTTGGCCACTCTTACAAATATTTCTATCTGCATACAAGCATATTTTCCCTCACTTCCCTGTGCAATAGCAAATCTAAAAATATAGAGCCCTGGATTACTCCAGCGGTCACTTTACCTTCACCAGAGTGAATTCCAGGGATCACCATGTGCTGCATTCTCTTGCTCAACCAGTTCCTTACCTAATTTACTACTTTCTGTCTTACTCCCATATGATCTATCTTCTTTACCAGTCCTTTATATTGAACTGCGTTCCTCCAATAAAGGTGTATTAACTTTACCATCTGTGCAATCAGCCCACCTGAACCAGGTGAGGGACAGAGCTTTGTCATTGGCTGGTCCTAAAATTTGGAACATGCTCCCTGCAGCCATTAGATTAGAGTCCACTTTTAAACAATTTAAGAGAGAGCTTAAGACATGGCTTTTTAGCGAAGCTTATTCAAGCCAATCTTAAAGGAGTCTTAAGCTTTTAACTTGATGACAGCTTGCTTGTATGGAGAGACAACCTGATGAATTTGTTTATTGTTTTGATGATTTTTATTTTTATTGTTCTTGATTGCTTTTTGTGTATTTTAACCATTATTTTATGTTCTTAGTAGCAGTTTATAGTTTTAAGATTTTTATGATGTTATTGGAGAATTTTAGGCTTTGTTCCTTCCGTACATGTTTTAGAGTATCTGACCTAAAATCAGCCTGCCCTTCACCAGCCCCAGCACAGCCAGCCCTCCTAAAACAAACCCCTCCCCTAGCCCCAGCACAGTTAGACCACCAACCAGCCAAGCCCTAGCCACTTTAGCTACCAGATATTGGACTCATTCTCTGAGGGTTAGGAGCTCTTTGCACTGATGGCACTCATATATCCTCTCACGAAATGGTAGCTAGCTAATCATAAGTGTGGCATTCAGTGCAAAAAGACTGAATAACCCTCTCAAACATCTAGACTAATGTGTGCATCTTAATTCTGTTCATTTATTAGCTATTTAAAATTTCTAAGGGAGTAAAGATATTCAAACTAATCCAAAGTAATTTTAATTGATTGGCTTATTTTATATTTATCAGTGATCCTGCAAGGACTACATACAACTACCTGGTTACATAACCTTACTGACCCTTGTTTTATGCTAATTCCCTGTTTTTGTATCAAAAAATGTCCAGTTCACTGGAAATGTATATCATGGCCTCTTGGAGAAGTATATAAACAAGTTTGCATTTTCTCTGCTGCTGGAAACAGTGTGGAGGCTCTGAAAGATGAAACCTAGACAACTTGTTGTAACCATTGTAATCCTCGACTGTGACTGCTGGAAGAAGTATGATGATGAACCTTCTTGTCCTCTGCTATTAGAACGAGTGCAGTGGCTCGGAAAGCTGAAACCTAGATAGCTTGCATTGTCCTCCACTGGGGCTACTAGGAAAAGTATGCAAATGAGCCTTCTAGCTCTCTGCTGCTATAAACAGTGGGGCTGATGCAATAATTTTTGTGGAAAGGGGGTGCTGACTTCTCAGCGCCCACATTCTTAACGCATGCGTGGTGCCCGGAAGGGACAATAGGCAAATCAGGGGGTCCCACTAGCGAGGAGGTGCTAGGGTCATTTGCACGACCTTTATGTCTCCTCGTTAACGTGACTCCGTGGGGCTGCCGGTTATGAAGACCGATGCTGATAAACTCAGCACTGGTTTTCATAACCGGCCGTCTTCCAGTAATGAAAACGGACACTCATAAACTCGGTGAGTTTACTGGCGTTGGTCTTCATAACACAGTGGTCTGTGGAGGTTTGTTTTTTTTTTTGTTCTTTTACTGAAGAAGTGCAGAAAAGCTTTCTGCTCTGTACTTCTTTTACATGCGCTCAGCTATTAAATGCTTATTCCAGGCAGGCATTAATATCTGAGCAATAAATGTGCATCTGAGATGCACATTTATTTTACTGCATGCGGAGTGAATAAGTGATAGCCTCATTCACATGCATTTGCATGTGATGAGAGCTATCTCATTCACTCCGCGTTAGACGTGGGTTAAATAGGCGCTAATCCCCCTATTGCATTAAGGGGTGGATTAGAGCCTATTTAACCCGTGTCCGACAGCAGGTTAAACAGTGCGCTCGTGTGAGCATCAACCCCAGTGTGAGGGGGAAGGGAAAGCTGAAACCTAGATGAATCAGTGTCTTCTGGACTCCTCCCCTAGGGTTGCTTGGAAAAACATATGTGTAACCGCCACTCAGTTCTGTTACTAGTAAGCCTTGGGTTTAGTGTCAGCCAGTTAATATAGGATGAAGTATGGGAAGGTTCCATTCAAATTCAGCTCCACCTTCAGCAGAGACTGGAATGGCCATTCCCCTTGTAATACTATATAGCAGCTCCCCAGCTATAGCTCAGGAGGCAGCTCTTTATGGTTAATGCAAAGAACAGAGGTAGAGAGAGAGAGAGAGGCTAGTTTCTGTTGTTTTGCAGGCTCAGTCAAAGGAGCCAAGCAAGTCCTGCTTTCTGGTCCTGATCAGTGTTGGGAGGGTCTTTCTGTTCCAGTCCATAAACTGGCTGGTTTGGATTATTCCCTCTGGGTCAATTTTTTTAGACTTAACCTTTTTGATTGGTATGAGGCTCACTGGAGCCTGTACATCTCCTGGACCCAGGGAATGGGGAACCCTGGGTATGGAGCTGTGCAAGGTTAGAGAAGATATGCCCCTGAAGTGGTGCTGATCTGCTGTAAGGAGACACTCTGGTGGTAATTTCAGTTTTTGAAGAAATTAAGTTCAAGATCCAGGAGCAGGTTTTGACTGCCCCTCCTTCCTGCCTCAATCCCAGAGAGCCCTGCTTCAGGGACTCCTTCCATTAGGGATCACATCAGCAAAAGGAAAATAACTGCATCTGAATAAAAAAACAATGAAAACTCAACTAACTGTGAGTAAAAGGCAAAGCCTAACATCATTGAAGCCACCCAAATGGTGCTTCAATCAACCCTGGGGGAAGAGAGCTTACCTCTATGTGCAGAGACAGTAATTGGGTATTCAAGCCAGTTGGAAGGGGTGATCTGACCAACAAAGGGACATCTTGCACCACCTGGGACTCAATTGTTTCCAATGCCCTGTAGGGTAGTAGACCCTTGGTGCTGGCAATAGACATTCCTGTGCAGATTGAGGGAAATGGTACTGTGGGTCAGTATTATGCCATTTTGCAACCAATTGCAATGGCAAAGATTCATTTGGTCACTAACCCAGTTCTCCAGTGACTTCTTTGGCACTTTCAGCACACACAGTATCGTTAATTATCACATGACCCAGGAAAGTCAGGAGAAGAGAGTTAGCTACCCGGCACTGGGACCTGAAAGGACTCCTTTCATCCACCAATCGAACAAACCTACAGCTTAGAAAGGAAGGGAAACAGTAGAGCTAGCCAAGGTCCCTGCCCAAAAGAATTACAAATTAGTTTATGGCCTCACCTGTGCTAAGGCTGCACACCAGGTTGGGGTTACATATGAATGAGTCTTCCAGTTCTCTGCTGCTCTAAACAGTGTATGGAAGCTGAAGCTTAGGCACCTTGTGGTATCCTCTGGAGCCCTCTTCTGTGGCTGATGGGAGAAGTATATGTCAAATTTATAGTCTAAAAAGACCCCAGCAGCTTAATAGCAGCTGTCTGAGAACCCTGGATTTATTCCTTATCTCCATCGAGCAACTGGTTGTGGCTAACTTATTTAGCAATAAAAGTAATTCTGGGGTGTCTGAAGCAATATTAATGCAATACTTTCTAATATTTTTCATTATAAAAAACTAGAGATGTGAATCGTGTGCCCGATCGCCTTAACGATCGGGTTCGGCTGGAAGGAGAAAAAAATCTGATCGCTGGAGATGTGAATTGGAATCGGTTCCGATTCACATCGTTAATTTTTTTTTAGTGAGGTCCGACCCTTTAAATTTGACCCCTTACCTTCGCCCACCCTCCCCCCCGAATGCCTCCAAAACATTTTACGAGTACCTGGTGGTCCAGTGGGGGCGCGGGGACTGATCTCCCGCTCTCGAGCCATCGGCGCCATTTTGACTGCCACTCAAAAATAGCGCCGTTGGCCCGATTAAAAAAACCCCCACCCGACTCTTTAAAGATGACCCCTTAACTTCTCCCACCCTCCCGATCCCCCCAAAACATATTTAAATTACCTGGTGCTCTAGTGGTGGTCCTGGGAGCGATCTCCCGTTCTCGGGCCGTCGGCTGCCAGGTAATTTAAAAATGTTTTGGGGGGATCGGGAGGGTGGGAGAAGCTAAGGGGTCATCTTGAAAGGGTCGGGTGTTTTTTTTTTTAATGGGGCCATCGGCACCATTTTTGAGTGGCAGCCAAAATGGCGCCGATGGCCCGAGAGCGGGAGATCGGTCCCCGTGCCCCCAATGGACCACCAGGTACTCGTAAAAAGTTTTGGGGGGGTTCGGGATGGGTGGGGGAAGGTAAGGGATTCGTTTTATAGGGTCGGGGTAGGTTTAGGGGTTGTTTTGGTGTGCCGGTTTTCCTGCCCTCCCCCCAAATAACGATTTTTCACGATAAATCGTGAAAATTTCTATTGTATCGCGCACTGTACCGATTTTTGACGATTTAAAAAATATCAGACAATTTTTTTAAATCGTCAAAAAACGATTCACATCCCTATAAAAAACTGCTAGCACTGTATTATGACTATGGGTCTAGGTGTAGACCTGAAAATAACCCTATTTCTAAGATTTCAACATAATTTCATAAGATTTCAGTAACTTAGTAAACAGCAGACATGTTAAGCTTTGCAAAATATATGTATCTATGTTCCATCATTTTCTTTTCTATAGCTGACCTTTTGAAAATGGAGACCTCAAGACACATAAAAATAAGGGTCTTTCTACTCTAAATTCTACATATGCAGATGAGCCTTTTGGTCCCCTCCTGCAGACAGACGTTACTTCCTCCTAATCACAATATACATATAGTTGCATTTAATCCTAGATTCAAGTTCATTTTCATAGCTTGGTTACAATGAAAGCCATTTTTTTTGTAGTGCTAGGGGCCTCATTTAATAAGGCTTTTCTCCCATTCTGGGTTTATGGGAAAAATGCTTAGTAAATGAGGCGCTTAATGAACAGAGCTGGAGAACCATTGACTACAATACAATTTCCAGCAGCTAAATCAAGGTCCCATCCAAAAGGCAATGATTACATCAAATATCTAACTTCTTCTTCTAAAGAGAAAGATCAAAGGGAGATTTAAATCAATGGTACAATACTACTAATTTGGTAGCATAGATAAACTTTCTCTTTACTCTTGCAGTATCTTGCTGCTGTTCTGTTGTCTGTCAGGATTGTTCTTTAAAATGTCTCATCTTAACTAGTTGTTTATTTTATGAATTGCTCACCCTTCTGAAGATAATTGTTTTTTTACTCAGATGTACTTTTGGTATGAACCAAAAAAATATCTAAAATCAAGTTTTCAGCTTGGAGAAGAGACGGCTGAGGGGGGATATGATAGAGGGCTTTAAGATCATTAGAGGTCTTGAACGAGTAGATGTGACTCGGTTATTTACACTTTCGAATAATAGAAGGACTAGGGGGCATTCCATGAACTTAGCAAGTAGTACATTTAAGACTAATCGGAGAAAATTCTTTTTCACTCAACGCACAATAAAGCTCTGGAATTTGTTGCCAGAGGATGTGGTTAGTGCAGTTAGTGTAGCTGGGTTCAAAAAAGGTTTGGATAAGTTCTTGGAGGAGAAGTCCATTAATGGCTATTAATCAATTATACTTAGGGAATAGCCACTGCTATTAATTGCATCAGTAGCATGGGTTCTTCTTAGTGTTTGGGAAATTGCCAGGTTCTTATTGCCTGGTTTGGCCTCTGTTGGAAACAGGAAGCTGGGCTTGATGGACCCTTGGTCTGACCCAGCATGGCAATTTCATATGTTCTTATGTTCTTATTATAACCCTGATTATGAAAAACTGAAAGGTTTATCTTTTAATATTTTCAATTTGCGTGTTTTCTTATTTGTCTTTCTTTACTTAGAAATAACCCCATAGGAATTTCTGGGTATTCATAGTTGGTCCCTTGTTATATTACAGTCTCAGTGTTGGTATAATATTATATAAGTTTCTCTGTGGGTCTAGCATTCCTAGTATTACATAATGTTTCTGTTTATTTTTTTCTAATAGCTTTGAATAAAACTGTTTTTTTTTAAATAAGTTTTCAGTTTATAAATAAACTAATTCTTAAGCAGTCTTTGTTTCAAATCCATTCAAGGTGAATGAAATTACAACACCAGAAAAAAATAAAACTGAGCCAGATGCTACTTTTTTAATGGAAAACATATTTTTATGATTTTATTCTCCTCATGAGAGAGGATAAATCAGAGAGACTGACAAGAAAAAAAAACCCAAGAGCAGTGTGCATAGAAAAATACATGGTATTTAAACATACATTTATATGAAACAAATCAGAATGTAATCAGCTTTTCTTATTTCTCAACTGATTTGCATGTAATTTCAATTCAGGAGCTGTGAAGATACTTTATGATTACATTTTCCATGGGACATATCATTTGTCAATTATGCAATACAGATATATTTTCTTGGATTTTTCAGTCTACAGGCCAATACTATTCATTAAGATTTGAAAAATATAAATGCATGGGGCCACCTACATGTCATTGACCATAACACTATGTGCTCTGGCAAGGGGATTCTGCTTCAGATCACAAATATGCAGAAGTGAGTGAGCTAGGATAAGTCACAGACATGGGGATTTTTGGCTTAGTGAAGGAGCTAAGATGACTATTACTACTGTGGAGGGTCCTAACAAATAAGCAAGCAGTGATGAGGGTTCTTCCCAGAGAAGGCACCTTTCTAACCATTGGGTGAGTGAGGGGTAGCACTGCCAGTTGCACATGTCATCTGGGGTAGGGATGTGAATCGTTTTAGGACGATTAAAATTATCGTCCGATAATTTTAATATCGTCTTAAACCGTTATGGAACACAATACAATACAGATTCTAACGATTTATCGTTATAAATCGTTAGAATCGTGAGCCGGCACACTAAAACCCCCTAAAACCCACCCCCGACCCTTTAAATTAAATCCCCCACCCTCCCGAACCCCCCCCCCCCCAAATAACTTAAATAACCTGCGGGTCCAGCGGCGGTCCGGAACGGCAGCGGTCCGGAACGGGCTCCTGCTCCTGAATCTTGTCGTCTTCAGCCGGCGCCATTTTCCAAAATGGCGCCGAAAAATGGCGGCGGCCATAGACGAAAAAGATTGGACGGCAGGAGGTCCTTCCGGACCCCCGCTGGACTTTTGGCAAGTCTCGGGGGGGTCAGGAGGTCCCCCACAAGCTGGCCAAAAGTTGCTGGAGGTCCAGCGGGGGTCAGGGAGCGATTTCCCGCCGCGAATCGTTTTCGTACGGAAAATGGCGCCGGCAGGAGATCGACTGCAGGAGGTCGTTCAGCGAGGGTTCCGGCGCCTCGCTGAACGACCTCCTGCAGTCGATCTCCTGCCGGCGCCATTTTCCGTACGAAAACGATTCGCGGCGGGAAATCGCTCCCTGACCCCCGCTGGACCTCCAGGAACTTTTGGCCAGCTTGTGGGGGGCCTCCTGACCCCCACGAGACTTGCCAAAAGTCCAGCGGGGGTCCGGAAGGACCTCCTGCCATCCAATCTTTTTCGTCTATGGCCGCCACCATTTTTCGGCGCCATTTTGGAAAATGGCGCCGGCTGAAGACGACAAGATTCAGGAGCAGGAGCCCGTTCCGGACCGCTGCCGTTCGGGACCGCCGCTGGACCCGCAGGTTATTTAAGTTATTTGGGGGGGGGTTCGGGAGGGTGGGGGATTTAATTTAAAGGGTTGGGGGTGGGTTTTAGGGGGTTTTAATGTGCCGGTTTTTCGATTTTTCAATTTTTAACGATTTTTAACGATTTTTCACGATATTTTACCTCCCCAAACGGCAACAATATGATTCCCTCCCCCTCCCAGCCGAAATCGATCGTTAAGACGATCGAGGACACGATTCACATCCCTAATCTGGGGAAGGAGGCAACCCAGGTTGCAGGGAAGAAAAGAATAAAGGCAACAATAAATATAGAAAAAACATAAGAATAATCTTTTTCTGTTTATCAAATTGAGTTCAATATACTTAGTCTGAATGTCTCCAGCTAACAAATGAAATAATTGAAAAACAGAAGGATCCTGATGTCATTCCAGGAAAAAGTAAAATGAATAAGCAATTAAGAGATGTTCATTCATTTAAATGAATAGGTAAAACATAACAAATGAGCCAATATTTGTTTCACTAGTGGTCCCCAAAATAAATGAAGAGGTCACCACAAGTGAAACAAATATTTTTCATCACATGTATTTATATTTCCCATTTCAATGGCCCAATCAATTCTATGTCTGTATATTGTTAAGAAAAAAAAAGTGGTAACTTAGGGATGTGAATCGTTTTTGAACGATTAAAATTATCATCAGATAATTTTAAAATCGTCCAAAATCGTTAGAGTGCACGATACAATACAAATGCCCACGATTTATCGTCAGGGGCATTTGTATTGTATCGTTAAATAGGGCACACCAAAAAAGCCCCTAAACCCACCCTGACCCTTTAAATCGACCCCCCCCTCCCGACCCCCCCCAAAACCTTTTAAAGTTACCTGATGGTCCAGGGGGTCCTCAGGGGGCCTTGGGGAGAGATCAAGGGGGGCCTCGGGGAAAGATTTCCCAGGCATCAGCTGTTCAAAAAAAAATAAATGGCGCCGATGCCCCTTTGCCCTTACCATGTGACAGGGTATCCGTGCCATTGGCCGGCCCCTGTCACATGGTAGGAGCACTGGATGTCCGGTGCCATCTTTACTCATCAGCCCATATTATACTATGGGCTGATGGCCGGCGCCATGTTTAAAGATGGCGCCGGCCATCTTTACTCATCAGCCCATATTGTACTATGGGCTGATGAGTAAAGATGGCCGGCGCCATGTTTAAAGATGGCGCCGGCCATCCAGTGCTCCTACCATGTGACAGGGGCCGGCCAATGGCACGGATACCCTGTCACATGGTAAGCGCATAGGGGCATCGGCGCCATTTTTTTTTAGAACAGGTGATGCCTGGGAAATCTTTCCCCGAGGCCCCCCTGGATCTCTCCTCTCCCCGAGGCCCCCCTGGATCTCTCCCCGAAGTCTCCCGAGGCCCCCCTGGACCACCAGGTAACTTTAAAAGGTTTTGGGGGGGGGGTCGGGAGGGGGGGTCGATTTAAAGGGTCTGGTGGGTTTTTATTTTTTTTTTGCGGCGCGGGCCTCTGTAAAAAAAGAAATAGCGATGGGTCGGGAGGGGGGGGGTTGATTTAAATGGTCGGATGGGTTTTTTTGTTTCTTTTGCGGTGCGGGCCTCCGTAAAAAAATTATTAGCGATGGGTCGGGTCGGGTCGGGAGAGGGGGGTCAATTCAAGGGGTCGGATGTTTTTTTTTGTTTTTTTTGTGGCGCGGGCCTCCGTAAAAAAATAATTAGCGATGGGTCGGGTCGTGAGGGGGGGGGGGGGGTCGATTTAAAGGGTCGGATGTGTTTTTGTTTTTTTTTTTGCGGTGCGTGCCTCCTAAAAAAATGTGAATTGGAATCGGAAACGATTCCAATTCACATATCTTAACGATCAGATTCGAGCCCCCCCCCCCCCCCCCCCGCAGCCGAATCTGATCGTTAAGATGATCTGGCACACGATTCACATCTCTAGTAACTATAGAAACCAGCTCTTGCCTTTGTGATTTCACTATCTTGTCAGAACCAAGACAGGACAAGTTGGCAAAGAGATTAACCACAGGACAAATCACAGAGCAGCATCTTTTTAACTATCCTATAGCTGTAATTTGGATCAAGAAAGACTGATACCCTTCTAATGTGAAATCTGTACATGTGCAAGAAAAGTCTAAATTTCATCTCTTGTTTTTCACAAGAGAAAAACATGCTAGGAAAAGTTCTCTGAACATTTTAAATAAGCTTAAATTTTGGATTTGGCAGTTGTAAATGGATGCTTCTAATTTTTTCAGTATAGCAATTTTCTCACTCACTGTGCCAGGAAAAGAGGCAGTACACTGCTGCTGATTTTGATTTTTCTCTTCATTGGGGAGGGTCAGGGTGGAACACAGTGTGGAGAGTTCAGTTGTGACTGTGCTAGTGATTTTTTGTCTATCTGGATGGACACAAGAGAAGTAGGCAGAGCATTCTCAGACACTGAAGAGAAGTGTCTAACCAAACTGCCAGTTATTCATTAATAGGTGTTTTTTGTGTGTATGGAGTCAGTCAGCAGTAGTACACCCAGCACAGCAACATACATGGTATACATTTCTGTGTGTATTTGTGATAGACAGTTCACCACACAGAGAGTGGTATTGTGGGTATGGTTATAGTTACAGCACCGTTTGTAATATCCAAACTCCCAGTAGGCAGTGAACTTTAATAAATTCCATCATGTCAGAAAAAGGGAGAGGAGGAGATGTTGGCGGGGTTGGGATCTTTGAAAGGAGCAGCAATAAAAAGGCAGTCCTGCACCTAAATTGAAGAGGAACATTTTTAGGTTCAGAATGGCAGAAGAGGAAGCATTTCCTTGCAGAAAAAATGAAATTTGGATAGCATGTTCCACAGTTACCTGTTTTTCTCTCCCTTTTTCTGGATCAAAGGGAAAATATAAGAGAGTCATCCAAAACTGGCCTTAGCAGGGAAAAGGTAACAGAAGTGTAACACCCTAAATCAAAAGTGCATTCATCTTTGATTCCTGCTTCTGAGGCAATGACAACAGTATTTGTAGCAACTGATTCAGTGAAAGTATCTTGTCTAGGATTCTATTAATCAGAATATATTGAAGAGCTAGTAGCAGAAGATAATTTTGGTATTCAGTAGCATCTTAGCCTCCAGTTCAGTGATAGAGTAGAGAGGTGATACTGGCAATATTGACATCAACCACTAGGAAGAGCACAGAGTGCAGGTAGATAGCATGAGTGATGCCTCTGACATTTATCTTCAGGCTCCACCTTCTACTTCTGTTAAGGTTTGTGGGAATGTGGGCCCTGGACTGAGGTGAGAGATGGAAATGCCCATAGGGAGGAGCCCTGGGAGCCTCACCATCGGGAGGCAAGGTTTCAGCTGCTGGGTGTGAGGAACAGCAGGTACTGAAGAGGGAGAGAGAAAGAGAGAGAGAGTGACACTGCCCGTGGAGCAGGGCATGTAGCAATAAAGTCACACAGACACAGGAGTGCCATGGAGTCTGTGAAATGGGGTATATCCAAAGAGGATTCCTTAGTAGAAATGATACAGCAGTGGTCCACAGAGCATGGTACACTGATGAGGGTTCCTCAGTAGAGGTGATACGGCAGTGATCCACAGAGTGGGGTATACCAATGAGGGTTCCTCAGAAGAGATGACACGGCAATGGTCCGCAGAGCAGGGTACACCAATGAGGGTTCCTCAGTAGAGATGATACGGCAGTGTCTGCGGAGCGGGGTACACCGAAGAGGGATCCTCAGTAGAAATGAAGCGGTAATGGTTTGCAAACGGAGTACTCACAGTAGTGATGGTTGCAGAGGAAGCTCCAGGGAATGGGGCAGCCAGTGTTCCTAGGCGCAATGCCCTCCAAAGAGCAGATATCCAGAGAGGAGGAAAGGGCCCCCGAAGAGCGGGTATCCGGGACGTCTTACACCAAGGAAGCAGGAGCTGGAACGAGAAGTCTGTGGTAAGTGAAGCGGATTCAGCAATGAGGGAACTCGTTGCCAAGTCATAGGCAGACAGGGCCAGCCAGCTTAAGAGTCCACAAAGAATGATGTCATCCAGGGGGACGCTCCCGAGGTTCCCACCATGGCGTGCATAAGACTGGCCCGAGAGCGCGCGTGTTTGTCTAAGGAACTCTGATGGCAAGATGGAGGTCAGCAGCATCCACGCTGTCCAGGGAGGCCTGGGAACAGGGGCAGGCAGGCCGGCAATAGCGGTTAGAGGCCACGAGTCTACCCAATGGAGTCAGTGCAGTGAGGCAAGAGGTGAGCAACAGTGGTCGCAGCCATCTGCGTCCAATGGGTGAAACAGTACCCCCCTTCTATGGCCCCTTTCCGGGGGTTTGGGCTTTCTTGGGTGAGAAGCATGGAACTGCTTGATCAGTTCTTTGTCAAGGATATTGACTGCAGGCTCCCAGCTGTTCTCTTCCCGACCAAAACCTTCCCAAGAGATCAAATATTCCCATTGCCTCCCACGCTTCCTCACGTCCAGGATGTCCTATACTTGATATGTATTGTCCTCCTCCGATGCCAGAGTTTGGGGCTCAGGAGGTTTCTTGGAGAACTCGGACAAGATGAGAGGCTTTAATAGGGAGATGTGGAAGGCATTGTGAATCTTGAGTGATGTAGGTAGGCGAAGGCTGTAAGTGACCAGACCCAGCCGGCGAAGTACCGAAAAAGGCTCAATGTATCTGAGAGCGAAGCGGGCTGAAGGCAGTTTCAATTGAATAAAGCGAGTGCTGAGCCACACCTTGTCTCCAGGGTTAAACTGTGGAGCTGCCCAATGATGGGCATCGTAGAAGTTCTTTAACTTCTGGGCAGCTTGCTGCCAATATTGTTTGGTGTGTTCCCAATGTTGATGTAACTCTTGTGCTGAAGCCTGTGCCACTAGAAAGACACAGACAGAGGTAGTGGAAGAGGAGGCAGAGGCTGGCATCCATATACTAACTGAAAGGGTGATGACATGATAGATGTTGACTGGTGGGAGATTAATGCGAACTCGGCACAGGGTAGTAAGTCGGACTAGTCATTCTTCCGATAATTCACATACTCCTGAAGAAATTGTTTCAGGGTTCGGTTCATCCCCTCTGTCTTACCATTGGCCTATGGGTGATAGGCCGATGTGAGGTCCAAGGCCATATCAAACTTTTTACATAGTGACCTCCTAAACCTGGCTGCAAATTGAACACCTCAACCAGAGAGTATATGTCTCAGGAGTCTGTGGAGGCGAAAGATGTGGTGAATGAACAATTTTGCTAATTCCAGGGCTGAAGGAAGACCAGGTAATGCCACAAATTGAGCCATCTTCAAAAATCGGTCCATGGTAATGCAAATGGTGTTGTTGCCACTGGAAGGAGGTAGGTCCACAATGAAATCTGTGGCTATGTGTGTCCACGGCTTACTAGGTGCAGGAAGAGGTTGTAGGAGACCTCAAGGATGGCCCTTCGGCAGCTTCTGATGAGTGTAAATGGGACATGATTCCACATATGCTTCAGCATCTTTTTTCATGGTTGGCCACCAATAGAATCTCTGAAGAGTGGAAAGAGTTCTAGCTTGTCCAGGGTGGCCTGCCAGCAAGGAATCATGCACCCAGTGGGGGATTTTCTTACGAAGTGGTCGGGGAACCACCATCTTCCCAGATGGCACTGTGAGTGTGGTGGAGGAGAGAACTTTAGTTGGATCAATGATGTGCCATGGGATATCCAGAACATCTTCTCTGGTGAAAGAATGAGAGTTCATCGGCTCGAGAATTCTTATTGGCTGGCCGGTATCGTAGTAGGAAATTGAACAGAGTAAAAAAAAGTGACCAGCAGGCCTGTCTGTGATTAAGGCATTGAGCAAGATGCAGGTACTCAAGGTTCTTGTGGTCAGTATATACCATGATCTGGTGCTGCACTCCCTCGAGCCAGGGAAGCCAGTAACTCCTTGACCCCAATTCCATAATTACGCTCAGCCAGGGAGAAGCGTCAGGAGAAGAAAGAGCACAGGTGCAAAGTATGATTGGCTGAATGCTGGCTGAGTACTGCACCAACACCGACGTCTGAAGCGTCTACTTCGACGATGAAGGGTCGTCGGGGGTCAGGATGACACAAGCATGGTTCTTGTAAGAACGCCTCCTTGAGCTCCTGGAAGGTGGTCACAGCCTCGGGTGACCACTGAGAGTGATTGGCTCCCTTACAAGTCATGGCTGTTAGTGGGGCAGTCAATGTTGAATAATGATGGTTGAACGATCTGTAGTAGTTAGTAAAACCAAGAAATCTGCAGCATGCCTTAAGGCCCGTTGGTTGAGGCCAATCACAAATACTCTTGGTCTTCTGTGGATCCATCTGGAAACCCTGGCTCGAGACCACATAGCCTAGAAAAGGGACCGTCTCCTGGTCAAAAGAACATTTCTCCAGCTTGGCGTATAACTGTTTGTCCCTTAGGCATTGCAGGACGTTGGCGACATCCTGGTGATGGCTCTGGAGGTCTTGTGAAAGTACCAGGATGTCGTCCAGGTAGACCATGAAGCAACTGTAGAACATGTCTCTGAAGATCTCATTCATCATATTCTGAAACACCGCTGGAGCGTTGCAGAGGCCAAACGGTATTATTAGGTATTCAAAATGGCCATCGCAGGTGTTAAATGCGGTTTTCCATTTATCACCCTGGCATTTCCTGACCAAATTGTAAGCTCCCCTGAGGTCCTATTTGTTAAATATCTTGGCCCCCTGGAGCCTGTCAAAAAGTTCAGAGACTAATAGCAAGAGGTAGCGGTCCTTCTGGGTAATCTCGTTTAAACTGCAGTAATCTGTGCACAGCCGGAGGGAGCCGTCCTTTTTCCCAACAAAAAAGAATCCTGCACCGGCAGGAGATTTGGATGGCCGAATGAAGCCTTTTGCCAAATTTTCTTGTATATATTCAGACATGGCCTTTGTCTCTGTTAGTGATAGTGGATAGACCCTACCTCGGGGAGGCACAGTGTTAGGCAATAAGTTTATAGCACAATCAAATCAGCGGTGAGGAGGTAGTGTGTCTGCAACTTTCTTTGAAATCACATCCAAGAAAGAGGAGTATTGCAGCAGGAGACCCGGAAGGGATGTCATAGTAGCTAGGGAAAGTATCACGGAATCAAGCTCCAAGCACCTTTTATGGCAGGAGTTGCCCCATTGGGACAATTGTAGAGTGTTCCAATCGAATTGCGGGGTATGTAGTTTTAACCCTGGCAGTCCAAGGACCACAGGGTGTATAGCCTTGTCCAGTACCAGAAAGGAAATGGTCTCCATGTGCATAGATCCAGTGCAGAGTCGGATGGGGACCGTGGAAAACGTAACTTCACCTGGCAATGATTTGCTATGAATGGAGGAGAGCAGTAATGGTGTTGGTGTATGGACAGTGAGAATCTGAAGACATTTCACAAGTTGTCTTAGAAAAAAAATTTCCACCGGCCCCAGATTCCACAAATGCCAAGGTGTGAAATTCCTGAGCGTCCAAATTAATTGAGGCAGGCAGGGTTAACGGAGGAGAAGGTGAGGTCAGACTTAGGAGATTTCCTCTGGCAGAACCTAAGCCTGGGAGTTTCCTGGACAGAGTAGAGAGGAGGGTACCACTTGACCCGGTTGACCACAATACATGCAAAGACCAGATCTTTGACGATGACGCTTTTCCTTTGAGGATAGATGACTACGGCCCATTTGCATTGGTTCCTCTTCCTCGGTGCTTTGTGTAGTACCAGTCTGAGTGGATGACATTGGGCTAATGCGTGGAGCACCTGAAGCCATCCTCTTGGATCATCTGGCCTCATGCGAATGCTCATTAAGACGGCGGTCAATGCGACTGGCAAGGTCTATAAGAGAATCCAATGCTTCAGGGAGTTCTCGTGCTGTTAATTCATCCTTGATACGTGGGCTCAGACCTTTGAGGAATATAGCACGCAGGCAACCCATGCCCCAGTGCAATTCAGACGAGAGAGTCCTAAACTCGATGACATAATCGGACATAAATCTGGAACCTTGTTGCAGATGCAGAAGCATAGACCCAAAGATGGCCTTTCGGCCTGGGTCATTGAATATGGAGTGCAATAGAGTGAGGAAGCCCAGCAAGTCCTGGAGTATCAGGTCTATTTGCTCCCAAAAGGGTGACGCCCAGGTGAATGCCTTTCCATACAGAAAGGATAAGATATATGTTGTCTTGGAAACTACATCAGGGAAATAGGCAGGTTGTAAGGAAAAGTGCATGTTCCACTGGTTCAAGAAGCCCCTACACACAAGGGGTCACCTGCGAAACGAGGCGGTGCCAGAAAAGGCACTATAGGCTGGAATGGTGATGTATGTGAAACAGGGCTTGGCTTGTCAGGCGTTGAGGCAGAGTCCAGCCGATTGTTCAATTGATTTATGGTGCTAGCCAGAGTCTCCAGAATCTTTTGCTGTTCTGTAATTCGCTGGGCCAGACCAGGGATGGCCTGAAGCATCGAGACCTGTGCTGGGTCCATGGACTTAGCAATCTGTTAGGGTTTGTGGTATATAGGCCCTGGGCTGAAGTGAGAGATGAAATCACCCACGGGGAGGAGCCAGTTCTTGTCTGCCTTCTGGCAGCTGTTTGATGAACCTGTCCGCAAATCCACTGCGGTCTCTGAATTACTCCGATTGCAACAAGGCACTCGGACTGTGGCCGAATACGCAATGGAGTTCCGTACCCTGGCCGCAGAGCTGAATTGGAGAAATGACTGCCTCCACGGGATTTTTATGGAAGGACTAGCCTCATGCCTTCAGAATGAGCTAGCGGCGAAAGACCTTCCGGAAGACCTCGACAGCCTGGTAGAATTGGCCAACCGAGTAGATCGCCGGATGAGGCTTCACCTTCCAGTAGTCAAGGCAGCAAGGAGGTCCTCGCCGCCTTCCAAGAATGCTGCTGAAGTTCCTGGAACGTCCGCCGAGGAACCCATGGAGTTGGGTCGCGGAAGAGTCTCCCCACCGGAACGCCGCAGGCGGATAAGGGAAGGACTCTGTTTTTACTGCAGAGCAGCGGGCCATCAGATACCGGTATGCCCGACTCGGCCGGGAAACGCCCGGGCCTAGGACCAAAAGGAGGTCTCATCCTGGGCCATGCTTCTCCAGTACCCACACTAACGCTACCAGTTGCGTTAACCTTCGCTGGCGGCAAGTTCCACACTTTGGCCTTGGTGGACTCCGGCGCCGGGGGTAACTTCATCATGAGAAGTCTGGCGGAGCATTTGGAGTTATCACAAGCTCGCCTTCCAGCGCCCTTGGTCATCTCCTCCATTCAAGGGAAACCTCTCCCGGAGCGCGTGACACATACCACGGTTCCGGTCCCACTGAGGGTTGGAATCCTCCACCAGGAGCACATGCCATTGTATGTTTTGGAGTACTCCATACACCCAATCGTCTTGGGCCTTCCCTGGCTGCAGGAGCACGAGCCTCAGTTCAACTGGAAAACTCTGCAGTTGTCTCGCTGGGGGCCGAAGTGCCATGGCCACTGCCTCCAAACCGTGGTTCCCGTTCCCTGTCACGTGGCTTCCACCAGCCTTCCTGGCCTGCCGGACCCTTATACCTTGTTTGCAGATGTATTCTCGAAAAACAAGGCCGAGGTACTTCCAGCCCATCATCCCTTTGATTGCGCCATCAATCTCCTGCCTGGTACTGAGCCTCCTCGGGGCCGCACCTACGCCCTCTCGCCTGCTGAGATGCAGGCCATGAATGAGTACATCAGAGAGAACCTGGAAAAGGGCTTCATTCGGAAGTCGAAGTCACCCGCAGGGGCGGGGTTCTTCTTCGTCGGGAAGAAGGGCGGGACACTTCGCCCGTGTATTGACTACCGGGGCTTGAATGCCATAACGGTCAAGGACCGTTAACCTCTGCCTCTCATCTCTGAGCTCTTTGACCGATTACAGGGGGCGAGGATCTTTTCTAAGCTAGACCTCAGAGGGGCGTACAACCTCATTCGAATCAAGGAGGGGGACGAATGGAAGACGGCCTTCAACACCCGAGATGGCCACTGTGAGTATTTGGTGATGCCGTTCGGGCTCTGTAACGCCCCTGCTGTATTTCAGAATACCATGAACGAGATCCTCCGCGACCTCTTGTACCAGTGCGTGGTTGTATACTTAGACGACATCTTGATATTCTCCAAGGACTTAGCGGCCCACCGCCAACACGTCGTCCAAGTGTTACAACGCCTCAGAGAGAATAAATTATATGCGAAGCTCGAAAAGTGCCAGTTCGAGCAAGAGTCTCTCCCCTTCCTGGGATATATAGTCTCCAGTCAGGGATTCCATATGGACCCACAAAAGCTAAAAGCCATTCGGGAATGGCCACAGCTGTCTGGACTAAAGGCACTCCAAAGATTTCTGGGCTTCCCCAATTATTACCGCTCTTTCATTCCCCACTACGCCTCCATTGTTGTCCTATGATGGCCCTGACCCGAAAGGGCGCAGACCCCAAAAATTGGCCTCCAGAAGCGGAAATCGCCTTTTGTCGCCTCAAGGAGGCATTCATGCAACAACCTTGCGTCAGGCACCCGGACCCACAGCGGCCATATTTTATCGAGGTGAACACATCCTCGGAGGGAGTGGGGGCCGTGCTGAGTCAGGCCTCCGACAGCCATAAGCTACTTCCGTGTGCCTTTCTCTCCCTCCAGTTCTCGCCGGCAGAGCGGAATTATGCTATTGGCGATAAGGAGCTCCTGGCCATCAAGGTGGCCTTAGAAGAGTGGCGCCCGTGGCTGGAAGGGGCTCAACACCAGTTCACAGTCTTCACAGACCACAAGAATCTGGAATACTTGCATCGGGCTCAGCGACTCAACCCACGACAAGCCCGTTGGGCCCTGTTCTTTACCCGCTTCAATTTCATCCCCAGGTACAGACCGGCTGGGAAGAACGTTAAGGCCGACGCCCTGTCACGGGTGTTTGAGTCTACGGAGGAGTCCGAGGAGCCGCAGTTTATAATTGAGCCATCCCGTATCCTGTTGTTGGCCACCACACCCATCCCACCCGGGAAGACACTAGTTCCGCCGTGTAGGCAGAAACAAGCCTTGGCATGGGCTCACGACCCACGTTGTTCCAGCCACCCTGGACAATCCTGGACATTACAGATCTTGCGACGGTACTACTGATGGCCGCGGATGAATAAAGGCGTCCGGGCATACGTGGAGTCCTGCCAGTCGTGTGCCCACCACAAGAGGATCCCCGGTGCAGTTCCAGGCTTACTTCAACCCTTACCGGCGCCCTCAGAACCCTGGACCCATGTGGCAACCGATTTTGTGGTGGACCTGCCGCGATCCAGCGGCAACACCATGATCTGGGTGGTCGTCGACTGTTTTAGTAAAATGGCGCATTTTGTGCCATTGCCAGGATTGCCATCTGCGACACAGCTGGCCCAGCTGTTCGTCCAGCATATCTTTTGTCTACACGGCCTGCCTCAAAGTATTCTGTCGGATCGAGGTCCTAAATTCACGGCCAAGTTCTGGAGGGCTCTCTGTCAAAAGTTCGAAGTCACCCTGGATTATACGTCAGGCTATCACCCTCAGACCAATGGTCTCGCGGAGTGAACCAACCAGACGTTGAAGCAGTTCCTCCGCATCTACATCAATGAAAAGCAAGATGACTGGGCTAGCTTGTTCCCATGGGCTGAATTCGCACTTAACTCCCATCTCTCCGCAGCTACGGGATCTTCCCCGTTCCAAATTGTGTATGGAAAACAGCCATGCCCGCTTCTGCCCATGCCCATCACAGTGCCATCTCCGGTGGCACAGCTCTCTGCGGAAGAGCTACATCGCCTGTGGGTATCCACACAACGTGCCCTGATCAAGGCCGGTCAGGTGGCAAAGAGGTATGCGGACCAACGGAGAAGACCTTATCCACCTTTTAAACCGGGCCAAAAGGTTTGGCTAACTACACAATTCATCCGGTTGAAGCTGCCATCATCGCGACTGGCCCCGTGATTCATCGGGCCATTTCCCATCATCCAACAGGTGGGTACAGCCTCTTACCAACTGTGTCTTCCCCCGTCCCTCAAGATACATAACACCTTTCATGTATCCCTCCTGAAGCCTTTAGTACTGTCATGGCCTTCCAGCACGCCGCCGACTCCTCAACCAGTTGCCTCTGAGGATGATCTCACCTACCAGGTCCGGTAGGTTTTAGATGTGAGGAAGCATCAAAAGAAGTGGGAGTACCTGCTAGCATGGGAAGGCTTCGGCACAGAGGAGAACTCCTGGGAACCATTGGTCAACATCCTGGATCAGGGATAGCTGGAACAGTTCCACCGCGATCATCCGGATAAACCTAGGCCTCCGGGAAGGCGCCCTAAAGGGGGGGTACTGTTGTGTTCCTCACCCGTGGCCGTCCATGGGCACGGCCCCCTACCTCCACCACAGCAGCGACCTGCCGTGGCAACTCCTGACATGCTCCCTGGGGCCGGTGCCCATCACCCCGGGGATGGTCCGCTGTCTGGCTGCCCGCTGGGGAGCCATCCCCGTGCCTCCCTCGCGGAGCTCTGCTGGCTTTCCTCCTCAGAAGAAATCCAAGATGGCCGCCACCATCTTTAGGCATGAGGCCACGCCCCCCTGCTGGATTTAAAGGGACTTGATCCCTTTAATGATACTCACCTGCTTCCAATGATGCAAGCAGAGGAAGTATTTAAGGAGGCTTCCTCTGCTCATTCCTCGACTTGGCAACATCCTCCAACACTGTCTAGTCTGCTTGCTTCAGTGAGTTCCCTGTGCTCGGACTCTGGTTCCTGTTTCGTCTTGGTGTTCCCGGTTCCTGACTTCGGATTGGCTTACGGTGATTCTCTGGTTCCTGACTTCGGATTGGCGTACGGTGACTCTCTGGTTCCTGATTTCGGATTGGCAAGCGGTGATTCTATGGCACACGACTTCGGACTGGTGAGTGTCGACCCTCTGGCACTTGACCTAGGACTCCTTCAAGACCACCGTCTCCAAGGGCCCACCAAAGTCCCAGCGGCCCGGGTCCCTACGGGCTCCTCCTGGGGGGACAGCGGGTTTCCAGAGCGAAGCTCCAGTTGGCCTTTGCACCGATACCCTGACCTCTCTAGGTCCACCTAAGTCTCAGCGGCTCCTTCTGGGGGGACCGCAGACCACCAGTGGTGAAGACCGTCCATCTGCTCACCTCCTCATCTGACTCCATAGTAGCTCCTGTCTTCAGTACCAAGGGTCAGCTGCTCTCCTCCTCTGTCCTGCCTCGCCACCCGACAAGAGAACCTATGGATCCTCCGCAAGGTGTAACATCCCCTCGTCGGCACAAGGGTCCACAAGCCTGATCATAACACATATAGAAAGACATGGTTTAATGGAACAAAGTCAGCATGGCTTTACCCAAGGCAAGTCTTGCCTCACAAATCTGCTTCACGTTTTTGAAGGAGATAATAAACATGTGGATAAAGGTGAACCGGTAGATGTAGTATACTTGGATTTTCAGAAGGCGTTTGACAAAGTTCCTCATGAGAAGCTTCTAGGAAAAGTAAAAAGTCATGGGATAGGTGGCGATGTCCTTTCGTAGATTGCAAACTGGCTAAAGGACAGGAAACAGAGAGTAGGATTAAATGGACAATTTTCGCAGTGGAAGGGAGTGGACAGTGGAGTGCCTCAGGGATCTGTAATGGGACCCTTACTTTTCAATATATTTATAAATGATCTGGAAAGAAGTACGACAAGTGAGATAATCAAATTTTCAGTTGACACAAAATTGTTCAGAGTAGTTAAATCACAAGCAATTGTGATAAATTGCAGGAAGACCTTGTGAGACTGGAAAATTGGGCATCCAAAAGGCAGATGAAATATAATGTGGATAAGTGCAAGTTGATGCATATAGGGAAAAATAACCCATGCTATAATTACACAATGTTGGGTTCCATATTAGGTGCTACAACCCAAGAAAAAGATCTAGGCGTCATAGTGGATAACACATTGAAATTGTCAGTTCAGTGTGCTGCGACAGTCAAAAAAGCAAACAGAATGTTGGGAATTATTAGAAAGGGAATGGTGAATAAAATGGAAAATATCATAATGCCTCTGTATCGCTCCATGGTGAGACCCCACCTTGAATACTGTGTACAATTCTGGTCGCCGCATCTCAAAAAACATATAATTGCGATGGAGAAGGCACAGAGAAGGGCTACCAAAATGATAAGGGGAATGGAACAGCTCCCCTATGAGGAAAGAATAAAGATGTTAGGACTTTTCAGCTTGGAGAAGAGATGGCTGAGGAGGGATATGATAGAGATGTTTAAAATCATGAGAGGTCTAGAACGGATAGATGTGAATCGGTTATTTACTCTTTCGGATAGTAGAATGACCAGGGGGCACTCCATGAAGTTAGTATGTGGCACATTTAAAACTAATCGGAGAAAGTTCTTTTTTACTCAACGCACAATTCAACTCTGGAATTTGTTGCCAGAGGATGTGGTAAGTGCAGTTAGTGTAGCTGGTTTCAAAAAAGGTTTGGATAAGTTCTTGGAGGAGAAGTCCATTAACAGCTATTAATCAAGTTGACTTAGGGAATAGCCACTGCTATTAATTGCATCAGTAGCAAGGGATCTTTTTAGTGTTTGGTAGAGATGTGTATCGTGTGCCAGATCATCTTAACGATCAGATTCGGCTGGGGGGGGGGGGGGGGGGAAATCTGATCGTTAAGATATGTGAATTGGAATCGTTTCCGATTCCAATTCATATCGCTAATTTTTTTTTTAGGGAGGCCCGCGCCACTAAAAAAAAACAACCCACCCGACCCTTTAAATCGACCCCACCCTCCCGACCCCTGCCGGCCATCTTTACTCATCAGCCCCTATTATAGAGTATAGTATAATAGGGGCTGATGAGTAAAGATGGCCGGCGCCATCTTTAAAGATGGCGCCGGCCATCCAGTGCTCCTACCATGTGACAGGGGCCAGCCAATGGCACGGATACCCTGTCACATGGTAAGGGCAAAGGGGCATCGGCACCATTTTTTTTTAGAACAGCTGATGCCTGGGAATGGGAAATCCCTCCCCGAGGCCCCCCTGGATCTCTCCTCTCCCGGAGGCCCCCCCTGGATCTCTCCCCGAGGCCCCCCGAGGCCCCCCTGGACCACCAGGTAATTTTAAAAGGTTTTGGGGAGGGTGGGGTTGATTTAAAGTGTCGGGTGGGTTTTTTTTTTTTTAGCAGCGCGGGCCTCCCTAAAAAAAAAGGGTCGGGAGGGTGGGGGAGGCTAAGGGTGGTCGATTTAAAGGGTCTGGTGGTTTGTTGTTTTTTATCGGGCCATCGGCGCCATTTTAATTAGTGGCAGGCAAAATGGCGCCGATGGCCTGAGAGCGGGAGATCACGCCGGGACACCCCCCCCCCCCCACTGGACCACCAGGTAATTTAATATTTTGGGGGGTTCGGGAGGGTGGGGGAGGGTAAGGAATTGGTTTTAAAGGGTCGGGGTGGGTTTAGGGGTTGTTTTGGTGTGCTGGTTTTCCCACCCTCCCCCAAATAATTCCCGTGCCCTATTTAACGATGCAATACAAATGCCCCTGACGATAAATCGGGGGCATTTGTATTGTATCGTGCACTCTAACGATTTAGGACAATTTTAAAATGATCTGACGATAATTCTAATCGTTCAAAAACGATTCACATCCCTAGTGTTTGGATAATTGCCAGGTTCTTGTGGCCTGGTTTGGCCTCTGTTGGAAACAGGATGCCGAGCTTGATTGATCCTTGGTCTGACCCAGCATAGCAATTTCTTATGTTCTTATATTGTGCCATTTTGACCAATATAAAGTATGCAGAATTTTGCAGAATTTTAAGTTTTTGTGCACAGAATTTTAAATTTTTGTGGGTTGGCACAGCCTGGTTGGTAAACCCACTGTGCCCATGCTGACAGCTGGCAGATTCGCCCTGGGCTAGGACTGAGCTGGGGCTACACCTATACCAATCTCGCTCCCCACATGCTGAAACCTTGGGTTCCTGGGGCTTGTAGGACTTAGGTCATGATCCCACAGAGCGAAGACAAATAGAGATCTGGGTCCAAGCTGAGATCAGGGCAGGCAGCCGTCAGAATCACCAGGTACAGACTGAGGGTCAAGGCAGGCAGCAAGCAAAGTGTAGTCCGGGTCGAAAGCAGAGGTCAGCAACAGGCAGCAGGCAAGATAGTAGTCCAGATCTGAAGTGATGGTCAGTGGTAGGTGACAGTCAAGATAGTAAATGAGGGTCCATGGCAGGGTCAAAACCAAGAATCAGGCTGAAACAGACAGAACCAGATGGAAACAGTACACAGAGGACCAGGACAGGGCAGGTCAGACAAGATAAGATAACAGGCAGGGCAACAGCAGGAAGAAGACAAGACAGGCAAGGCAACAAGGCAAGGTAGATAGCAACACACACTGCTACACGCAGGAGGATCTGCTGCTGAAGCAAGGCTGTGCAGAGTGACCGAGGCTTAAGCAGTAGGGTCTCTGATATAATCCACCACAGAGCCTTTAACTAGCAGCACGCCACACATTACACACCTAGTAGGCAGACCCAATGATCAGTGGTTATGACAAGTATTACAGGCTTTAAAAGAAAGAAAAAGGATGCAATTCAATTATTTTGCTATCAATTATTTCCCATTCCTATTAACATTGTTCTCCTTTCTTACCTCTGGGAAACTAGGTGAGTTGTGGACTCGATGCAGGAACCACGATATAGACTGTGGACCCCTAGCCTGAGTTGGGGTTGATGCTGCTGAGGGGGAACCCCCCGCAGGTCCCCAACATCAGGAGGCAAGGTCGGAAGAAGACAGGGACCAGCTGGAGCTTCGCCAATACCAGCCCACGTTCCCCACAGGAACCCACAGGTTGAGCCCTTGGGTACCGGGCTGGCTGGTTTTAGGTGGGCCCCTGAGGAGATGCACTGGCGTAGGGTCCGAGGGTAAAGCTGGAGTGAGATTGGAGGACAGATGGTTGGCTGGAAGGAAAGAAGCCAGACCAAGGTCCGGGTGCCGGCGACTATCCAGAGAGATGAACGCCTGACCGAGGTCAGATGGTAGGCAGCAGGCAGGCCAGGAGAGGTCCAGACCGAAGGCCAAGGGCTAGAGGCTAGCAGGCTAGGTGAAGTCTGATTTGAGGTTCCCAGGCAGGTGGCAGACAAGCAGGGTGAAGTCCAATCCAAGGTTCAAGGGCAGGCGGCAGACAAGCAGGGTGAAGTCCGATCTGAGTTTCAAAGATAGGAGATCTAATCCAAGAGAAAGGGCCCTGGAAGCAGGAAACAAGGACCAGGAACTGGAACAGGAGTCAGGTACTGAAACAGAAGTCAGGTACTGAAACAGAAGTCAGGGACTGGGACAGAAGTCAGGGACTGGAACAGAAGTCAGGGACTGGGACAGAAGTCAGGGACTGGAACAGAAGTCAGGGACTGGAACAGAAGTCCTTCCAGAAGAAGTGCAGGATCCTGAGAGGAAGCAACGCAGGAGGCTCATTGCCAAGCCATCTGGATACGGCCTGAGGGTGCCTTAAATAGGCCTGGGATGATGACGTCATCCTCCAGGGTGGGCACAGGCTTCCCGCCGTAGGTCCTATAAATAGTGACTGGTGCCGCGCGCACGTGCCTAGGGGAAACCTTGGGTGGGACCAGAAGCTGGTGGCGTTCCATGCACCGGCGAGGCCCAGGAGGCCCCGGCATATGAGAGTGCTAGCAGGGTAGAACCGGAAAGGCAGGCCAAAGACCCAGGCACGGCAAGGAGGCGTTGCCGGCCAGATGGAGCCAGCATGGTGGTTACGCGGTTGGTGAGTGCAACACTCAAGCACATTGTACCCACTAGGAGAGAGGGATTTCTGGGACTGTCCCTGGGAAAACACCGTGAGCTCCTAATTTACATTTTTAACTACCTCTGGCATGATCACCTCTAGTGGGAGCAGTTCCACTTACAAGGATTTGCACACAATTCCCTATATATGAGTCCTACTATCACTTTTTACATGGTCTGGTAGAATGCTATAAAGTAGAATAGTAGAAAGAAATGCCCAATGAGTTTGCAGTGTCTGTCCATCTATCTGTCTTTAGCCTATTATCAGCTCCTAAACCAGTGTAGGTTATGTCCTGTGATTTTGGCTATGTAGGTGGTTTCCTGTCCCAGTTGCAATTGTATGGGTTTTGGGGTTGGATGCATGGGAGCAGGCATGTCAGGAGAGAGATTGGATGCTAGATAGCAGCAAGGCAGAGACCTTCCACTGGAGTGAGAGGAAGTGAGTCATGTAGTCTCAAGCTCATTGTGAAATGTCTTGTACACTAGAACATTACTCCTACATATGTACACCAATTAGGAGTATGCCCTTTATACTTGTTAAACATGAAAAGTCACTTTGGTGATGTTGGTCTTCTAGAAGAGAATGGAGGGGATTAAATTAAACATTTTTGGGCCCTGACATCAGCAGGATCTAAGAGCAAAAAGACAAAAACACATATCTACACTTCAGTCTCCACATGACATTTGTGTATACTCTGTGGCACACTCTTTTTCTACAGTTCTGTAGCAAATAATGAAGAAAACCCCAGTACGCCATAAAAACCCCCAAAATAAATAAAAAATGTACACTCATTATAGTCAGATAATAAACCACTGATGCGGCAAGGCTTGAAACAATGCTAGCACGCAAAACCAACATATATCCAAATGAAAGAAACATATATTCCGATCTATACAATGTTCATTCTTTATCCTTCATTCACAGCTGTCATTTCCATGACAAAATTCACAAGATACAAGTTCAAACTGTACCATATAATGCATATTATTTGAAATATCACACACTAGGGGTGAGAAGAAGTACAAATTTCCTTTCATTTTTCATTTCATTTTGGTGGTGGTGGTTGGGGGGGGGGGGGGCTACCCATGAATTTTGTTTTGTTTTATTTTTATTTTATTTAGTTTAAAAAAATGAAATAAACATTAACCCCCACCCCCACCCCCCCAAAAAAAGAAACAGGACCTTCTGAGGCCCCCCCAACCCCACCACTCATCTTTCCCACCAAATAAAATGCTGAGGCCAGGATCCTCCCCAGCCCCCATTTACCTGGTTCGGGAGAATCCAACATCAAGGCCTAGGTCCAGGCTGAAGCCTCCATCTTGTATAGGCCTAGGCTGCAGAAGGTCACGTCACCTCATCATAAGCCCTGTGTAAGGCCCAGGCTTGGGAGGCCTGGTTCCGACACTGGGGCCTAGGCCAAGGCCTGGGTCCAGGCCTGATGCCCGGGCCTAGTCCAGGTCTGATGGCAGGGCCTGGCCCATATGCTGGGTTCTGATGTCTGGTCCTAGGCCTAGTCAAGGACCTGGACCCAGGCTCATACCCGACACTGGTGCCCCGCCCACTGGCCAGTTTCTGATGTCTGGACCACGGGCTATGCCCATGCCTGATGCTGGATCCCGGCCCAAAGACCGAGACCCAACACCTGGGCCTTGACCTGGGCCCAGGCCCAGCCCAAGGTCAGGCCCAGGCCTTAGAGGTCATTTTTGTCTTGGTTGTCTTTCTTCTTTCATCAATCTTCAAATGACACCATCTGCTGGGTATGTGCTAGAGAACATTAACTCAAGCATATCTTCCTAAATGGAAGGCACCATTTTGGTATACGGCAGTTCAATTAACTGTCCAAATCCAAATGGCACCCTCCACTGAGGAGGATGTGGCAAAGTTAATTTACTCTGGCACATCTCCAGCGGATGACATCATTTGATAATAGAAGGAAAAATAAAGATACAAGTGACTCCCACCTCCTCCCATCCAGGAATAATGAGGGATTGCAGTATTTATTTTGCAAAATTTCACGTTGTGAAATTTTGTGCACATTGTTTTACTGGTCTTATTTGCAAATAAGTGCTGGTATAAAAATTTTGTGCACTATTTTAAAGATGGCGCCGGCCATCCAGTGCTCCCTCCATGTGACAGGGGCCAGCCAATGGCACGGATACCCTGTCACATGGTAAGGGCAAAGGGCCATCGGCGCCATTTCTATTAGTGGCAGCCGATGGCCCGGGAGCGGGAGATCGCTCCCGGGACCCCCACTGGACCACCTTGTATCTGTAAAAAGTTTTTGGGGGGGTCGGGAGGGTGAGGGAAGCTAAGGGATTAGTTTTAAAGGGTCGGGGTGGGTTTAGGGGTTATTTTTGTGTGCTGTTTTTCCCGCCCTCCCCCAAAATGATAAGAGAGCCCCATGAACAATTCTGTGGGGTTTTCCTATCGGTTTCGGGGAGCCCCCAATTTCTGACGATTTTGAAAATATCGTACGATATTTTCAATCGTCAGAAATACAATTCAAATCCCTAGTAGCAACTATTTATTAAAACATTACTTAAAACTCAAGAATCCAGACATTAACTCATTTTTAAATAGTAATATTCTGGAAGTAATTCATAGGATCCAGTAATTTTATAGCTTTTCTTTAAATGATTTATATATTTCTTCAATAGTTATATACAGCATGGTCAACTTTCCACTCTTGTGTGAATTTGGTGAAGAACAGATGATGACTTTTCTGATAATAGGTTATCTTTTGGAAGAGTCAAACATGGCTGACAATTTAAGCAATTTTACTAACTAGGAACATGCCCATGCCCAGAAATATTAATTGGTGATCTAATGATGCTGACACCAAATGGACAATACTGCTGTATGTCAAAAGGGATAGATTGATCCAATGCTAGTTTTATCCCACTGTATGAATGGAAATGCAATCTTGCTTTCCTTAGAGAAATCATAACTACATTTCTCTGCATGCATTCATGAAATGGGTTAAAACCAGCACCAGATCAGCCCTACCCATTTGACATGATATATTGCTGGGGCTTTTTTTTTTACATTTTATTTATTTCAGCAGTGTGCACTATTTGCAAATAGTGTATGAGCTACTCAGAAACAGAATACACTTTTAGCAAATAGTGCACCATATACAGAATTAGGGCACGCTATTTGCAAATAGTGTGCTCTAAAAATGATAGAAAAGAAAAAGCAAAATGTTATATTTTTTTTCTATCATTACTTGTTTAAATTACATGAAACAAAACCACTAGGGATGTGCATTCATTTTGAACAAATGCGCAATCCGCAATGTATAGGTCCCTATTCGTTGCATTTGTGGGGGTCATGAAACGTATGGCGAACCCCCAAGAATACAATGTATCACTAACAAATAAAACCCTACCCTCCTGACCCCCCCCCCCCCCCCCCAAGACTTGCCAAAAGTCCCTGGTGGTCCAGCGGGGGTCCTGGAGCAATCTCCTGCACTCGGGCTGTCGGCTGCCAGTATTCAAAATGGCGCCGATAGCCTTTTCCCTTACTATGTCACAGGGGCTACCGGTGCCATTGGTTGGCCCTTGTCATATGGTAGGAGCAATGGATGGCTGGACATAGTAAGGGCAAAGGCTATTGGTGCCATTTTGAATACTGGCAGCCGATGGTCCGAGGGCAGGAGATCGCTCCATGACCCCCGCTGGACCATCAGGGACTTTTGGCAAGTCTTGGGGGGGGGGGTAAGGAGGGTGGGGAGTTGTAGTTAATTCAATTTAAAGGGTTGGGATGGGGTTTTTTCCAACTTTAATGGGAAATGAATACCATATGTAACTAATGGATGAATCGGGGTCACCCGAAAACGGATGCAACGGATTTGGGTCCCGACAAATACGAATAACGAATCGAACGAATCCGTCCCTGCTGCACATCCCTAAAAACCACATCCCAGCCCAGAATATAGAATGAAGATCTTTGTAAAGGATAGAGACTCAAACTACCCAGTATAGCACAACCCTTGCTTATGTTTAATCCAATCCAGGGTTTGTTCCTTTCCGGGTTATACAAGAGAAACACTGAATAGAAATGCAGAAATATACCTGGCTGCTGGGGAACTAGATTCTCAAAGGTGCAACCTCACCCATAATCATAGACACAGGAACATAAATACCTGCTGGATTAGACCAAAGTCCATCGAGCCCAACGTCCCATCTTCAACTGACCAGTCCAAGTCCCAAACATCCAACAGATAGATTTATTTCCTGGAGAGCTTGAAATGCTTGACCTGCAATCAGGAATAGGAGAGCCATAGCTAAGTTCCTGAACTGCAGGAAATGGTCTGCCTAAGAGAGCCAGAAAGCCTGAATATCAGTAAATTATTCTCTTTTACTAGTTATTTGTGAGGAGCTGAAAATAAACTGTAGTGTGTCTTCCTATTTGTGTTGTTGCTAAGATGCTATATTTTTCTGTTCCTGTTTATGTTACTGCTAAGATATGAAGCTTCATTTTCAGTCTAAACAGTCACAATGAACCTGTGGAACTATTTTCTGGTATAGCTGACTCTTGGCTAAGCAACATTCTGTGCGAAAACTGAAACTTGCATCCCTTCATCCTGGTGAAAATTACTTCACTCACACCACCATCCTCAGCCTCTTACCCCCATCCCAATCCCTACCCAGTCTTCCCCTAACTTTTTTCTCCACCTAGTCACAAATTTAATGATGAATTTTAACAGATGTGCATGCATAAAATGGCAGACACAAGTGCAAGTAGCACTTATTCATGCTGGATCTATTTATAAACCTCACTCACATGCACAAGTACCAAAGCGTGAATAACTTCGATGGAATAAAGAAAGAGGTGGATTTGGGGTGGGTCAGGGCATGCTCGGGTGGGGCCTACATCTCTGCGCATAAGTTGTGATTTTATATCCTGCGAAAGCAGCATATCGGTTTGTACCTTCAATTATTTACTTCTGTTATTTATCAGGTGAAACTCTGAATAAAACTATTTATAGGCAAACACGGACTGCATGAGAGGTCTGGGAAAGCTAAGGGGAGTGCACGCTGAAGAACCAGAGGGGTCTGGATGATCTAGAGATAAACTAGGCAAACTGGTGGACTAACTGGTAAAACTGACCATTTCCTTCACATGCGCATGTTATAAAATTAACTCACTTGTACATGTAAAACCCGACAATTCCTAAGGAAAATGGGTGAATACAAGTTGCTGTGTAAATGCTAGGGGTGTGCATTCGTTTACAATGTATCGCGAATCCACAACGTATATGGCCGGATTAGTTGTATTCGTTGCATCGCGAAACGTATCACGATTTCCCACGAATACAACGAATCGCAGCCGAATCATTCGGCCGTCAAAATGGCAATTTTAACACCCCCCCCCCCCCCAAGACTTGGCTAAATTCCCTGGTGGTCCAGCGGGGGTCCCGGAGTGTCTCCTGTCCTCCCTCCGTCGGCTGCCAGTGCCATCTTGTGCTCCTACCATGTGACAGGGGCCGACCAATGGCAGCGGTAGCCCCTGTGACATAGTAAGGGCAAAGGCTTTGGCACCATTTTGATTATTGGCAGCCGATGGCCCGAGTGCAGGAGATCGCTCCCGGACCCCACTTTGTCCTTTCCATCAACAGTCTCCTCCTTTCTTGCTTTCTGATACCCCCTCCCCTCTCTCATCTTAGAACATCCCTCACCTTCCAACATTCCCCCTACCTTTCACCCTCTTCTCCAACTCCTCTTCACCTTCCAACCACCTTCCTTTCTATCCCTTTTCCTCCCAGCCCATCTTCCAGCCATCACCTCCCAATCCCCCTCACCTTACACACTCCCCTCCTGTCTCCTCCCATTCCCCTCTCATCTTCTATTTCCACTGATCTTCCATTCTCCCCATCCCAACCCCATCACCTTCCATTCTCCCCTCTCTCCTTCCAGCCCCCTCACCTTCAACATTCCCCTCTTACATTCTAACCTTCACCTTCCAGCTCCATCTCTTCCATCTTATTTTTCCCTCACCTTTCACACTTCCCATCCTTACCCTCAAACCCCTTTCACACTCTTCTCCCTCAGCTTCCACCTCTCCTCTTCTATCCTACCCTCTGTTTCATCTTCCATCCTATCCCCGATTCTACCCTTCACCCCTTCCTTTCCATCCTCCACTTCTCTCTCTCCTTCTATCCTTCCCCTTTTCCTCAGCTTTACAATACCCCTGATGGCCTTCTATCCTCCCTCTTCTCACTTATCTTCCCTCCCTCTCTACCCCCTCCCCCCCCCATGACCCAACAATCAGGAGAGTAGAGCAAGTGGTCATTGCATGCAACTTCCTCCTCTTGCCACCATCTCCTTGCCCTTTAGCGCAGATCTACTGTTTTTGAACCAAAATGTGCAGGAGGGAGAAGTTAGAAGGAAGAAGTTAGAAGCACCGGCTGCCAGCTCTGCTCTCCTATGTTGGCCATGGGATACGTGAGGCACAATAGGTAATGTTCAGCCCATTAGCATGGACCATTTTGGAAGCGGGAGGAGCAGAAGCAAGAGCAAACTGTTCTATGATCCTCTTGGCCAAGAGGAAGTTGGTGTATCACTGTTGGACCCTGCAAGCCTGCAATGGCTCCTCTGACCTCAGGGCAGTATCAAAGAGGAGAGGTATCTCTTTGGTAGTTGCATTGTAAGGGGATACCGGCATCACAGTGCATGGTACCCTGTGTGGCTGCACAATTCACACATCCAAAAGCCAGCCCTGATTGACACTGTCCTTGCACCCACCCAAGGCTTCCCAACCCACCAGTATAAAAATTTGAATAAACTTGTCCATAGTTAATGTTTTTCACTACTTTTGCCCTCTGGTGTTCTCTTCATACACATTAGTCAGACAAACAATTTCTATTAGTTCTGGATACCACTGATACTAAATATAAAATGGAAGCAATGGGTGATTCTTGTGGAATTCATGCATTAGATCGTATTTGCTTTTTGAATGTATTTCAGCACAGATATGGTGCATGAACACTTGCTGGCAGGAACAGATGTCCTTGATCATGTTCATTTTTCTCTGTGATGTCTGCAATTTTCTTAAGTCTACTTTAATGTGTAATTTTTTGAATGATGCCAGGTTTAATGTGCCAATAAAAAATGTCAATCCCTAGGCACCCTACTATTGTTTTCCTCATACATGCTCATTAATAGAAACATAGAACATAATGGCAGATGAAAACCATATGGCTTATCAAGTCTGCCCATCCACATCTCCCACTCAGTTTTATAGACCCTTCCTATACTTTAGAGATCTTCTGTGCTTTGTTCTATGTCTTTATGAATTCTGATCCTGTCCTTGTCTCCACCACTTCCACATGGAGGCTGTTCTATGTGTCACATCATCCTTTCTGTAAATAAATGTTTCTTAAGAATACTCCTCAGTCTACCCCATGTCATTTTCATCAGTTGAAAAAGGCTCTTATTCTGTGGATTTATTCCTTGGAGGTATTGAATTTTTTTTTTTTAAATCATATCTCCTCTTTTCCTCCTTACTTCCAAGGTATATATGTTTAGATCTTTAAGTTTCTCCCCATAAATGCTTTATGATGAAGACCATTTTTTAATCTGCCCTCTAGACCAGCTCCATTGGTTTTATATCCTAAGGGTGAAGTCTCCAGCATTGTACCCAGAATCATATTCTTTAGCATAATCCTATTTCCTTTATTTTATTTTACCTTGCATTAAATAATTGTATCATAAGTAATTTCTTTTTTTTATAGAGGGTTTCTTTTCATTCTGTACATTACACTTACACCCTAACCTTTCAATCCTAAAGATTGCCTAACATAACTTATAAATGACTAAGATAACATGTCAAAAAACACTTCAAATTTCTATAATAAATCCAATTTGTAAAGAAAAACAAAATCAATAAAATTATAATACAATACATCATACTTAATGAATCAGCATGTTAAAGTTTAAAGTCCACTACCTGATAGGGATGTGAATCGTGTGCCATATCGTCTTAACGATTGAAATCGTGTGGCAGGAGAAGAAAATCATGTTTGGCACGATTATTTCGTTGAAAAATCGTTAAAAATCGTTTTTTCCGATTAGTGCGCACTAACTCCCGTTAGTGCCAAACACGATTTTCTTCTCCTGCCACACGATTTCAATCGTTAAGACGATATGGACCGGTAGCCAGGTCAGTTAAGGTCAGTTTAGGAATGAATATGTATTCCTATTGGCTGCCCTCTTATTTATTCATGTTACCAAGGTTCCCACTGACAGTATATGGGGGATGGGAAATGGAAACAGTTGGTAGCTTGACAAAAAAAGTAATGTGATCAGTCAATGTGACTAGAACTTGTGCCCTAACCCTGATACCAGGGGTGTTGTGATCTTCATGTACACACAGTGCCCTATCCCTATTAATACCAGGAGTGTTGTGATCTTCCTGCACACAGTGCCCTAACCCTGACACCAGGGGTGTTGTGATCTTCCTGCATGCAGTGCCCTATCCCGCCTGCATTACTAGTGAGAGGCTGGCTTCACAGACAGGGGGGAGCTGCCTGACTGTAGTAGATTGAATAAAGATCTGATGTTTCTGCTCTCCTCACACCAAACAAAAGCAACACACAAGCAGAGAAGCCCTTCTTATAAAGTTGAGCTAGTGAGTTAAGTAGGAGGAAAAGTAAACATACTGGTGGCCAGTGTGGCTACTTAAATACAATTACCAACAATCAATTACCACATATATTTGAACTGTGTATAATAGTTCCAGCCAGGACCACCTTTCTAAAATGCACAGTGATTGGCAAATTCAACATGCACTAGCATTTCACATGCCTGCTAACAAAAATAATAAACAAACAAGTTCTAGTCACATGAGTGATGATCATCACATTACTTTTTTTGTCAAGCTTCCAACTGTTTCCATTTCACATCCCCCCAAACATTACCTCAGTGGGAACTTTGGTAACATCAATAGATAAGAGCACAGCCAGCCAATAGGAATACATATTCATTCCTAAGTGACCCTTTACTGACCTGGGAAGTGTCAACACTTCGTTTCATTTTCTGTTGGTGTTCGTGAGTTTCCAGTTCCATTTCCCATCCCCCCAACCATCACCTCAGTGGAAACCTTGGTAACATCAATAGATAAGAGGGCAGACAGCCAATAGGAACACATATTCATTCCTAACTGACCTTTACTGACCTGGAAAGTGTCAATTTGTATCATTTTCTGTTAGTGCGCACTAACGGGAGTTAGTGCGCACTAACACGATTTAACAATTTTTAACGATAAATCGTTAGAATTTATATTGTATTGTGTTCTATAACGATTTAAGACGATATTAAAATTATCGGACGATAATTTTAATCGTTGAAAAACGATTCACACCCCTACTACCTGATGGTGCACATTACTAGAGAATAGTCTCCATTAGAAATAATGGGAGCTATAGCAAATAATGAACATTTTCACACTTTAATGCTGTAGGTCACTATAGTGAATAGGCTTGATAATAAAAAATAGTCATAATAAACACTATCATCCAACTAAAGAATATAACAGTTGTTTAAATAGACACAATTGTTGGAATCTGTGAGAGGGAGTGCTCCGAATTCCAGGGAGATGTGTGCCCTTGGGCCACGACACAACTGCAGAGAAGAATTCTGTGGAAGTGCCGCGGCAGGCAAGACATGTCCAAGCATGGGAGGAGCAGGCTGGCCACAGAGCCCTAACCTCTACCGAACCTGCATGCACCGGTAGAGACCTAACAATGCAATGCTGGTCTCTTGGGTAGCCCTCCGGCCACTCGATAGCCCTTTTGGACCTGCTACTAGGGAGCGGCAGATGCAGCAGAATGGACAGAGGTCAAGGACAAGTGATAGTACTGGAACTTGGAACAAGACAAGACCTTGGACTTAGACTAGGCTGTTGGCTTGAAGAAGGCGAGGAAGCTCGGAGGCTCAGATGAAATGAGGACACATGGAGGTTGGGACTCAGACAAGACGAGGATACTTGAAGACTCAGACGAGACGAGGATGTGAGGTGGCTTGGAACTCAGAAGCAAGATGCTCAGGCATAGGTGGATATCAGAAGTGGATTCTAGAGAGTCAGGTGAGGATTCTGGATACTCCGATGAGGATTTGGAACTGAGGAAGACTCAGACAAGGATAAGGACTCAGGATACTCAGACAAAGACAGAGGCTTAGGAACTAGGAGGAATCTAGGTAGTGCTCGAAGACAGATCCTGCTGGAAGAGGGCTCCAGCTACCAAACTCAGACACTGGATAGAAATGGATATACTCCCAGGAAGGTCAGCTGAAGATGAGGTCCGGGACAAACGAGCTGAACCCGTAACTTAAGGACCGCCGGAACTTCAGGATCGGAACCTGACAAGAACATCAGAAACAAGACTTGGAACATCAGGGTTGGAATGTAGGACATCGGATATGAATGGACACCAGTAACTCGGGACATCAGGACACCAATGGCATCTAGACATCAGGGGACTTTTAGAGAGGAGGACCACAGGGACGACTGGAACAAGATGGATGAAGACATCAGGAGACTGGAATGACTGGACATCCGAAGACAAGGGTACATCAGGATATCCAGAGATAGGGAGACATCAGGACACATGAAGACAAGAAGACATTTGGAGACATGGTGACATCAGGACATCTGAAGACACGGAGACATCGAGACATCTGAAGACAAGAGGACGGGATCCAACAAGAGACCAGAACATGGAATGAAGACAACGGAGGTTCAAGAATCATGAACGAAGACAAGGAGGACCAACGAAGAACAGAGTGCCTTGAAGAAGTGAAGAGGAATCATGGAGGACTCCTAGAGAGAAGAGCTGGAACTGAAGATCCAAGAGAGGTCCGACTCCATGACCAACTCCTTGCGAAGGCGAAGACTGTTTGAAGGCTGAGCCCTTTTGTAGAGCTGAAGAGGAAATGCCTCGATGACATCACAAGGAGGAGCTAGAAGGACTGGCCTTTAAATGCTGAGGAGAGGCGTGGCCCCGCAACTAAAGAGGCAGGACTAAGGATAGCAACCATGCTGTGAGGAAGGAAGCAGGCCTGAAGCGTCGGAGGTAGCTCCTGCCACGAAACGAAGCTGGGCAGCTCCAGCCGCTGAAGAGAGGACTGAGGGTGGCTCCAGCCATGGAGAAGGCAGTGGTGATGGCGGCGGCTTCAAGCTGCGAAGAGAGACAACTTTGGCAGCAACCCCCTGGCCGTGAAGAGGAATGAGGATGGCGCTCTCCTGCCATGGGAAGCGGCAAAACTGGCGGCGGCCTCCAGGGCACGAGAAGGCAGGCATCAGCGGCCTCCAGGCCGCACAGGGACCTCAGCATCGGAAGGCTGGCAGAAGGAAAAAGGTGAGATACTTTTGTAAATTAGTGTTATGATTTATTGTTAACCTTTCTAACCACCTGCTCGACCATTTATCCTTCCTCTTCTTTCCCATCTTCGTTCCCATCTTGTTCCTTCGCTGCCCTGTTTCATGTAAGTTATTTTTCATTTTCTAAATCTTTTGTTATAACCCCGTTATATGTAAACTGATGTGATATGCAAATGAATGTTGGTATAAAAAAGTTTTTAAATAAATTAATAAAATACTGCTTTTGGGCTTATTCCCACAAGCAGAATCATAACACAATGAATACTACTTAACAAAATTCATACTAATTACTAAAGTAATGTACATCTAAATATATCCATTATAACCAGCTAGAGTCCAGCCATAGTTACACATAATTCATAAGCTAATCCATAATGAAAAAGCTGACTGGCTTAACACAGCACTGCGCGTACATGTCCCGCATAGAAACCTAAGATCTGCTAATAAGGCTCTACTTACTGTCCCCTCTGTTAAATCAGCATGCCTCACTCAAGTAAGGGAAAGAGCACTGTCACTGGCTGGTCCTGTGCTATGGAACACCATGCCTCTCGAATTAAGGCTGCCGAGAAATTTGAAAATATTTAAATCTAACCTGAAAACCTGGCTCTTTAAACAAGCTTTTTATAAAGACAAGGAGAAGGAGAAAAACGATTGATAAGGACGCACAGAACAAACAGTTGTTGTTTTTTAAACATATAAGTGCATTTTAATGTTAAATTTGAACTGCTTAGCAATTTTCTACCAAACAGATAAGGATAAATTAAACAAATAGTTTTTGTACTAATATGTTACCGGTACTATGATGGCACATGTTCAATTTGTAATCTATACCACTCATATTTTTCTTTATTGTGCCTTTATGTAAACCGTTGTGATGGTTATCTAACTTAACGACGGTATAGAAGAGTTTGTAAATTAAATTTAAATTAAATTAAATCTCTAAATCATTAAATCCTTCTTTATAAGACTATAGAACAAAACAATCATGTAACTTAAAGGAACATTCCCACCTCTCCATAACACCTAAAGAGAGAATCACTAATTACAATTATTCCATAAGGAGTGACCCAATGGAGGCATTCCACCAGAGGTGTCCAGTCCTGGAGTGTACTGCCTTTTTTAAGTCAGTCTGTGATGACATCGGAGGAAATGGCTGGAATCAGTAGAACAGCCAATGGAAAGGCCATGGGAATCCTATCCAAAACGAAAATGCCTTACTTTGAGACTACCACTATTATTCTCAGAATTCACAGAGCAAAGAGGAACTGAGCCATACACTGAATAAAGGCACCAGACACATTCCCAAGACTTGGAACTGCTCCAACTCTCTCCGTTCCAATGGACCTTCTTATATTTGCCATTTGACTCAAAGTTACTATGTTTGTTTTCCAAATATTTCTACTCTTTCAACAAACTGCAGCCTGTCCAATAAAAGTTAATATCTCTATCCTTCATTCTTCATTCTATGGGAGAGGAGGGCTCAATGTGGGCCATTCCCCCTGGATATTAATTTTTTTACTCTGGTATGTATTTTATGGAACATGGGTGGGGGAGAAAATTTAGGGGTGAAGCCAAGACAACAGTTTTGGGATTTATAACTCTTCAATTTATCCACCTCCCTGCCTAAGCTTTATCCACTTTCCATTTAGATATTTATCTCACTATTCATTCATGCCATAAATCAAACCCCATTATTGACTGCCCAATGGGTTTCATAGTTTTGTGAGAGCCCTACTTCCATGATTGGGAGTTGCTAAATTAGAGGGTACCATCCAAAGTATCTTGGATATAGTCATGCTTTAGCTAATGAAACTACAGAAGGAACAGAGAGTTTGCAGGCAGAGAAATGGTCCCTAGCCAGGACTGTTATATAGGATCGATAGGCATTAGATATGCTATTATCCCAGAAAGGAAGGGTATATACGTTTATTAATAATTCATGCTGTGCTTTTATTGAAAATTCTAGTGAGCTATACAAGGTTACCTCCAACCCATACAATCTTTCTCACCAAGCTTAAATTCCCAGACAAAATTTATGGTACTCGGACTTCCTAGTTATTGGAACCTGGTTTTTGGGCTCAGGAAGGAAACTGATATTTATAATTGTTAATACTGCAGTTTCATTAGTTTTCTTTATTGCCTTATGCCTTGGTTGCCAATGTGTAATTGACATCTGTTATAAATCTTCCTATCACTACTGATCTTTTCAATTTCCCCTCAGAAAGGAAAGCCTCAACCTATTCTTATGATCCTGCCACCTACCTTGAGGAAGATGAATTCCAGATGTTACCGATTGGTCTCAACTAAATCTGAGACCCATCCAGTTGCCCAGCGCCTCTACCCCTATGATGGGTCTTAGTTTTAGCATAACCCATTGCTTCATGGGCTGGGTTTGCCTGGGACAAATGTAATAGAAGTATAGTGAGACCAATCATTGAATAAGAAGGTCTTTATTTAGCACAGAATTAATTAAAATACTCTTGGCCAACTCTGGTCAAATTTTGCCATAATTTAAGGCTGCATCAGGGGCTTACATGCTGCAGGATGACAATACAGTATTTCATTTATGAAAGAACAGTGCCATAAGGACCGCTTTATATTGTATTGAATCATGGTGGGTCACACATAATTACCCTAACCATAGAGTGCGAGGTGATTGGTTGTGAAGATACTTCATTCAGTTTTGTTTGGGAACTACTACCAATATTCAGACCATATTTTCATAAGCCCCTGATGCAGCCTTTAATTAAGGCAAAACTCGGCCAGAGTTGGGCAAGAATATTTTAATTAATTTTGTGCTAAATAAAGACCGTCTTATTCAACGATTGGTCTCACTATACTTCTGTTGCTTTCTGCATTATGAGACCATCCTCCGCTGTTTTTTCTTTGGGACAAATGTAAGACACAGGGTGGTCAGTTGTTTTGAAACATAATAATATTATACTGAATATGACAAAGGAAGGAAATGCAAGGGTGCTTTGAGGGGTTCTCTGTGGAGACAGACCAGTTGGTGGCAGTGAAGAGGCAGAAAGATAATAGCAGTATAATAAGATTAAACTGATCAGATCTGTAGAAATGTCCAGAACTGTGGAATGTTAAAATATGCCATAAGAACAAAGAAAATGCCATACTGGGTCAGACCAAGGGTCCATCAAGCCCAGCATCCTGTTTCCAACAGTGGCCAATCCAGGCCATAAGAACCGGCAAGTACCCAAAAACTAAGTCTATTCCATGTTACCATTGCTAATGGCAGTGGCTATTCTCTAAGTGAACTTAATAGCAGGTAATGGACTTCTCCTCCAACAACTTATCCAATCCTTTTTTAAACAAAGCTATACTAACTGCACTAACCACATCCTCTGGCAACAAATTCCAGAGTTTAATTGTGCGTTGAGTAAAAAAGAACTTTCTCCGATTAGTTTTAAATGTGCCCCATGCTAACTTCATGGAGTGCCCCCTGGTCTTTCTACTATCCAAAAGAGTAAATAACCGATTCACATCTACCCGTTCTAGACCTCTCATGATTTTAAACATCTCTATCATATCCCCCCTCAGCCGTCTCTTCTCCAAGCTGAAAAGTCCTAACCTCTTTAGTCTTTCCTCATAGGGGAGCTGTTCCATTCCCCTTATCATTTTGGTAGCCCTTCTCTGTACCTTCTCCATCGCAATTATATCTTTTTTGAGATGCGGCGACCAGAATTGTACACAGTATTCAAGGTGCGGTCTCACCATGGAGCGATACAGAGGCATTATGACATTTTCCGTTTTATTCACCATTCCCTTTCTAATAATTCCCAACATTCTGTTTGCTTTTTTGACTGCCACAGCACACTGAACTGATGATTTCAATGTGTTATCCACTATGACGCCTAGATCTCTTTCTTGGTTTGTAGCACCTAATATGGAACCCAAAATTGTGTAATTATAGCATGGGTTATTTTTCCCTATATGCATCACCTTGCACTTATCCACATTAAATTTCATCTGCCATTTGGATGCCCATTTTCCAGCCTCACAAGGTCTTCCTGCAATTTATCACAATCTGCTTGTGATTTAACTACTCTGAACAATTTTGTGTCATCTGCAAATTTGATTATCTTACTCATCGTATTTCTTTCCAGATCATTTATAAATATATTGAAAAGTAAGGGTTCCAATACAGATCCCTGAGGCACTCCACTGTACACTCCCTTCTACTGAGAAAATTGTCCATTTAATCCTACTCTCTGTTTCCTGTCTTTTAGCCAGTTTGCAATCCACGAAAGGACATCGCCACCTATCCCATGACTTTTTACTTTTCCTAGAAGCCTCTCATGAGGAACTTTGTCAAACGCCTTCTGAAAATCCAAGTATACTACATCTACCGGTTCACCTTTATCCACATGTTTATTAACAAAAGTCAGTGTTTACATTCCATTTCTATTTTAGGGCTCAATTTACAAGAATACAGTATTATTAACATATTTGAGATAAGATAGTAGCACTAACCAGTTGAAAAATATTATGTAAACAAAGAAACTACTACATTAGTATGCAGGTTTGGAGGAAATGATGTATATAACCTATCGTGCAGCTTCAGAGCCTCAAGTTCTGCATGTATTTTACTCCAGTATGGTACTATGTATTGTTTCTAAGATATTTTATTAATACAGATTTTTTTTTGTCAATTGTCAGTGTTCAGTTCTTATTCTAGCAATAGAACAGCACCAACAACATAAGAAGAAATATTAACTCATCAATGGTAATCCAGAGCAATCACCTCTCAGTATATGGAGGGACAAAGAATTATGAAGAGTGAACAGAAGCCCAATGTAGCTCTAGAAGAGATCCATAGGAGTCCTGACATATATTTTTTACAAAATCAATGGTGGAAGGAGCTGGGTGGGGTCTGATTGAGTTCCCCATTGTTGTGCCTTTACTCATGCTTGAAGTGGGGGGCAGTGTTCCCATTCCTCACATGCCAATCCCACATATTTAATCACCTTGTTCAAATGTGAACTGAATCAGAAAACTTTTTCACATTTTTAAGATCCATTGCTTAATAGACTGATTTGTTCTGTGAGAAGGAAGGAGGACAAGAGTACTGGTTGGGATTGGGGTATGGGGAGAGCACAGAGTTAAGTCTAGAGGGGTCAGAGTCCTGGTCAAGAGTGTGCTGGAGGTGGACTGAGAGGAGAGTGCAGGGCCAGTGCAAGGGGATTACGTGCCCTAGGCATCTTCTGTCTTGCGCCCTCCCCACTTCATCATGCTGCCCTTCCTCATCGCACCACCCCTCCAGTCATGCCGCTAGCCCCGGTCATGCCACAACCCTCATTAGGAGGCACGAGCCATGTGGGGCCGAGAGTGGTGGCACCACGATGGCAAAGAGGAGTGGAGAGTGGAGGTAGAGAGTCCATCAAGCTAGGTTGAGAGAACATTGCACAAATCTCATCTTTGGGTGAGTTTCCTCACTCTGAGGGTCATCAAATCTTCTCAAGAAAGCACTCTTCTGTTTGTACGTCTCACATTGAATGTCAAAGTGGCCCCCCCTAACCCCTACACTAATATCTAAACCTCACCTCGAGTTACTAGGTGGGCCTCCCATAGAGATATAAATACCTATCTAGGGTCAGGGCATTATGGCTAGGCTCTCACTCTCTCTCTCCCAGTAGCATAGGAAATACCACATTCTGGAACTTATCTCAAAGTATGAAAAAGTCATTGTAATTTGTGGTAAATTAGCTCTTTGCATAGGTATTAGTGCAAATTGCAATAAACTCCCTATTACTATAAAACATGCCCCTTTTCCCATCACATGCAATATTTACCACATTTTGATAAATCCAGGCCTTAGATGCTTTTAGAAAATTTTGTTATCTTAATGTTTCTTTTAACACATTATGTACTTAACTGTATATTTTGAATTGTGTTTTTTATATTTTAGTAATTGTAAACCAATGTGATGTTTCCCACAAACTTCGGTATATAAAAACAAACAAATAAATAAATACATTTTCATTCTCACCAAGATAGAATAATTTATGTACTACTGATGCTCTATAAAAAGCTTTCAAGGGACAATATATTCTTTCAAATACTAATTTTGTTTAATATGATATCACTTTGGCACCATCCTCGGGCAGGCGGTGCCTATTTAAAGCACCAGGATATGAGCAGAAATGAGTAGGCAATATTCCTACACTTATTTACTGAAGATTTGGGAAAGATTTAAGTGAGAATACCCTAGCCCCAGCATCTTTAAACAGGGGTGAGAGGTCCCTGGGCAGGTTCTGAGCCAGCTCTGGGCTAGCCTCAACCTGGATCCAGGAGGGCCCGGTAGGCCCCAAGCAGGCCAAATAAGATTTTTGAGCCTGTAGTAGGCATCAGAGAATCCAGAAGAAGCCCAGACAGGGCCACTAGAGGCAAAGTTGTTTTCAAAATTCCATAAAAAAGGAAAGTACCTGAAATGTTTGAGGAATTTTGTAGGAGAATATTTTTGGTTCATTCCATTCAGGACAAATTGAAAATCGCCACATTTCTTGCATTTTATGCATTTGTTTGAAATAAAGGTATATATCCATTCATTTTTTAAAATGTGTTCACTGAAAAACTAAATTCCTAAAACTATTTCACAGCTATCTCTTCAATGACTTAAAGAAGCAACTAAAACCATGGCAGTCCTTTATCGTTGATTGAAAAGAAAGTTACTCATGGTGGTTTCATCTCCTGTGTTGTCAAAGGATAATGAATATTTCTTAAACAATTAATTCAAACCTCACACTCAGTTCACATATTAATAGTTAACTTTTGATTATTCTAACCCTTGTAATATCATGCAAGCTTACAGTGTATATCATGCTCTGATTAAAAAAAGTAAATAATAAAAAAACTGTATGTTCCTAAAACATGACAAAATATTGTTTTCCTTTAGGGCACCAAGAACGACATATTTTTACTAAACATTTTTATGCTCAGTTGCAATTATTAATACATAGATTTTTAATTAAGATGAAAACAAGTTGCAATTTATATATAATTGTAAATGAACATCTGATATATCAATTAACATACTGATTACAGTGTTGCATACTAATTCCTGCTAACTACATCATACAAAGTAAATGGAATGTTTATAGGATCTATTTACTATATTATGTTAAAATTGTCAATTAGCATGCTAATATTTTTTAAATTACTTCTTTATTGAATTTGAAATTACATCCAAGAAATCTTGGTTACAGAAAATAGTCAATAATTTCTTAAATACCAAATATAGGAAAACAACAGAATAAGGAAAACAAATAAATCTGTGCTGCAATACAATCCATTTGGGGAGAACCAATTTTAACATGGATTAATGCATTATCTATTAAAAAAGTAAAACCCTTTTTTTAATTCAGGCTTTAAAAGTAGGCTTTTGCATTAGTTAACATCACGGTTAGCACAAAAAACTAACTGCAGCTCTGGGAATCATAGTTAAGTTCATATTTTTGCATTAGCCATATAAGGCTAAAGCAAACCCTGATGAGGGCCTTCCTTCATTTTAACCTTCCCCCTCTTAATACCAACATATAGGTAGATGTTCATACGTATGCGCGGGAGTACATGTGCGCACACTACCCGGCGTGCACACATATATGCCCGATTTTATAACATGTGCGCGCATAAAATCGGGGTGAGCGAGCGCAAGGGGGTGCACAATTGTGCACCTTGCGCACGCTGAGCCCACGCCAAGCCGCACTGCCTTCTCCCATTCCCTACCCCCCACCCCACCTTCCCTTCCCTTCCCCTACCTCCCCTGCCCTTCCCCCTTACCTTTTTCTTTTTTTTCCTTTTATTTCAAAACTTACTTCAGCCCTGGGCAAATGGTCATTTGCCTAGAACCTCTGACCCCGCCCTGCCCCACCCCCTCCCCACCCCTTTTTGCAAGCCCTGGGACTTACACACGTCCCGGGGCTTTTTGCGCGTCACCGGTCCTTTTGAAAATAGGCCCGGCGTGCGTAAGCCTGGTTACACCATAAATCCTCCAGATTTAAGCACGTAACCTTTTGAAAATCCAGCCCATATCCAGGTCTTCAGTCTCCACTTCCATCCCCAGCCCTTCTGATACCAGCAACAAAGGGTCAATGGTCCAGGCAAGACCCCTTTCCCCATGCACATACTAAAGGTTTACCTCTTCTGATGTCATCTGTAGAAGATGAAGAATTCAAAATGGCATCGGATGACCTCTAAACTATGTTCTACAATTTCGAATTTGACAGTAGTGAGGCAGGATGGATCCATGCATAGTTCTACCTCCATTTTCTTAAAATGATGTCAGAAGGGATACATCTTAATGGGATCTGCCTCCTGTGAGCATTCAGGGGAGCTCACGCAGAGTTTTCCAGGGAGGTGGGAGTCATTGACCTTGCTTTTGATTCATGAGTGTGGGAATCAGGAGGCCTGGAGGCCCAATGAATTGTTGTTGGGATCTAGGAGTGAGAAATGGATGCCCTCATCAAGATTTACATTAACTTCACTAGGACAAAGCCCAAACTTAAAAGCACCTCCCAGAGTTGTAGTTTAGCTTTAGTGTTACCACAGTGCTAACGCATTGCATTTCTTTAGCAATTTGTAGGAGTGTGAACAAACATCATTCTCTTTCATTTTGTTTTTCATTTCATTTTTTATTATTTTGTTCAGTTTGTTCTTTGCTACATTTCTTTAAGACTAAAATTAAAAAAAAAAACCAAAGCAAAACAGAAGTAAAAAGAAATGTCAGGTCCAGAGCCAAAGCTCCACCTCCCATGCCTGGGCTCTCCCTCATTCTCCCCAGCCTTCTCTTGGACTGTGTCCAGGGCCGTTGCAAGGGTTTGTAGTGCCCTCGGCAGACCAATGTAACACCGCCCCCCCAGTCCCACCCGGAGTTGAATGTGCCCTCTGACAGTGTTAGATATATAAATGACAGTCACCTTTTTACAGTGCTTTCTCTCTCTCCCCTAATGAGTGCCTGTGTGACCGTCAGCCCTTCTTTTGCGGTATTTTTTTAAATTTTTTTATTTATTCAAATTTTAAACAATACAATCAAGAATAACTTGATACAGGAAATTACATGTCTGTGATTATGACTTTGAGTACAATACCCAATAAATCATACCATCAAAACACATACGTTTTCCTAGTCCTCAATAAGAGGGATAACATTTGGAAAAAGATAAGGCTTTCCAAGAAAAAATGTAAGGTAATATATCAATCTAATACTAGAATCATTTAATTGTAATATAGAGCTTATTGTTGCCTCATTGAGGGGCTACTTCTGTCGGAAGACTCTCAACATTTTTATCTGATATAAACTTAATCAAATGAGATGGTTGAAAGAAACAATACTTAACTGATTTGTAAATTATACAACATTTACATGGATATTTTAACTTATATTGTGCCCCCATTTGCAAAAGTTTAGGTCTTAATATTAGAAATTCCTTCCTTCTCTTTTGTGTCTCTCTTGTCACATCTGGGAAGACTCTTACATTTAATTGGTAGAAATTTTCCTTAATATTTCTAAAGAATAACTTTTGAATCCACTCTATCTGAATTTAATAAAAAGGATACAATTAATGTGGAGGACTCTACCTCCTCCACATTTGTGGATTCCAGCATTTCAGTCACATTTAAAGGCATAGTTATTTGAAAATCTTGCCCTTTTTCAGATATATTTTTCCAAGAAGGAATATAATAAATCTGAGTAAGGGGTGGAACAGCCTGTTGGGGAATTTTTAAATATTCAAGACAAACTTATTACACATTTCTTTAGCTGAAATATTTGGAAGCTTTGGAAAATTAATCAACCTTAAATTTTTACTTCGTGCTTGATTTTCTAGATTCTCTAACTTTCTAGATAAGTACTGATTCTCCTTAATTATCATAAGATTTTGATCACTTAATCTTTTTGATCCCTTAGAGACATTTGCTATGGCCTGATCTCTCTTACTATTCTCTAAGATAACGTTTTTCAACTTCTGATCTAGATTTTCTATTCTTTTCATAACCGGTTTCAATTGCAAAGTTACATTTTTATCTAAAACCACTAGGGTTTCCCAGATAATCTCTAAAGAAATTGTTATTGGCCTTATTAAAGGTAAAGGATCAACCATATCAGCAAATATCTTATCAATACTTGAGTCCATATACTGAGACAGCTCTTGTCCCTCAGCAACTTCCCCTTCCGAGTTACCAATCAAATTGGTATTTCCTGCGGCTGAACTCATGGATTTTCCTGGGCCATCTTCTACTCCTCCCATTTTCTCCAATGGAGGAGTGGTGCCTTCAGATGATTCTGATCTAATTGTTGCAGGATTCTCAGGAGGGGCTCTATTATCCGGGGACAAAGAGATCTCCAAGTCAAGGGGGGAAACCATGCCTTCCTGGATCCCCTCTAGCGACTTATCACCCGGAAATATGATTCCTCTCCTAATGTGGGCATCCATAGGGCCCAACACTGGACTATCTGAAGTACTTTCAATTAACCTCTCTCTGGCTCTTCATTTTCGAGCCGAGTGTGGCATTCTCAAGGTAATGTTCAATATACAGATAATAATACACAAGAAGGTACTTAGCTTTTTTAGATTGAAACAGTTGGTATCCCTCCGATGGAGAAGAAAGTTGTGCTTTAATTAGAGAGTGGTTCTTCGCGTGGCCTCTTGATGACAATTCCACTCCAAATCCACACCGAAGCTGCACCAAAGCCACGCGCCCCTTTGGCGCGCGGCTTTGGCGAGCGCCGGCGGTGCACCACTTGATGTTGAATTTAAACTCTCCGACGTCACCCTCCTATGATGTCATTCGGGGGCGTGTTCGATTAACCTCGCCGGACCACAGGGACGCTCTGGCCTCAACCAGGCCACCGGACTCCGCGCTAGAAACAGTCTCTAGGTAGGCACAACTTCCCGGTCTCCTGGGGAAGTTCAGGGAGGAGCTGCTTTTAAACTCCTCCGACGTTGCCCTCCTATGATGTCATTCGGGGGCGTGTTCAGTTAACCTCGCCGGACCACAGGGATGCTCTGGCCTCAACCAGGCCACCAGACTCCGCACTAGAAACAGTCTCTAGGTAGGCACAACTTCCCGGTCTCCTCTTCTTTTGCATTTTTGAAAATGATGCCCTCATGTACCTCTGCAGTGCCACACTCGCTGATGCCACCTTAGTCCCGCCTAATAGTCGCGCCGGCCCTGACTGTGCCACCTACTTAACCTCTTGTTGAAAATCTGTTGAAGGGGCAAGAATGATCCTTGATTGTTCCTATCCCTTAGCTGCCACTTTTGCAAACAGATCTTGTAGAGCAAAACTTTCCAGTGGTACCAGCCATGGTCAGCCAGCATCATTTGCAATAGTGGCAGCTGTGAGAGGGGAGCAACCAGGGATCAATTTTGCACAAAGAACAATTTTTCAGCAAGAAGATAAAATGGACTGTGGGGAGTCTGGGGTGATTTGGGGAATGACCAGAAGTGTTATTTTTTATTTTTTTTTGAAGCAGCAGTGCTAGCTTTATTTCTTTTTAAACAAAATGAATGAAATAAACACATTGTTTTCTTTCATTTCATTTTAAAAATGAAATGAAATGAACTGGGAGATTTCATTTAAATTTCCTGTTTCATTTCCAACAAATGCATATCACTAACCATTAGCACTAATGCAGAATAATTATTCATGAGTTACTTAGCATGCATTTGCATGCTAATCAGCTCCGTTAATTTTTCAGCATATTAAATTAGATTATGTCCTCATTGCTGATCTGTGGACCCTTGGGCTGAGGCAAGATTGGCTCTAGCTGCAGGGAGAAGCTTTGCAGATTCTCACCGTCAGCAGGCGGACCCAGGCAAAGCAAACACCAGCCCGAAGCATCTCCTTTTGCAGCCTACATTCCTCTTGGGTTGAGCCTTCTGAGAGGACTTAGGCAAGGTTCTCTGCTGGTGACTGGAGACGTGGTCCGAGGCTAGGTGAAGGTTGTAGGCAGGTAGCAAATAGACATATCAGGGTCGGGGCAAATGTCAGAGCCAGGCAGTGGTCAGGTATATCCAAAGTCCAGGCAAGGGTCAGAGACAGGCAGCGGTCAGGTATGTCCAGGCAAAGGTCAAGCCAGGTATCCGTCCATGGGAGAGAAAGAAGAATGGATGGGACAGGCAAACAGGCAAGGCAGAAGCAGGTCAGGCAGACGAGGAATGGGGCAAGATGAAGATGAAGTCTGGAACAGTCTGAAGATGAAGACTGGAACAAGCTTGGGAAGCTACATGTACTACCTTGGTAGTTGGACCTGTTGGTGAGGCAGTGAGGGACAGATAGTGAGGGCCCTATATAGGGTTGAGTTTGTGAGGTAATCAGGAGGCACCGTAGGGCTTTTCCTGCCATGGGCCCTTTAAATAGTATGACAGGCGCACATGTGCTTAAGGAGGAGCACGGCTGGTTAGGGTTGGCAGCATCCTGTGGTACGATGATTGACGGTGCATTGGCGGCGACTGGCCATGATAAGATGCAGAGTGGCAGGCCTGGCCATGGAGGTAAGAGCGGCAGTCCACAGGAGCGGCCTGTGGACTACCATACACAACAGTCATTAACAGTGACTGTTAATACAGACCAATGCGCAACTTCAAAGGGGTTTGTGTTAGCTAACACAGGTACTTAATACACATTAAGACCTGCAATAGGGCCAATGTAGTTTGGTAAATAGACCCTTAAATGTTATACAAGGAAAAAAAATGTTTATCTAAACAGTTGTATATTTATTTTATAGCAATTAATTTAAGTTACTACTGTACCTAATAAATGCTTTAATATGAGTAGCAGATAGACTGTATAAATCTATTTAGAAAATTGTCACTGATATTTACAGAAATGTTTATGATAAGATTATATATTTGTGTAATTTTCTCATGCATCCTATCTCATATAAAGTCAATGGTAGTCTTACTACTTCTTTGGCCTTATGCATAGAAACATGACTGCACAAAAAGACCATATGGCCCATCTAGCCTGCCCATCTGTCCATTCTCATCACTTCCTTAGAGTCTTCTAAATGACATTTTGTAATTATGTGCCAGTAGAAAATGTTATTGCTAGCAAAAATAATATAATATTAAATACTTCCAACTGCATGGAAAGAAGGATGAAGTTTAAAAGATTTATGTACATAAAACCTGAGGGGGGGGGGTTGTTATTTTTTTTTTAACATGCACTATAGAAAGACAAGATCCAGGGGTTAGAGTTGGGGCAAGGAAACCACCTTTGATAGTATGCACATAAATCAACAGGCACACATTCACACCTGGTAAGTTACAGGTCTAATTGTGTGCATGTATGCTGCCAGGGTTCTGAGAACATCCGCTAATTTTCAAAAAGGACTTAGCTTTCTACATGCAAATTTTAACCTGAGGCGAGCTGTTATAAAATCACCCTCAAATTGTCTAATTAGATTGATATAGCCACACTGTTACTTAAATTAATGTCAGAGTTTCTCTTAGTTATTCAGTATTTTATATTGTACAGTGCAAGACATGTTTCAATTGAGTCACACATCCAAACTGCCATTCAAATTCTACAGGTAACAGTACTGCTGCTACAAAGCCAAATGCACAGGTACATATTAATGCTTACATGGTATCAATAAAAGAGAACAAACATTGGCAAACAAACCAATACATGCCTCAGCATTCGGTTTATTTGACTACGTAACTGTACAAACAAATAGTGCAATCCCAGTCTGTAAGTGGAGTCCGTTGGAAAACTTCAGGCCAGTATGCTGCATAGCATTTTATACTAAGCCAGATTAATGCTGTTTTCACACACACCCCTAATCCGACAGTAAAGAAACATTCTCAGGACTTGCTGCTATTTCTATTCACAATGAGGCCGATGCAATACAGTGTGCTCAGCCGACCGCACTATTTAACCGGCAGTTGGATGCGGGTTGTGTAGGCGCTATCTAATCTTGTTATGTAATAAGGGAATTAGCGCCTCTACAACGTGCATCCAATGTGGAGCAAAACTAATAGCGCTCATCACATCAAATGCACATGAATGAGGCTATTAGCTATTCGCTCTGAATGTAAAAAACAAATGTGTGTCTAAGATGCACATTTTTGCGCTCAGAAATTAATGCCTGTGATATTGAGTAGGAGGAACAAATCTTTAAAAAACTAAAAAAAAGGTATAAAAAAAAGCGCCATCAGCCGGGTTCAGGAAACAGACACTCAGTTAACAAGTATCTGTTTCCTGAACCCCTTGCTGTACGCCAATTAGGAAAACTGATGCCGATAAATTTGGCGTCTTTTTTCCTAACTGGCGGACGGCTGACGCTCTCGGGCTCCCATTCTCAAGGAAGTGCTAGGAGAACACAAGTGACCCTAGCGCCTCCTTGATAACATGACCCCTAACTTAAATATTGCATGGCTCTCCCAGGAGGGGTGCCTGGGGGAGCGTTAGGAAAGCAGACGCTGAGTGTTGAGTGCCCGCTTTCAGCGCACATATATTGCATCAGCCCCAATGGGAGAAGATAAAAGACTGACTGTCACATGAATCCTGGAGGATCATTTTTTCCCAGATAACTTATTCCCAGAGCAACTATATTTGGATTGAATGTATAGGAATTGAATTTTTGGAGTTAACTCGACAGTAAAGGTCTTATACAAATGGAAACTGTTCCCATTTAAGGCCTGGATTCTCCATTCTCACACAGAATGGTGAATCACGCAGTAACGGGGGGCAGGGGGGTGAAGGGGGGGCCTGCGAAAGCCGGCAGTGATTGCACCACCGCGGTGTTATCACTTCCGGCTTTTGCGCCCAATAGCGCCACCGTGAAAGGTGGCGCTATTGGGCACGCTACTGGTGATGATAACGGTGTTTACCTTATCACCGCCAGCGAATATAATGCTGCGTCCAACTCCTCCCCTCCCCGACTCCTTCCCTCGCCGCCCCGGCAAGCTATCACACGCGAAAAGGGACTTTTTGCGTGCGAAAAGGGACTTCTCGCATGCAATTCACTTAGAAAATGACCCCCTAAATTTGGAGCCTTTCTGTATATTAAAAAAGAGTTAATACTACATTAACTGATACATGAGTAGAAAGGCCTGTATGTAAAAACAATATAAGTACTATTAACTTACTGTAGTCAACTGTGTGAGCAATGAGGAAAAAATGATTTATAGATGCATTACATCTAGTGTTTATTTTGCTACCCAGCTATGTAATAATATGACAAGTTTTAATTATTATAGATTGCAGCAGCAGTCAAAAAAGCAAACAATGTTAGGAATTATTATGAAATGAATAAAGAATAAAATGGAGAATATTATGATTCCTCTGTATCACTTCATGGTGACACTACATCTAGAGTACTGTGTACAATTCTAGTTGCTGCATCTAAAAAAATATAGTGGAACTAGAAAAGGTAAAGAGAAGGGTGCCCAAAATGATAACAGGGATGGAATGACTCCCCTAGGAGTAAAGGTTAAAGAGATTAGGGTTGAAAAGATATGATAGAAGTCAGTCATGACTGGAGTGAAATGGGTAAATACAAATTGTTTGTACATGCTTTCAAAAAATAAAAAGACTAGGAGGCACGCCGTGAAGTTACTAAGTAGCACATTTAAAACAAATCTGGGAAAATATTATTTTCCTCAGTACAGAATTAAGCTTTGAAATGCATTGCCAGAGAATGTGGTAATGGCAGGTAGCATATTTGGGCTTAAAAAATGTTTGGACAAATTTTGGAGGAAAAGTCCATAAACTGTTATTTACCAGATAAACTTGGGGAAAACTACTACTTATCCTTGAGTTTTAGCAGCAGGGGATTTATCTACTATTTGGAATCTTGTCAGGTACTTATGACCTACATTAGCCACAGTTGGAACTAGGATATACTGTTCTTAATGGACCCTTGGTCTGATCTAGTATGGCGGTTCATATGTTGTTATGTATATTCAAAACTTACTTTCAGTGGCTTGACTTGGACTGCTATATATTTTTATTCTATCTATATTAATTTCTATGTTCACTCACATCAAACTATCATACAATTAAGACCATGATGGAAAATATCACAAGGAGTTTCCAGACTGATTCTGAATTTGTGTGATTTTGGTATTTAATGCAGGCCCAATTTTCAAAAGATTCAGAAAATCTGTTATTTTGTTTTGGCAATATCCTATGTTTCAATAAAAAATTATTTTGAAAATCCTCACATGAACACATGCAAAAAAGGGCCTCTCACATGTCAATATGTCAATATGATATTTAATTGGCAAATATTTACAAATGTTAAAATTTGAAATCTTCCCTTTTATATGCCAATGGGGAATACAGGACAGGTTGAAAGTAACTGAGAACGCAACTAGATTTAAAATCAAAGACTTGATTCACCCAGTTTTGGAATAGAAAGGGGAAATGATAAACATAGGCAAACTGGGTAATAATGATGACTACATAAGGCAGTACAATTAGCTACCTCATTTCTCTATGCGTGAGCCTCATTACCCTTTTCTTGATATGCAAAGTCTCTTGCCTGACTTTGGTTCCCCTATTCAAAAAGAGAGGCAAAGTGCACTGAGCAAATACAGGTCATGATGTCAGTGCAGATTAAAAGCAAGAAGTAAAAATTACCTGCCCACACATCAGTCTCCACCTCTGCCTTATTTGCATGTTTTCAATGGCTTCAAATTGATCCAGGGGAAAACCCTAGCACATGTAGTCACAAAACTGTTTGCGATGCAAAACTGTCAATATCTTATAGCAAGCTTCAGATCAAGAACAATTGCTGGCATGTAAAGCAGGATGTGTATACATGAAAACAAACAAAAATAAACAATCGTGTACCAATCTACATAATCTTTATTAGGGATCCTCACAGAAAAAAAAATGTTTTGGTTCAGTTCATTTATTCATTTTGAATGTCTCCATAATTTGTTTTGATTGTTTCAAACAAAAAAAAAAAGTTTTATTCATGTGATTCATTCTTTTATTTCCCATTAAATTCAATGAGGGAAATCAATGCAGCCTATCTTGACTTCCAAAATTGGAATTTTCTATTCAGATTTAGCAAAACTTGCAGGGAGACATCAGCAGCAGAGAGAAGGGTGCTCTAAGTCACCGAGACTGGGGTAAAGTGGTACCAGGTGTGGCGCCAATTGCCCAAGGCACAATGAAAGGACAAAGCAGCCCAGAATCATCAACATCCCAAGGCACCACCAAGAGAGACAGGAACATCCCAAGGCTCCAAAAGAGGGGCAAAGGGCAGCAAACCGGAGTAGAATGAAGACCCCGAGAGACGATGCCTTGTGTAAAGCATCAGATTTGCATGGAAGGCCAACGGTCAATAAATACATTAAGAGGAATTTGGAAAGAATTTTGAAGTCAACATGATCAGAGGCAGAAACACCCAAATGCGCCAAGAGAGATTTAGAATAGCAGGATTACTAGTTAATAAAGCCACAACGCATAAGTGCAGAACAACGCACACGAGGAGTAGTAGCATCAAAGCTCCAAGGCTCTATGAAGGGGCAGCATAGCCCAAACAGAAGCATGAACATCCTAAGACACCAAAAGAGGAGCAAACAGATCTAACAAAAATGGCACAATGTGAAGGTAGAAGCAGCAGCAGCAGCAGCAGCAATGGCACAAGGCAGCTAAAGAGGAACAAAGGGTATCAACAACAGTGACATGACCACCACAAGGCAACTACAGAGGAGAAAAGGGCACCAACAATAGCAGCATGAGTACCCTAAGGCATGGGCTTACCAGTGAATATAATTGGTTATATTAAAGTTAACTGGATAAGTTTAACTGGCTAACTTTAGGACTGCTGTTCAGCTCCCTAAATTATGCAGCAACCTTAAGGCCTGATTCACTAAGGGTTTTCTCCAGTTCTGTGTCTATGTGAAAAATGCATAGTGAATGAGGCCCTTAGCTTGATAATGCTGAAAACTGAGGTTATCTAGCTAACTTAGGATTCCTCTTCGGAATAATATTCCCTGTTAAAACAGTATTAAATGCATTAGTAGCATGGGATCATCTTGGTGTTTGGGAACTTGCCAGGTTCCTGTGGTCTGGTTTGGCCTCTGTTGGAAACAGGATGCTGGGCTTGATGGACCCTTCGTCTGACCCAACATGGCAATTTCTTATGTTCTTATGTTCAGAAAAATCTGATATTCAGCTTTTTTTGTCTACTAGACCAGCGGTTCTCAACCGGTGCGTCGCGTGGCTCCCGGTCCCTCCCGCTGCTCGTTCTTCCCCGCTGCCGTTGCCACCGGGCTATCAGCACGTTCAAGCCCAGCGGGAACGGCAGCGATGCAAAAAAAAAAAAAAAAAAAGCTGTGGCATCCGCGGCTGGGCCTTTTCTTCTTCCCGCGCCTGCATTCCCCCCCCGGACCCGGAACAGGAAGTGGTGCGCGGGAAGAAGAAAGGCCGTGCGGCAAGAGAACCCACGCCTCGCGCGCCATCACGGCACACATGGGGAAGCGCTGCTGCGGCCGTATGGCCAACCGGTCTTCCTGTTCGGGGGGGGGAGCGGAAGCGCCGCGCACAGCTTCCGCTTTCTCCCCCCAATGCAGGAAGATCAGCTGCCTCTCCTGCTGCCACCCGTTCTCCTGCTATCTTCGGGCGTCGGGCCGTATGGTCCGCCGATCTTCCTGCTTGGGGTGGGGGAGCGGAAGCGCCGCGTGCAGCTTCCGCTTCCTCCCCCCAATGCAGGAAGATCAGCTGCCTCTCCTGCTGCCACCCGTTCTCCTGCTATCTTCGGGCGTCGGGCCGTATGGTCCGCCGATCTTCCTGCTTGGGGGGGGGGAGGGAGGAAGCGGACGTTGTGCGCTGCGCTTCCGCTACCCACCCCCCCCCGACAGGAAGTTCGGACGCCCGAAGATAGCAGGAGGCCGGTGGCAGCAGGAGAGGCAGCTGATCTTCCTGCTCTGGGGGAGAAAGCGGAAGGGAATGGAGAGAGCAGCATGAGCCTCCCGCAATCGATGGAATTCTTCCTTCTTGGCCTGCGGGGGCTGGAGGAGGAGGAGCAGCTACCGTTTTTGCTGGGGGGGGGGAGAGGAAGTGAGTGACAGAAAGAGAGAGAAGCAGCCAGCCAGCCTGTGTGTGAGAGGATGTGTGTGATTGAGAGCCTGTGTGTAAGTGAGAGAATGTATTTGATCGGGAGTATGTGTGTGATTGAGAGAAACTGGTCAGAGAGCTGATGTATGTGTATATGTGAGAGACAATGAAAGTGACTGCTCAAGGAGATGACTGATGTGTATGTGAGAGTGTGAGACAGTCAGGGATGTGTGTGTGTGAGAGAGAGAGAGAGAGAGAGAAAGCATGAAAGTGAGAAATCTGGGTATGTGAGAAAGCATGGGAGTAAGAAGCCTGGTGTTGTGGGGGTGTATGTGAAAGAAAGCATGGGAGTGAGAAGCCTGATTATGTGAGAGAGAGCATGGGAGTGGGAAGCCTGTGTGTGTGCATGTATATGAGAGAGACTGGTTGGTAAGGTGACGGTGTGACTGGTGTGTATGTGAATGTGAGAGAGAGAATGTGATTCAGGGAATGAGAAGCCTGTGCACGTGGAGAGCGAGCATGGAAATGAGAGAGAGACTGGGTGTGTGTGTAACAGAGAAAGTGATTATGGGAATGAGAAGCCTGTGCATGTGAAGAGAGTGAGCATGGGAGTGAGAACCTGGGTGTGTGTGAGACACAGCATGGGAGGGAGAAGCCTGTGTATGTAAGACAGAACATGGAAGTGGAAAGCCTGTGTGTGTGTGTATGCATGAGAGAGATCAGGTGACGGGTGTGTGTGAGAGAGAGAGAGAGAGAAAGTGATTATGGGAATGAGAAGCCTGTGCAGGTGAAGAGTGGGCATGGGAGTGAGAAACCTGTGTGTGTGTGAGATAGCATGGGAGTGAGAAGCCTGTATATCTGAAAGAGAACATGAAAGTGGGAAGCCTATGTGTGTATGCATGAGAGAGATCAGGTGACTGGTGTGTGTTTGCGTGTATGTGAGAGAGAGAAAGAAAGTGATTATGGGAAGAGTAAGCATGGGAGTGAAAAAGCTGGGAGTGTGTGAGATACAGCATGGGAGTGAGAAGCCTGTATATCTGAAAGAGAACATGGGAGTGGGAAGCCTGTGTGTGTATGCATGAGAGAGATCAGGTGACTGGTGTGTGTGTATGTGGGAGAGAAAGAAAGTGATTATGGGAATGAGAAGCCTGTGCATGTGGAGAGAACAAGCATGGGAGTGAGAGACTGGTGAGTGTATGTGAGAAAGAGAAAGTGATTATGAGAGTGAGAAGCCCATATATGTAAGTGGAACACGGGAGTGGGAAGCCTGTGTGTGTGTGTATGGCATGAGAGAAACTGTTCAGGAAGGTGACTGGTGTGTTTGTCAAAGACTGGGAGATGATTGGTGTGTGAGAGACAGAAACTGGTCATGGGGGCATGACTGGTATGGTGTGTGTGTGTGTGTGAGAGACATGGGCCCTAAGGAAGAGGACCATGAGTATAGAGCTTAGCCACTACTGCTGCTTCTGGTGTGTGTTACAGCCTGCATGGAAGAGGAGTAGGAAAGCTGCTGGAGGGGGTAAGTAAAGGTGGCTTTTTAAGTTTATTTTTCTTGATTGACTGCTATTTTAATTATTTAATATTATGTGATGTGTCTGCTTTTTTTGAAATATTTTATTGGTGTTTGGAGAATTTTTAATAGTTTGTATGAGTTTTTAATTGTTGGATGTTATTCTGTTCATAGTTGTTGTGAAACATTTATTCTGCTTATTAGTATAGTTTTACAATTATTTCTGTGTGGGGATCTATAGCTGCTTGCTAGTTCTGTTTTCCTAATAAGAGGTGTATTGGTTTTTAGGGCCTGATTTAATATTTGTTGTGTTGCCTTTTCATAGATAGGGTTGCTCCTGTTTGAGTGTATTCCATAATACAGGTGTAACTGTGTGTGGATTAGTTTATGTGCATTACTACAGATCCTGGGAGTATGTTAGGTCGGTTCTGTGTCTGTTACAGAGATATTTTACTAGCATGTGTTTTATCAGTCTTATTTGTTGCGTTTTCTCAAGAGGACATGCATTGGTGGTAAACTGCTGTCTTTTCATAAGTAGGGCTATTGAGCCTGAAAGTAGAAGGAGTTTGAGTTGCTGTTACTGAGATGACACCAGAACTAGAATATCTTTTTTGTAGAGTGAGTTGAACGGGGAATGTCATAATTCTGCTTTACATCCATTATTGTGGATCAGGGGGGTTCCCGTGGATGCAAACTGTACATTTACATCTAGCCCTGTGACGATCATGGGTCAGTGTGTCACGCATGTGAGAACCATCTGTCAGGTGTGTCCCGACAGAAAAAAGGTTGAGAACCACTGTACTAGACATCTACATTTTAAGAGTTAAACCAGCCCCTTAAAGTTTGCCAGTCATATACAATGTATTCATTTATTTATTTGTTGAGTTTTATATACCGTCATTCGGTGCATCCATCATAATGGTTTACAAAATTAAAACAGAAAACAGATAATTAAACAATGCTGATCATTGCAAAAATAACAGTGGGAGGGATGACGGGAGGGAAGGAGAGGGAGGGGGGAAAAGAAAGGAAAGAAGGATAGTAACGTTATTGAGATTTATTCATCTTAGAGGCAGTCTCTTTGTGTTGTTTCTTATAAGTTCATAGTGGTAAGGCACTGGTTGATGTTGGTTGCTGTTTCTTTCTTGCATGGGTTTGGTTGGTGGTATTGATTGTTGTTAGATCATTGATTTAACTGATTGTCATTGTAGACTTTGTGGAAAAGCAATGTTTTTAGATATTTCTTGAATGTTTTGATGTTGGTTTATGTTCTAAAATCAGGTGGTAGGGAGTTCCATATTTTTGGGCAGGTGATTGAGAATGCTCTATCTCTTGTGGTTGATAGGTGAGCATCTCTGATGGGAGGAATTGTTAGACGAAATGTGTTGTTTGATCACAGGTTCCTATGGGCATTTTGTGGGGTGATTTTTAGACCTGTTTGTTTTTGATGATCGGTGTGTACTAATTTATGTATGACTAGCTGTGCCCGGCCACGCGTTGCAGTGGCAGAGTCAGGCTCTTTCCCACCCCCCCCTCCCCCTTGCTCATATACCTCAGTCACACATCGTCTTCCTCCTTGGTTACTCACCCCCCCTTTCCTCCCCTGTCCCCACTCCAGCTCTCTCCCCTCACACTCACCCCTCCCCTCTGTGTCTCTCCACTGACACTCACTGCCCCCTTCATTCACCCTCCCCTCACTGTCACCTCTCCCCGCCTACTCCCCACCCTTTTGTCAGTGACACCGCACCCTCTCTCAATCTCCTTCCCTGATTCTGATCCCCTCCGGCTCGCAATGCCCTCCCAGCTGCCCCCATCCCTCTCCCTCTTGTGCGGTTCTGCGTGGCCCGCTCCCAAAGGTGCGAGGTCAGCGAGGATCCCTCCCTGTCGTGCACGTGAGCCGTACCAGATCGCTGCTGCAGCTCCTCCCAGGTGTCGAATTTCGGCCGGCCAACACCACCATGCCTGATATTGCCACCGGTCCGCCGCTGCTGCTCCTCCCAGTGCCATGTTGGTCCCGCTGTGCTCGACGTGCACCACTGCTGCCCCTCCCAGCGCCATGTTGGTCCCGCTGTGCCCGACGTGCGCTCCCGCCCGCGCATGCGCAGTACAGCAGCTTCATTTCCCAAGGTAGATAGCGTGTGTTGCATGTCTGTCCAACAGATGTCGCTGTTTTCCCACACACATGTAAAAACATGTTTTTTTTTCTGTAACCGTGTGACATCTATGTAATCTAGATAGAGAAGAACCTTGCCAAAAGTGAAAGCAAGGTTGTATCCAAATTTGAAAGCAATTGGTGCAGTAGCTGAGCCTGGTTAAGTTGAAAACACAGAATAGAGCAGTAAAGGTTACAGTTTGTGTGTTTTTTTTTACCCCAAATGAACAGCACCAGCAAAGAATAGTTTAAATATGCAAGCACGCCTTCCTGGCCCTCCCCCACAACCCGGCAAAATAGAGCAACCCACGCTACAGCCCCCCTCTCGGGAGATGTGGAGAATCAGTGCTCCCCCCTGTGAAAAACGCGCGGCGGAAAATAAGAACGGTCCCCCACCGTGCTCTTCCCCGGCTACATGTGTAAACTGCCAGCCGGTGGCGAGGGTGTGTGCTAGGGTTTGTTCCGCCGGCTGCCATGTCGCAAAACTTCACCGGTGAAAGTGGTGCGTCATGATTCCTGACCTAGTAAGGGCAAATGTCCGCTGAGGATATGGCGCCGACGGGCTGTTGCCCTTACTATGTCACATGGTGTACCGACGTCATTGTTGTCTCCGTATAGCAGGGGTGGGCAAGTCCGGTCCTCAAGGGCTGCAAACCAGTTGGGTTTTCAGGATACCCCTAATGAATATGCATGAAATAGATTTGCATACAACTGAGGCAGTGTGTATGCAGGTCTCTCTCATGCATATTCATTAAGGATATCCTGAAAACCCGACTCGTTTGCAGCCCTCGAGGACTAGAATTGCCCACCCCTGCCGTATAGCATAGTAAGGGCAAGGTCCGCCAGTGCCATTTTTGTTGCTGGCATCCGACGGCCCTACTGAATGCGATGTGTCCCGGACCGTTCCTGTGGTGCTGGCGGAGAAGCACGGACTTGTATCAGGTGTAGTGTGTGATCGGAGTGCAGTGAGTGGGTGGGTGGAAGAGGGTACTTTAATTTAAATTCGGAGGGTGTGTGAAATACATGGCTTCCCAATGTAGCAGCCAGGAATTCGTGTTTTGGTGTGTTTTGGGAGGGTGGGTGAAGTAAGTGACATTGGCAGGGTGTGGGTGGGGGTGTGTGGTGTGATGAGTGTGGATTTATGTGTGTTATGAGGGAGTGTGAATGAAAGACAATAGCCCTGTGTGGGGGTGGGGGGTGGTGTGTGAGTGTGTGTGAAAGGTGTAAGAGGTTGCGCTTGCGCTGACAGCCACCAGATGTCGCTGTTTTGTGTAAGCAATTTTTAAACTTGTATTACCTGTCACAGGTATGACCTATATGTAATGTAAGTGTATAAGATCCTTCCCGTATGGGAAGTGAATGTTGTGTGCAAATTTGAACGCATTCAGTTAAGCGGTTGGCGAGATTAGTGACGACGTACAAACTATTTAACATTTTTATTTATATAGATGGTCATGGTCTTATGTTCAATTTGGGATTTAATAGGAAGCCAGTGTAGTGAAATTAGTATGGGGGTGATGTGATCGTTCTTTTTTTTTCCACTTATGATTCTGGCTGCTGAGTTCTGTAGAATCTGAAGAGGTTTGATGTTGTTGTATGGAAGGTCAATCAGTAGGGAACTGCAGTAGTCTATGGTTGAGAAAATTAGTAGTTGTAGTACAGTTCTGAAGTCGTACGAGTTTAGGAAAGGTTTTATACGTCTTAAGGTTAGAAGTTTGTGATATCCTTCTTTGATTTTGGTTGTTATGTGGTTTTTGTAGGATAGATTTTTGTCAATGATTACTCCAAGGTTTCTGGTATGAGTGACATGGGATATTGGGTTCATTTGATTGTTAGCTGTGAGTTGTGGTGGTGGTGTTGGATTGGGTTTTCTGTCCATGATGATTATTTCGGTTTTGTCAATGTTGATTATGAGTTTTAATTTTGTTAGGAGTTGTTTGATTGAGTCAAGTAGAATAGATGTTTCTTTGTATGTTTCGTCAATGGAGTTTTTGATGGGAATTAGAAGTTGTATGTCATCTGCGTAGAGGAAGTGGGTAATTTGATGATCATTTAGTAGCTGGCAAATGGGTAAAAGGTATATGTTGAACAGAGTGGCAGATAACGCTGAGCCTTGTGGAACTCCAGTATTGAGGTTAATTTTCTTAGAGATGTTGATTGATTGATACTTGGTAGCTTCTGTTGGAAAGATAGGATGAAAACCATTGTAGGGTAGTGTCAGCTATACCAATTTCTATCAATCGTTGTAGGAGTATTTGATGGTTTACTGTATCAAATGCTGCAGAGAGGTCGAGGAATAAGAGTAGGTATTGTTTTCCATTGTTGAATCCTCTTAGTATAGTGTGTTTAATAATAGAAGGAGAGTCTCAGTGCTGAGGTTCTTTCTGAATCCATATTGGGTTGGGGATAAGATGTTGTTTGTTTCAATGGCTACAGAAAACATATTCTCCCTTCCAAATTATCCGCCTTTTGTTGCCTTATATCCTGAAAGTAAAATGAATTAAAATAGTGTTTCTTCCCAATATCCATACATCCTACCCCATAACCTTTAAGTGAAAACCATATTCCAGAATTTCTTAGAAAATGAAGTTGAAACAAAAACCATGAAATAGCTTTTTGAATAAGTGTCCATATCCCTTGTACATCTGTACTCTCTTGTATGTCTACAGCAATTCTAAATACTTAAAACTTTGGTCTAACCAAACACTTTCAAAAACATACAAGTACATTGTTCCCACCTATATTAAACTGTATAGATTTACATGATGACAAGATAAATTGAGCAGTTCCTGTTGGTTTTGTTTGTTGGGTAGTGCAATTCAAAGCAAAGATCCAACTATGAGCATTCAAAGAACTGTCAAAAGAACTCTGGGACAAAGTTGTGGAAAGATACAGATTTGGAATTGTGTATAAATGAATTGCAAAATCCTTAAATATCCCTTAGAGGACGGACAAGGTGATTATTACCATTACTTATTTATTTATTTGATTAAAGCAATTTATATTTTGCACACATCACAATTAAGTTATTAAGAAGCAGAAAGTATATTGCACCTGCAAGACCCTACCGAAACCAATCCATCACTCCAAACTGGAAGACTGTACAAGAAGGAGACTCATCAGGGAAGAAGCCAAGAAGCCAGTGCAAGCTTTGAAAGAGCTATAGGCTTCCATGGCCAAGACTGGTGAAAATGTACATGTGTAAATATCTCAAGACAAGCACTCCACAAATCTGGCATGTATAGTAAATTGACAAGAAAGAAGCCATTATTTAAGAAAACACACATTGGGGCAGATCTTTAAACCTGCGTGCGAGCGTAGATTTGTTCACACAACTGGGCGCGAACAAATCTATGCCCAGTTTTATAACATGTGCACGTTGCCGCGCACATGTTATAAAATCCAGAGTCGGCACGCGCAGGGGGGTGCACAATTGTGCAACTTGTGCACGCTGAGCCGCGCATCCTTCCTCCGTTCCATCTGAGGCCACTCCAAAATCGGCGCGGCCTTGGAGGGAACTTTCCTTCTGCCCCCCCGCACCTTCCCTTCCCCTATCTAACCCGTCCCCCATCCCTATCTAAAACCCCTTCCTGACCTTTATCGGGAAAGTTACGCCTGTCTCCGGGCAGGTGTAACTTGCGCCCGCCGGCCAGCTGCCGGCGCACCATCCCCCGGCACAAAAACTGTTCCAGAGGCCTCGGTCCTGCCCCAGGAACACCCCTGGGCCGGCGCCCCGCCCATGGCCCCGACCCCAGAATGCCCCTTTTTCGAAGCCCGGGACATACACACATCCCGGGGCTTGCAAGCGCGGCCGAGCCTATGCAAGATAGGCTCGGCGTGCACAGGGGTAGCTTGGGGCAGCTTTTCAGGGGTTATGCACGTATCTTACACACATAACCCTTTGAAAATCTGCCCCATTGAATTTAGTTTGAAGCATACAAAAAAAACACTTGGGGAGATACTATATCCATGTGGCAAAACGTTTCGGGGTCTGATAAAACTAAAATTGAAATGTTTGGCCTGAATAAAAAGCTTTATATTTGGTGCATTGCAAACACAATACAGCATATTGCCCAGAGAACACTATCCCTATTGTGAAGCATAGGATGGTAGCATCTTGTTATAGGGATGGATCTCATTAGCAGGGACTGGGATAATTGTCAGGACAGCAGGGCAATGAATGGAGAAAAGGACACAAAAGTCCTTGAAAAAAACCTTCTGCCTTCTGCAAGAAACTGAAATTGGGACAAAAGTTCACCTTTCAAATTGACAGTGACCCAAAGCACAAAGCCAAAACTACACTGAAGTGACTAAGGAACAGAAAAGTGAATATCCTGGAGTTGTCCAATCAGAGCTCCAATATCAATCCAATTGAAAATCTGGCATGACTTGAAAATTGCCGTCTACCAACTATCCCCATAAAAACTGACACAGCTTGAACAGTTTTGTAAAGAATGGTCTAATATTGACAATGCTAGGTTTGCAAAGTTGGAAGATACATGTCCCAACAGACTCAAGCAGTAATTGCTTTCAAAGATGCTTCCACAAAGAGAGTGGAGACTTATCCAGATGCTGGATTTCAGTTTTGTGTTTTGGATACATATATGCTTTCTCCTCAATTAAAAAAAAATTTGACCTTGAAAGATGAGGAATATAGTGTGTTGATAAACAAAAAAAATCTCCATTGAAATTCTTGCACATTTTGATGCACTAATGCAACAAAATGTGAACAATGTTCAAGGGGAATAGACTTTCAATAACCACTGGATAATAATAACAAAGTGAAAACTTGTGAGTGACCCACATTAGACAAAGTCTAAGCAGAGCTCTCATGCCACTATTCTAAATGAAGCACAAAAACCGGAAACAACTGTGGTAGCAATATAACAGCTATTAAGAGGAAAACCACAACAAGTGAAATGCCTATATTATAGGATTAATGAGAAAATCCTCATATATGAGCAGAAGTATAGAATAGACAATGCATTATCTTGTGTTCACTTATTCAGGTGATTTCTTCAATACCCAAGTGATATGTTATAAATCACTCGATTTATGTAATCATAAGGTTTGTCATAAATGTTTTGAAATGCTTGAAAATATTAAACTTTTTTTGAGAATTTCTTAAAGTTCAATTTAACGCCACAAAGCAACAAAAGAAGACCCTTATCATTAAAGTCATGTAGTGGCAAAAAGATTAAAATGCCCTGCCACGTTCGCCCTCATTCGCCCGACACAGCACGTATTTTGTGTAACCTTGTCAGGGGCTCAGGAGCAAATATCTCTAAAAAATGAGAAAACATCGTTGAAATGCCAAACAGTGTTGAACATTGTAAAACCCATTTTTAACTACATTACATACGTGTCTTTGTGTGCTGATCTTTTACCAAAAAGCAGCATCAAGACTAAGCATTTCAAAATGGAGCCGCCATGTTGAAAACCTGACGTATTTAAATGTATCACTGACTCAGAAACCAACCGATTGAAAAAGATATGTGGAACCGAACCAACAAATGGATGATCCCGAATCGGCCCTTTAAATCAGACTCATCCATTCTATATTATCATTCATACCCAATGGATATTCAGTGGATAATTTGAAAATCCAGCATTGTTCTCTGTAATTTAGCAACGATCGCTTATCTCCTCCACATAAAGATGTTGTGATGGAATCAAAAATAGTCCAGCACAATTGTGAAAATTGATAGTTTGCTGCCAAGCAATGTTTTACTATTGGAGCTTCAACATTTTTGGTGTTTAGCCGGCTTCGATGCTCCCTAAGCCAAATTTAATAGGTCGGGATGTCCGTCCAACATATAATAGAGGACAATCACATTGTATAACATATACAACATTGTCCATGTTGCAATCTGAAGAAAATGTTTTTAAATAAATGGCTCTGGTAACTGGATGTTGCCATGAATGACCTTCCAACGTGGTGATACACATATCACATTGGCCACAAGCTTTGTGGCCAAATGCTTATGGTGGCACACTAGGAGTGGATGATAATGCACGGACAACATGGTTTCTGATATTTAATCATCTTTGAAACGATATTAGAGGTGGTTCAGTGAATATCAGATGTAGTTGAAGAACATGCCAATGTTGGTGAATGCTACAAATGATGGATGCAGATTGATCAGAATGTTGTAGAACATAAACGTTTCGGGAAATGGAGCTTCTAGTCTGGTATTCTAAAAGAGATTGACGTGGAGAATAAAGCACTCTTTTATAAGCTGCACGAATTGCAGAAAAAGGGTAACCCCATTCCAGGAACCTAATAGCCAAAAAATATGATTGTTGCTTAAAGTCATCTAATGAGGAACAGATGTGTCATAAACGGAAATACTGGCTAATAGATAAGCCATGTTTGAAGGCTTTTGGGTGAAAACTATCATACCTTAAAAATGTGTTCCTGTCAGTAAGTTTTCGATAGAGGGGGGTCTTAATACACCTACCCTCTTTGATGATTTGAATGTCCAAAAAAGAAATCTGACAAAAGTCATATTGATAAGTAAATTTAAGATTGTCATCAACTGAATTTAACCATGCCAAAAAATGTTTTAATTGATTTTCTTAAGATTCCCAAAAAAAATAAAAGATCATCGATATACCTGACCAAAAAAGTTATATTGCTAAAATATACAGATTTATAAATGTGTGTGGTTTCCAGTTTGTTCATGACCAGGTTGGCTACTGAAGGGGCAACTGAGGACCACATAGCTATACCATGAGTTTGTAAATAATATTGATTTCTAAACAAAAAATAATTATGTTGCAAAACCAAACGTGCAATTGACATCAAAAAAGTAGTGGGAACTCGATGACCCTGAGTTAACATAAGAACATAAGAAATTGCCATGCTGGGTCAGACCAAGGGTCCATCAAGCCCAGCATCCTGTTTCCAACAGAGTCCAAACCAGGACACAAGAACCTGGCAATTACCCAAACACTAAGAAGATCCCATGCCACTGATGCAATTAATAGCAGTGGCTATTCCCTAAGTAAATTTGATTAATAGCCGTTAATGGACTTCTCCTCCAAGAAATTATCCAAATCTTTTTTGAACCTAGCTACACTAACTGTGTTGCGACCGTCACTGCCCGAGGTCTCAACTATGCCCTCCTTACCTCCTCAGTGACTCCCTCTTGCTCAAGTGGAAAGTTGGCTGCCGTGGCGTCTTCTGCCGACTCCCTCCAGCGTCCCTGAAATGGCTCGACGCTGCAATCCACCATGATTCACAAGGGCCTAAGGGGGCACGCGTGGCGCGGCCCCGACTGATGTACCAGCAGTGGCACGAACCTCAGGGGTGTCCCCTTGAGATGACGTCATCCGTGCTGGATATATAAGGTCTCTGAAATCGCTAACAACTGGAGTTAGCAAGGAATTGGATACGTTCAATGATTCGTTCTAAGCTACTCTGCCACCTCGGACTTACAAGGGTACCCGCTCCTTGGGGGCCTCACTCTCTCTTTGTTTTTCAGGTCATAGTCTGGAACTGGTACTCGCTCCTTGAGGGCCCATGTTCCCGGATTGGTTGCTGAATACCTCTTCTGCCTGGAAGTCATCGCTGCCCACAACACCAGTGAGTTACCATCTCTCTCTCTCAGAGCTTTCCCTGGAACCAGGTACTCGCTCCTTGAGGGCCTAATCCATTCCAGCCCCTGGGCTGCCCCAAGAGACTATATTCAGTTTCTCTATAGCTCAGCTATCCGGGATCACTGTTCCAGTATCTGAGGGACTACAGCCCAGTTGGGCATTACCAGCTCACTACTGCCACCTCTAGTGGTTCAATATACTGTTTAACAAAAGAACTAGTGTGTGTCTATCTCCATATCCTGAGCCTGAACAGTGGTCCCTCTCGGGATCTTCCTCCGGGGCATGGTCATCTGCCACCGGCCCAAGGATCCACCCACAACTACCTCAAACACCAGCACGTTGCTAACTCCCTCAGCAGATTGCTAACTACCTGTTCTGACTTGGAAGGTGGACCCTTTGTCCGGCGAGGAATGAAGTTCTCTCGTCGGAAGGCGAGGCCAATCACGAAGGTCGCTGGAGGTGATTGATGAAGATCTGGATGCAGGCGCCTCCTGCAGGTCGTTTAATCCAGATAGCTGGCGCCTCCAGCATGTTGTGGAAACAGAAGCTGGCGCCTCCAGCAGGTCGTGGAAACAGAAGCTGGTGCCTCCAGCAGGTCGAGAGAGGAGAAGAAACCAAAGCTTGTCCAGGGAACAAGAGCCAGCACACTCCGCAGCCAGTCCAGGGATCGAGAGCCAGAGCACTCCGCAGCCAGTCCAGGGTCAAGAGCCAGGAAGTACCACAGCCAGTCCAGGGATCAAGAGCCAGAACACTCTGCAGCCAGTCCAGGGGTCAAGAGCCAGAAAGTACCACAGCCAGTCCAGGGATCAAGAGCCAGAAAATTCCGTAACCAGTCCAGGAGTCAAGAGCCGAGCAGGAACGACAGCCAATCCAGGGATCACAACACGGAGGAGCAAATCAGGAACCACAAGCAGGAATACCACCAGAGCCACGAAGCCAAGGCAAGGTCTGAAGGCTTAGACCTTGCCTTAAATAGTATTCAGAAGATGAAGTCTGCAGGAAGGAACCCCCCTAACTTCCTGTAGGGGTTCCTTTAAGGCCAGGTTCCTGCTGCCCGCGCGCCCCTAGGAAGCTTCAGGGGGCGGGGCTACCACACAGAGAGAACGCCATGGCCATCTTGGAAGGCAGCACTGCTGCGGGAGCGGCCTGCCGACTCCAGCCTCAGTGTCCGTGGTTGGCCCTGCTGCCATGGTGAGTTACCGGCCCCGGTCGCGGTCTGCCGCGGCCGGCGGTCATAACGGTACCCCCTCCTTTAGGCCTCCCCCTAGAAGGCTTGGGTTTCCCAGGGTGACTGATGTGGAAATTCTTGAGGAGATCCTTGTCGAAGATGTTCGTAGCAGGCTCCCAAGAATTCTCCTCTGGGCCGAATCCCTCCCAAGCCAGAAGATACTCCCATTTACGACCTCGTCTGCGAACATCCAACATCTCCCAAACTTGATAATTAGTATCTTCTTCCTCCCTCAATGGAGAAGAAACAGGAACCTTCCGAGAAGGCCAGCTGAGGAGTAAAGGCTTCAAGAGGGAAACATGAAACGAGTTGTGAATGCGTAGAGTAGCCGGGAGGCATAATTGATAAGTCACTGGACCTAATTGTTTGATCACCGGGAAAGGCCCGATGTACCGAGGAGCTAAATGCATCGAGGGAACCCGTAAACGGATGTATCTAGTACTGAGCCAAACCTTATCTCCTGGACGAAAACATGGTGCTGGTCTCCGATGTCGATCGGCGAATCTCTTAGCGGTCAGTGCCGCTTTCTGTAACATTCGTTGAGTATGTGTCCAAAGTTTTTCAAAGTAGGTGGCGGTGAGCTGGGCCACCGGAGAGGAGACAGGCAGAGGTAGTGGTACAGGCGGAGCAGGTTGGTAACCGAAAACAATTTGAAAAGGAGAGGCCCCAGTCGAAGTACAGGAATGGAAATTATGGGAAAATTCTGCCCACGGCAGCAAAGCCGCCCAGTCATCCTGTCGGGTATTGACGTAAGAGCGCAAGAACTGTTTCAGAGCTTGATTATTTCTCTCTGCCTGCCCATTGGCTTGGGGATGGAAGGCAGTGGTGAAGTCCAGCGCAATATGAAACTTGGTACAGAGGTTTCGCCAATATCGAGCTGTGAATTGAGGCCCTCGATCAGACGTGATGTGCTGGGGTATACCGTGGAGGCGAAAAATGTGTGACATAAATAGCTGTGCCAATTGGGGAGCGGAGGGAAGGACGGGCAATGGTGTAAAGTGAACCATCTTAGAGAATCTATCAGCTACTACCCATATTACCGTATGTCCTTCGGAAGCTAGAAGGTCGACAATAAAGTCGGTGGAGATGTGTGTCCATGGTCTTGTGGGCATTGGGAGTGGTTGAAACTGACCCCAGGGTTTCCCTGTAGGGTTCTTATGCTGCGCACAAACAGGGCAAGAGTCAACATACGCTTGAATGTCCTTGCGCATCCCCGGCCACCAATAGTGTTGTTGAAGCAGATCCTGCGTATGTCTACGTCCCGGATGCCCAGCCAACTGAGAGTCATCTCCCCACTTTAAAACTTTATTGCGGAGCTTCTTGGGTACCACTGTCTTACCAACGGGAACCGTGAAGGTCACTGAAAGAATGACACGGGCTGGGTCAATGATGTACTGTAAAGGTTCTTCTGCATCTTCAGTAATAAATGATCGCGATAATGCATCAGCCTTAATATTCTTGCTTGCTGGTCGGTATCTTAATTCAAAGTCGAAACGTGTAAAAAATAACGCCCAGCGGGCTTGACGCGGGTTCAGGCGGTGGGCTTGTTGTAAATATGTCAGGCTTTTATGATCCATAAAAACTGTGATCCGATGTTGAGCCCCCTCTAACCACTGACGCCACTCTTCAAATGCAAGTTTGATGGCTAACAGTTCTTTATTGCCAATGGAATAATTGCGTTCCACAGGTGAAAATTTCTTCGAAAAATAGGAACAAGGGTGGAATTTCCCGCCAGCATCGTTCTGACTCAGAACTGCTCCAACCCCCTCAGTAGAAGCGTCCACCTCCACCGTGAACGGACGTCTGGGATCCGGGTGGTGGAGACAGGGTTGCCTCAGGAAAGCGTCCTTGAGAGTTTGGAATGCTTCTATTGCTTCTACTGGCCAGATTTTGATGTTGACCCCCTTACGTGTAAGTGCAGATAACGGTGCTTTCAGTTTAGAAAATTCTTGATGAAATGACGATAATAGTTAGCGAAACCAAGAAAACGTTGGAGTGCTCATAGCCCATTGGGTTGAGGCCATTCTTGTATACATTTCACTTTGGTCGGATCCATTTCGAAACCTTGTTTTGAGATAATATATCCTAAAAAAGGTAAGGACTCTGCTTCAAAGATGCATTTCTCCAGTTTAGCATATAATCGATGTTCCCTTAAGCGTTGTAGAACTTGCGTCACATGTTGGCGATGCAACTGTAGGTCCCTGGAAAAAATCAAAATATCATCGAGATAAACTATCACACAGATATTTAATAAGTCTCGAAAAATCTCATTGATAAAGTGTTGAAAGACAGCAGGGGCATTAGTTAATCCAAAGGGCATAACTAGATATTCATAGTGTCCATCTCTGGTGTTGAATGCTGTTTTCTATTCGTCTCCTTCCCGAATCCGAACTAGATTATAAGCCCCCCGCAGGTCCAATTTGGAGAATATTTGAGCTCCTTGCAGATGATCAAACAGTTCAGCAATAAGAGGCAGGGGATAACGATCCTTGATGGTGATAGCATTGAGACCACGAAAGTCAATGCAAGGGCGTAAAGTCTCATCTTTCTTTTCAACAAAGAAAAATCCAGCCCCCGCAGGAGAGGTGGATTGACGGATGAACCCCTTTTGTAGATTGTCCTGGATGTATTCAGACATCGCCCGTGTCTCCATGGCAGATAAAGGATAAACCCTACCACGCGGTGGAGTGGATCCTGGAACCAATCAAATAGCGCAGTCAAATTCTCGATGCAGGGGTAAAATATCTGCGGCCTCCTTGGAAAAAATGTCTGTGAATTGTGCGTATTGAGGGGGTAGCTTCCGTAGTACAGAAGTGCAGATGAAACTAGAATCAGAAGTAGGTCTCCGTAAGCAAGCCCCATGGCATCTGGATCCCCATTGAGTAAGTCTTAAAGATGTCCAGTCGAATTGTGGATTGTGGCGTTGCAGCCAGGGAATACCGAGAACAACTGGGTGGATGGCTTTGCTGAGGACGTAGAAGGTGATTTGTTCGGTATGGTCAGGTGCAATGTGGCAGTTTATTGGTTCTGTGTGATGCGTTATCTTCCCGGGTAATGGTTCACCATTGATAGAAGAGATGATCAAAGGTGTGGAGCAGAGTTGAGTGGAAATCTGGAGTTGATCCACTAGTTCTTGTAATATGAATTCTCCCCCCGCACCAGAGTCTATTAAAGCCAAAGTGTTAAATTCATGTCCACTGATGTCCAGAGTGACTTGTACCGTGAGTGGGGGAGATGGGGAGACGAGACCCAGAGTGACTCCCCCTGAGCACCCTAGGCTTTGGAGTTTCCCGGCCAAATAGGGCAGGTGGCTATATGATGACCAGATCCCCCACAATAAAGACAAAGGGCTGCCTTGCGACGTCTCAGACGTTCTTCAGGTGTAAGAGGTCCTCGGCCTAATTGCATGGGTTCGGCTACAGGTCCCTCAGAAACAGAGGGCTCTCGAGAAGTAGTAGAGGTGAGAGGCGGGACATAAGAAATAGCCGGGCGTCTCCGTGATCCTAGCGTCTCCCGGACCCTTTCTTGTAGCCGTCGGTCAATCCTGGTAGCTATTTCAATTACAGCATTTAAGGAGGATGGAAGTTCATGAGTGGCTAGCTCGTCCTTAATTCTGGCAGATAGTCCCTCCAGATAAATTGATCGCAGAACAGGTTCTTCCCAATGAAGTTTCATAGCCAGAGCCGAAACTCAATGTTGTAATCCATAATGGATCGTCCTCCTTGTCGGAGATGCAACAGGTCCATACTGGCAGCAGCTTGCTTCCCTGGTTCCTCAATCGCTGTTCAAAACAATTCAAGAAATCATGGTAGATCCTGCAATACCGGATCCGAGCGCTGCCAGAGTGGAGAGGCCCAGGCCAGAGCTTTACCTTCAAGTAATGATAGAATATAGGTGGTTTTCGTTATGTCATCTGGAAACAGAGTTCGTTGAAGACGAAAATGCATGCTACACTGATCCAGGAATCCTAAGCATAGACGAGGATCCCCGGCATATTGGGGTGGAGTGGGTAGTGGAAGAACAGGTGGATGGTAGCTTTGAGTAACAGGCGGAACTGGTACTGGCGGAGAAATGGGAGCTGGAGGACTAGAATGAGTTGTGACTACAGCGTCAAGCCAAGTGCTGAGTCGTTCTATGGAGGCAGCCATGGATTCTAACATACCCTGATGCTCCATGATCTTCTGAGCCAAACCAGGAACTGCTCTTAGGGTGGAGGCCTCGGCTGGGTCCATGGCCTTGGCTTACTGATTAAGAGCCAGGAAGTACCACAGCCAGTCCAGGGATCAAGAGCCAGAACACTCTGTAGCCAGTCCAGGGGTCGAGAGCCAGAAAGTACCACAGCCAGTCCAGGGATCAAGAGCCAGAATATTTTGTAACCAGTCCAGGAGAAGAGCCGAGCAGGAACGACAGCCAATCCAGGGATCTTAAGAAATGGCGTGGGCCATCCATTGCTCCTCCCATGTGACAAGGGCCGACCAATGTCACCGATAGCCCCTGTCACACAGTAAGGGCAAAGGGCCATCGGCGCCATTTTGATTATTGGCAGCTGACAGCCCGAGAGGGGGAGATCACTCCCGGGACACCCGCTGGACCACCAGGGAATTTTGGCAAGTTTTGAGGGGGTCAGGAGGGCGGGGGGGGGGGTGTTACAATTAATTAAATTTGAAGGGTTGGGGTGGGTTTGGGGGTTGTTGTATTTTTTTACAGACCCCATTGTAATAATTTAATTTTAAGGGTTTCGGGCTTCAGTTTGTGGACATCTGAAATAAAATTGGCCCGAACCGTGGGAAAATAAAATTTCCCATGGTGGGCCGATAACGAAGGCTGAACCACCAGGGAATTTCAGTAAGTCTTGGGGAGGGGGTCGGGCAAGTCATGGGGGGTCGGGAGGGTGGTGGGTTGCAATTAATTAAATTTGAAGGGTTGGGTGGGTTTGTTTTTTTTTTCTTTTAATGTGCCCTTCCCCCCTCCCCCCCCCCCCGAAAATGATAGGAAAACCAAATGAAATTTCGTGGATTTTCTTATCGTTTCATCACCCCCCTCCCGAAACGCGACAAAATAGGAAATATCATCTCTTTTTCCTATTTTGTCGCAAACTAATGCACATCCCTAATAAAGTGGACTTTCCTCCTACTCCCTAACACCCTTGGACTGCCTTTGATTACTAATCTGTGGATAGCTATTAGCAAAGTCTGATCTGTGGTTTGTTACTAACCTTTATTGGTGTACATTATTTATAAATTTGTGGAAGCAAGGATTTCTCCATTTAGTTCACACCTGGCACCCCTCTCTTCCTACTACAAGGCTAACTGCAAGGCTTTGAAACTATCTGAATAGCTAACAATACTAGCATGGCCGCTGTTCAAACATCTGCTTTACTTGGTCGCCTACTTGAGTGACTGCGCTTCTGCTAGGACTTTGAGTTATTACTGTACTTGCTGCCAGTGCCTGTCAAACAGATCCAGCTGCATGGTTGCCTGCCTTTCCACTAAAATTTTCTATTACCCACTTCACCATTCATTCTGGCAGCCCTGACAATCATGTAATCATTTGAGTAGAACACTTTAAATACATAAATGTGTGCTACTAGCTCATACTTCTGCTGTCTTTTCACTTTTTGCAACTAGGGGTCCTTTGTTCTTCAGGTTCCAGCTAGGGAAACCCTCACCTATAACAGGTAATAATCAGTAATGCATTAGGTAGTCTTTGAATGAATTTTTTTTTTTTCTTTATCTGAACCATAACAACAATGGAAGAATGAGGATACTTTGCATGGCTCCTAATCCAACCTATAAATACCAAAAGCAAATCTGCACTTCATACTTTTGTTTGTTGACCTTTTTTTACTTAGCTATTTTGCACTGCATCCAATGACTAGTTGTTGCTATTTTAGTGCACAGGAGGTATGAATATTACTATATAGATATAGACATCATGAAAAACATTCCAGTAAAAAGTGACAGAGATTGTTTACAGAAGGCTGGCACAGGTAACATGCATAGCAATTATTTTCTGGTGTTTTGGTATGTTGTAGCTGATATGCATAACAAACAATTATACAATTTTACATAATATTGTTTATTTGGGCACATTCAATATTAATGTGGAATGACAGAATTAATGTAGTTTATGATCATGGTATTCTGCATACACAGTTAGCCATAATTATAGCTAAATGAAGACTTTGTGCTTCAGAAATATAGGTCACATTAGTAGGAAGCCAGGTATAGAATGCAGCATAAATTTATTTCTGTATATATTCAGTTGTCCAAAGTTTTGCAGAACTATATCTCAAAAGCCCATTTTCTTTCCTCTCCATAGTCCAGATGATAATTGAAAATATAAAAACATGCAGAATATTTTTAATAGTGCCAAGAAGCTGGTATTTATATGATTAATAGGTTGCTATTATTCTGATTCTACAGCCTTTTTTTTTCACTTTTTGTCCAAAGAAGTGCAAGTTCCCTAGATAGGCAAATTGTATTTACTGTTTCTTGTCTGATTTTCTAATACTGTAATGTGTTTACTGCAAATAACAGTAATAGCTTGCTATTAATAGATTTTAGTATGCATGCTGTACGTCTATTTTTTATTAAGTTGGTGAGCCACTCTAAAAAATTCAAAAGCCAATTATACAACTAAGTGTAGTTCCAAATATATTGTGTCCTAACTTTGACATCCATTTATCAATGCAAACGTTAACGAGGAAAAAAAGGAAACTATAGATCCAGTGAAGATTTTTGAAACATATGTTTTATCTTCAAATGATGAATATCATGCCAAAATAAAGGGCTCACTCTTCAGCCTGATAAAAGTTCCTTTCTAATTTAAGCAATCTGTTTTAGCTTTGGCATTTCTCTGTGAAACTTACTTTGAATCTGATGATCCAATTTGTGAAAGCAGCAACTATTCTAGTGTCTCCTGTAGTATAAATTGATTATTTAGTGCATGCAAATGTATCTCTTGCATATTCACTGTAGATATCCTGAAAACCAAACTGATTATGCAGTATCGAGGACAGGTTTGAGAAGCCCTGTCCCAGATCTTCTGGACAAATAAGCCACACTGAAATTCATATTCACTCATGGGCAAACTGAGTAAGTTATTCAGATAAATTTATCTGGATAACTTGAATAAACCTGTATTATTAAACTGGTATAGGGTTATTTGGATAACTTTAGCACTGCCTCATGGAATAAGTAGACCTACCCAGATATTTTATCTATCTATTTATTTATTTATTTATTTATTTATTTGTTGAGTTTTATATATCATTGTTCGGTAAAGCCATCACAATGGTTTACAAGCATCAAACATTAAAGCTAATATCACATTTGCTAAACAGTGAAATAATGGGATGGTTCAAGGGAGGGGGGGGGGAAGGAAGCTTCATAATAAAGCTATCATAATGGATTACAAACAAGTGAAGGTTAAAAGCATATGATAGTTAACAGCGAGAGGCAACTGTTTGTAGAGTTTTTTAACTAGATCTAGTACTGCGGGTTGCACAAAGGGGTGCACAAAGGGGAGTACCCCTTTGTTGTGCCCCTTCAGCGCATGACGCACGGCGCGACGCCTGATGGCATGGCGCTGTTTAACGGACCGGTGCTGAGTCTGATAACGTCGGGAGCGGGATTTCCCATCGGGTCTCTCATTGGCGTTTCTTCACAGTGTTTGCTGACATTTGTTTCCCATTTATTTTCATTTCTTGAGGTGTTGCAGGGTGCCTTTTGATGGTGGGTGGCCCCTCTCAGCCTGGACACCTGATGGTATGGAGCCATTTAACGGACCGGTGCTGAGTCTGATGACATCGGGGGCGGGACTTCCCATCGGGACTCTCATCAGCGTTCCTTCACAGTGTTTGCTGAAATTTGTTTCCCATTTATTTTAACTGGGTGAATCTGAATGTCAAAGTTACCCAGCTAAGGGGGTTATTTTCTAAATGTTTATCGCATGCATTAGGGCCCTAACGCACGCAATAATCCCCTATCACATGAGGAAAGGGGATTTCCACGTGCATTAGGATGTTAATTAGCTGGAGGGGAGGAGTTGGGGAGAGGGGGAGGAGTCGGCTGCAGCACCACTACCGATGATAATGTGAGGGACATTATCGCCGGCAGTAGTGCGGCAAATAGCACCATCTTTTACGGTGGTGCTATTTGTGCAAAATCGCACCGCTGGGGTGCAAATGGCTGCGGCCTTTTGCAGGCCCCTCCCCCCCTTCGCCCCTCCTGCCCCCTTTTTCGCTGGATTCATCATTCTGCGAAGAATGATGAATCCAGCCCTAAGTTATCTGTCAATAGGACATATTCATTAAGACTTTTCTCCCATTTTGTGTCTATGGAAAAAACCCATTCTGGTGAATTTTGAAAACCCTATGCATGCCAAAGCTGGGAGATATGTGAGTATCTTGGGTCGGCACGTGCTGTGTGGATTTTAAGAAGCACACAAATACGCACGTATCTCCCAGTATACACACAAATCCAAAACTTTAAAAGGGGCGGGGAATAGGGGTGTGGACTGGGTACAGCATGGGCGGGATATGGGTGTTCTAGGAAGTGGCCTTGAAATGTGCTATGGATGGCATATAAGTATTAAAATAAAAAAAACTAGGTACATCAGCGGGGTTTTAAGGGTCAGGGTAAAAGGGTAAAAGGGAGGCTACATAATGGGGGGGTTATGAAGTAAGATCCATTAACTTGGTGAACTGGGAAAGAACTGGGAAAAATGGCTATTGTGTCGGCCCACGTTGTTTTTAAAATCCCCCCCAATTACGTGGTAGAGCTGGCATTTACATGCACATGCACATAAATGCATCCATATAAAATTGTGCACACGTGTATATGCATCAGCCAATTTTATACCATGTGTGCATACATGTGTGTTTGTTATAAAATGGCTGTGTCCATTCACACAAGCCAGTATATGCATGCACATGTACGTCCACACAGCTGATTAAAAGATACTGTCTTAGTGAATCAAGTTCTAAGTTAGCTCAACCTGCAACATCCCCACAAGATTTCAAACGTGCCCACCTATGTTTTAATCTGGTAAACACAGTCGGAAATTTGCACTCACTGTTTGTTCGGCTGATTCCCGAATATAGCCATGGTTGGAATATCAACCTCATTGTTTTCTGTGGTTCTGAGTAAAATCCAAAACAGATCCACTAACATTTGAAGCAGATCACCAAAAACAAATATTTTCTCTAGATTTCTAATTTCTCACAGATATGAAGCAGATTTTGCTAGGAATGAGAATTTGCCAGGAAAGTTAAATCAATTTAGCAAATTTGTGGAATTATTTTAGATTAAACTAATCAAGTGGCAAACCTATTTTAAGAAATTCATATACTTTGAATAATCTGAGATTCTCACAACTTTGACTTGTTATGGTTAAAATGTTTTTATTTATTTGGTTTGTTATACTGCCTTCCTCAAATAATCAAAGTAGTGTATGCTTTTGTATCTTCAGCTAGAGTGAGTCAGTTGACACAGAAGGTATAATGATATTGGCAGTGATGCCATTGGTACATACAACTCAAAAGGTATATAAACAGGTAGTAAAGAAATCTATGCATGAAGATGATATTTAAACAATATGTATGTAGGTTGTAGCAATGGTGTCAGATTTCAAAGCCAACTTACACATATAAGTTCACTTAGAAAATTATCTGAACAAAACTATGAGCTGGATGTTAAAAAGGTTACGCATGTAAATCCGGCCTTGCGCACGCCGGGGCTATTGTAAAAAGGCCCTGCAACGCGCGTAAAGCCCCAGGACATGTGTAAGTCCCGGGGCTTTACTAAAGGGGCGGGGCATGGGTGGGGCGAGGGTGGGGTGGGGTGGCCTGGGGCGGGGTCAGGCTCCCAGCACAGCGGCCATATTTGCCACTGTGCCGGGGATCCTACGCCGGCAATTGGCCAGTGCACGCAACTTGCACCTGCCGAGAGGCAAGCACAAAATGTAAAATAAAGGCTATTGTAAAAAGGCCCTGCAACGCGCGTAAAGCCCCAGGACATGTGTAAGTCCCAGGGCTTTACTAAAGGGGCGGGGCATGGGTGGGGCGAGGGTGGGGTGGCCTGGGGCGGGGTCAGGCTCCCAGCACAGCGGCCATATTTGCCACTGTGCCGGGGATCGCACGCCGGCAATTGGCCAGTGCATGCAACTTGCACCTGCCGAGAGGCAAGCACAAAAGGTAAAATAAAGGTCTGAGGGGTTAGAGTAGGGCTAGGGGAGAAAGGTTAGGGGAAGGGGTTGGAAGGCCAGGCTAGGGGAAGGGAATGGGGGAAGGCAGCGTGGCTTGGTGCGTACAAGGTGCACAATTGTGCACCCCCTTGCGCGCGCCGACCCCTGATTTTATAACTTGCGCACGTCTGCACTCACAAGTTATAAAATCGGGCATACATGTGTGCACATCGGGTAGCATGTACCCATATACGCTGGGCACGCTGCTTTTAAAATCTACACCTATATGCATACAATTATACCTGATATGTGGTACTAGGGATGTGAATCGTTTTTTAACGATTTAAATTATCGTCCGATAATTTTAAAATCGTCATTAATCAGTAAGGGACTCGATACAATAGGAATTATCTCGATTTATCGTGAAAAATCGTTAAATCGAGTACGGGAATTATTTGGGGGGAGGGCGGGAAAACCGGCACACCAAAACAACCCCTAAACCCACCCCGACCCTTTAAAACCAATCCTTTACCCTCCCCCACCCTCCTGAACCCCCCCAAAATGTTAAATTACCTGGTGGTCCAGTGGGGGGGGGGGGGGACCGGCGTGATCTCCCGCTCTCGGGCCATCGGCGCCATTTTGGCTACCACTGATAAAAATGGCGCCGATGGCCCGATAAAAAAAAACCCACCCCGACCCTTTTCAAATTACCCCTTTGCTTCTCCCACCCTCCCGACTCCCCCCAAAAACCTTTTACATGTACCTGGTGGTCTAGCGGGGGATCCGGGTGCCATCCCTTCAATCATACCCTCGGTACCGGTGCCGGACTGGTTTCAAAATGGCGCCGATCTCCTTTGCCCTCACTATGTCACAGGGAGCGACCGTCGCTCCCTGTGATAAAAGTGAGGGCAAAGGCGATCGACTGCCAGTATGGCGCCGATCGCCTTTGCCCTCACTATGTCACAGGGAGCGACCGTCGGAACCGATTCCAATTCACATCTCTAATGATCTGATTTTTTTCTCCCTCCATCCGAACCTGATTGTTAAAACGATCTGGCACACGATTCACATCTCTATGTGGTACTGTATGCAGACATAAGGGAAAAAGCACAGCACTGCTTCTAAGGCCAAGTCCAAAACTAAAGCAAGTCAGCATTGCCGGAATTTTCAGAAAGGCTCCTCACCTAGTAAAAATGTTCCTAGCAGTAATTTTTTATGGGTTGCTTGGTTTTTGATTTTTAATACTAATCATAAGGACTGTGGATAACTACCCGGACTACCCTTAAGAGAAACTTGGGGGTAACCTCTACATTGCAGCAGATATTGCCATAAGCTTTTTGGGCAGACTGGATGGACCATTTGTTCCTTTTCTGCCATCATTACTATGTTAGTTTTGCTGGGAAATTTATACACATGGGGCAGATTTTAAAAGCCTACGCACGTAAATCCGCGTGGGAGGGTTACGCGCGCCGGGCCTATTTTCAAAAGGCCCAGTGGCACGCATAAAGCCCCGGGACGCGTATATGTCCCGGGGCTTGAGAAAATGGGTGGGGCGGGGGCTGGGAAGTCCGGTGGCAGGTGGGGGCTTGGCCAGAGGACTCTGCTAGGCCGCTGGGCTGGGGGATCACGTGCCAGGCAGGTGTAACTTCTGGGACAAAGGTAAGGGGTTTTTTTTTATTCGGGCTGGGGGGCAGGACAGGTAGGGGAAGGGAGGGGATGGTGGGGGGGGCCTAAGGAAAGTTCCCTCCGAGGCCGCTCCGATTTCGGAGCGGCCTCGGAGGGAACGGGTAAATCTTTCGGGGCTCTCCTAGTGCTCAGCGCGCGCAAGGTGTGCATTAGGGATGTGAATCGTTTTTTGACGATTTAAAAAATCGTCCGATATATTTTAAATCGTCAAAAATCAGAGGCACGATACAATAGGAATTCCCCCGATTTATCGTCAAAAATCGTAAATCGGGGGAGGGGGAGGGGAAGGGGGAGGGCGGGAAAACCGGCACACTAAAACAACCCTAAAACCCACCCCGACCCTTTAAAATAAATCCCCCACCCTCCCGAACCCCCCCAAAATGTTTTAAATTACCTGGGGTCCAGTGGGGGGGGTCCCCGTGTGATCTTCCACTCTCGGGCCATGGCTGCGTTAATAGAAATGGTGCCGGCGCTACCTTTGCCCTGTCATATGACAGAGCAAAGGTAGTGCCGGCGCCATTTTGGTTCCTGTCCCCCGACATCACGAGCGCAGGAGATCGCTCCCGGACCCCCGCTGGACCCCCAGGGACTTTTGGCCAGCTTGGGGGGGCCTTCTGACCCCCACAAGACTTGCCAAAAGTCCAGCGGGGGTCCGGAAGCGACCTCCTCTACTCAGGCCGTATTGCAAAATGGCGCCGGCAGTACGGCCGTATTGCCGTATTGCAAAATGGCGCCGGCCATATGGCCGGCGCCATTTTGCAATACGGCAATACGACCCGAGTGCAGGAGGTCGCTCCCGGACCCCCGCTGGACTTTTGGCAAGTCTTGTGGGGGTCAGGAGGCCCCCCCCAAGCTGGCCAAAAGTCCCTGGGGGTCCAGCGAGGGTCCGGGAGCGATCTCCTGCGCTCGTGACGTCGGGGGACAGGAACCAAAATGGCGCCGGCGCTACCTTTGCTCTGTCATATGACAGGGCAAAGGTAGCGCCGGCACCATTTCTATTAACGCAGCCATGGTCTGAGAGTGGAAGATCACACCGGGACCCCACCACTGGACCCCAGGTAATTTAAAACATTTTGGGGGGGTTCAGGAAGGTGGGGGATTTATTTTAAAGGGTCGGGGTGGGTTTTAGGGTTGTTTTAGTGTGCCGGTTTTCCCGCCCTCCCCCGATTTACGATTTAAACGATTTTTAAAAAAACAAAACAGCAACGATCAGATTCCCTCCCCCCCCAGCCAAAATCGATCGTTAAGACAATCGATCACACGATTCACATCTCTAGTGTGCATCCCCTTGCACTTGCAGATCCCAGATTTTATAACATGTGCGTGGCTGCGCGCGCATATTATAAAATTGGGCATACATTTGTGCGTGCCGAGTAGCGCGCACAAATGTACCCCGTGCGAGTATATTTAAAAATCCAGACCATACTTTTTGAAAGTGTATACGTAAGTCTCAACCTTGCCCAGGCTCCAGTCCCTGGAGATCCTCTCCCCTAATCATTTAAAAGTACACACATACAGTGTGAGTGCACGTCAGTTTACACAGGTATCAGTGGTACAATTTTCTAAAGGGTCTTTTCTGTGGATAAGTTACAAAACTTGTCCACAGAAAACTTGTAATCATATTTTGCCCTCAGACGCCCCTTTGAAAATTACCCTCCTTAGGTACAGTATAAAAAAAAATACAACCTCAGCACAGAGAATAGTATATCAGAACATAAGAAGCTTGGGAAGCACAGCCTCCCCCTCCCCCCAGTCTCTATATAAAAAGTTTAGGGCAACAGAGTTTCTCCATATCTGTAAGTGGCTCCAAAAGAAAACTTGGTAAAGATTCCCTCCCCTTTAGCTAGGGCTTCCTAAGGCTTTTGCTCACCAGAGTCCAAGCGCCATGAAAGAAAACAGGAGAAACAACTGTTCTCTGCCTAAAGGTAAACTGTCTGGCAGTGCTAATCAGCAGACTCAAGTGACTGCTGCTGCTTTACGACCAGATTTTAAATCGGCCACGCACATAGAAATCACCACTTATGTGTGTGGCTGGGCCCTGTGCGCACTGCACACATTTTAGAAAGGACCCGGCCACGCACGTAAATGGCCATACGTGCATAAGTGCTGGGCCCTGACAAATGGGCGGTCCGGGGGGGGGGGGGGCGGCGATAATGGGTGGTCCGGGGGGGCAGATTGGGGCTGGCCTGGGGGCAGGTTGGGACAGCGCCATTCCTCGCTGTCCCGGAGCCTCACGCTCCGGCCAGCTGCCAGCACATGCAAGTTACTTCAGTTCGGGCCTTGAAATAACTTGCAGAATAAAAGGTAAAAAAAAAAAAAAGATTTTAAAGGGTGGGGAGGAGAGAGGAAGGGGAAGGGAGGTTAGGGTAGGGGGTAAGAAAGTTCCCTCCCAGTCCGTTCCTAAATTGAAGCAAATATGAGAGTGGATTATAAAATCCGGCGTGTATGTGTATGCGGCCCATGTATTTTACAACATGCACATGCCGGTGTGCGCATGTTATAAAATCAGCACGTTTATGTGTGCGCGCCAGATAGCACGCGCACATGGACGCTCGCTTGCACGTTTTAAAATCTACCCTTTAAGTCTTAAAAAAAAAATCCATGCTCATTTTTTGCAACAGTAATTAAGAAACTCAAGTGACTGCTGTCCTTTTAATCTCTGAAACTCCAACAAACAACCAAAAACATAAAGTCCTGACAGAGGCTCTCTCACTACCTTTGTAAGATTGCAAGCAGTTTTTTTTCTTTCTCTTCTTTTTTAAAGATTTGACTTTAGCAAACTTCTCCTAGCAGAAAAATGTATTAACAAGGCACTTTTGCACATGCGTCCCCTCCTTCAGCACTATAATGCTGCTGGGGATTTCAACCTCCCTCTCCCCCTACTGAAATCCATTTTGTGTGCAGTCCTCTGCCAGTCTGTTATTTTCTTCTCTCCTTTTTTTAATTTAACATAAGAAAGATCTTTGTCCTAATCCCCATCTGTGGTCTACCTCCTCTGGTGTTATTGTGCTGTACCCATGAGCCCAGTATTGTCTTGAGGCCCCTCTATTTCTCCAATCTCCATGGGTTCTGGAGCCTGGAGATTTTGCTGCATCCCTTTCTGGAAGGGGCTCTCCTTCTGCCATTCTGGAAGAAGTCCCCTCCGCCCCCTGATCAGGACGGCCTCCCAGTCTAGATCCTGTCTTTGCCTCATGAGTAGTTCCTGCCCCCTGGGTTTCCCCTCCCTCAGCTTGTCACCAGCTTGCTCTTGCCTGAGGGACCCTGGAAATTGTAGTTTTCGGGTGATTTTTTTTTTAAACCGGTCATTCTGCACCTTGGCCTGGCTCTAGAATCATTCCTAGTTTCTTGCGGGTTCTGAGTAGGGACAGAGGCATCCAACTCTTCTTCACTATAGTGGCCCCCAGAATGTGTCATCTTTGTTGAAGAAAATAAGAAAAGGGTATCATAGTTTACTCAAGAGTTGAACGAAAGGAGGCAAAAGCATCATAAAATAAAAAGAGAAGGGAGGAGATCTAATCAAGAAGTAGATAAAGGGTTATATTATTTAGTAAGCTTTAAAGCATATAAAAGTTATATTCAACCAGAAAAACATCCTCAAAACAGATTAATACAGCAATTAACAGACCAGAGGAGTTTTTCCTATGTAGTTAAGTATTTGATAGAGAAACCAATATTGTTGCAACCTGTAGAGGTAGATCATGAAAAAATTGCATTATATTTTCAAGAAAAGAGCAAACGATTACTGGGTATTATTTATATGGGGAAGATAAAGTAGATAAATTAGATGATATAAAAAGTATTACCCAATCCTTGTTTGACCCCATTCCTGTAGCAGAACTTTCAAAAGTGATAACACAGTTATAATCCTTTTATTTCCCAATTGACCCTTGTCCAGATTGGTTAAGATCATGTCTCCCTTGATGAAGGCTGTAACTTGGTGGTTCAAGAAAAGTTATAGTATGTTCAGTTAAGAAAAATACAGCACTCTTGATGGATAATATGGTTAATATTTGCTGAATATTTAATTTACTAACATTGAATAAAATATTAGAAAAATGGATTCTTAAGCAACTAGTAGATGACTTGGATGAAAATAAATATTCTTGATTCACAACAATTTGGTTTCCAAAAGTCATATGGCACAGAGTTACCGCTGGTTTCTTTGATGGATGGGATATAGAGAGACATTGATTTTGGAACAATAATGTTGCTGCTCCAACTTGAGCTCTCAGCTTCACTCGACTCAGTTAACCATGCCGTTAAATCATTTGCCATCAATAGGAATCACTTTGGTTGCACTAGATTTGTTCACTTCTTTTCTGAAGAGAAGAAAGCAACAAGTGTGGTTTGATAAAAGTAGGTCAATGTGGAAGAGAAGAGAGTTGGGAGTGCTAGAGAGATCAATCCTTTCTGCAGTTGTATTCAATATTTATCTGCAAACCTTAGGGAAAATATTTATCTCTTAAGGTCAAATATGTGATTTATGCAAACGACATCCAATTGTATCTTCTTTCAAATTCAGATGGAAAAGTACCAAAGAGTTACTTTAATGAATGTATGAAAGAGAAGTAAAGGTGGAAGAGCAGTAATAGTTTAATTTTAAATGCTCAAAAAAACAGTACTGCTAAAAATAAGTGGAAGTATTTCCGATAAGGGTATAGCACAGCTGGTTTGAGAACCTCAACATTGCTGTAGTACATGAGACTCGAAATTTGGTATTGATATTATATTGATGTGCATTTGTTTGAAATGAATGAAAAAAAAAAGAGGCATGCGATCATTTTTGGTCATTCCAAAAATGGCCTTTAACAAATACACCTGAAACCCCCCCCCCCCCCCCAGAAAAAAGAGCCCCTGAGGGCCCTCTGAATCCCATTTTACAACTCAAACCCAGGGCCCAGGATAGCTCCGAGTCCCTCTGACCATATTTACACCAGCCCAAATCCCCATGGGACCCAGAACTGTTTGGCTGGGTTTAACCAGGCCCCACTAAGGCCTCCCTAGGCCCTGGTGACTCCTCATCCCACCTCCTAAGAAATTGTAAGGGCCCAGGGACCTATCTATACTTACCCATTCCCTGGGTGTCTGTTGCATTTTAAAGGGCAGGAACAATGCCCCCTCACTCTTGCCCTGTCTCCATGCATTTAAAAATGGCAGCACCGGCCCTCCTGAGTGTTATAGAAGTGATGTCACTTCGGTACCTGCCTCAGATGCAACCAGCGCTATTTTGTATGGAGGTACAAATGTACAGTTGGGCCCAGCTCTTGCCCCAAGGCTTATGTTGAGGTGGAAGGGGGGCTCAAAGGCATCTAAGAAGGCCCATTTTGAATGTTGTTGTTGTAGTTGTGTTTTGGGGTAGTTTTGGTTTTTATTGTTTTGTTTTGTTTTTTCAGTTTGGCAAACAAACGAACTGTAAAAATATATTAACAAGAAAAAATGATAAAGAAAACTTCCCAAAATGAAAAAAAAACCCAATTCAAAATGATAAACTTGCACATTCCTCATATTAGATTCAAGATTACAACTAAAGTCATTTGTAAAGGCAGTAACAAATTCTGCCTTTTATAAGCTAAGAATGATTAGGAATTTTAAAAAGTATATTATTGAAACAGATTTGAGGACAGTTGTACAAGCATTAATACTATGCAGACTAGACTACTGCAGTGTGTTGTATATAGGGATGCCTAAGAAATTGGCACATTTTACTAGTCCAGAATGCATCAGGTAGGATTATCACATGAGCCAGTTATAATGGAAGAATCAGTGCTGTCTGGCAGAGGCTCCATTGATTACCTATAAATGAGAGGGTAAAATTTAAAATTGCAACCTTGACGCACAAAGATGTTTTTAATGAGCTCTTCTACTTCACTGGTATGACCCAAAAGAGTTAACACCCTCACATCAGAATTTATTAGTGAATACATTTAAGGATCATAAATTACAGGATACTAGAAGAAGGGCATTTTTAATAATTTGGCCTACTTGTTGGGATTTACCTGAAAATGAGTTGCGAGCAGAACAAAAGTATTTACATTTTAGAAAATAAAAAAAAGTAAAACAAAATTATTTGGTCAAATTTATAGAACTAGGAAAGGATGACCTGTGCTGGCTAGTTTTAGCAGTTGTATTTTGTTTGTAAAGTTTTGTATGTGAGTAAACACTGTGAAGGTTTTGAAACCTGTTGCATGTGTCTTATGATTTGTGGGTTTTGTGGGCCCTTGGCCTGAGGTGGGAGTTGTTACCGCCTATGGGGAGGAGCCCCACAGGTCCACTCTGCCGGGAGGAGAGGTCTGGTACAGCAGGAGCTCTGGGAGAGAATCTGTGGGAAGGTCCCAAGGAGCAGGGTGAGAGACACAGTGATGAGGGACCCCACAGGAAGCTGATAGGCTGGAGAGCAGTACCTGGGCGGAGACCTCCAAGAGGGTGGCGCTAGGCAGACCCAAGGAGAAGGAAGCGTGGAGCAAGGAGCGCCGGAGGTAGACTGCTGAGGCAACCCCGGGAGGCGGAGCTGCGTAGCGAGGAAGATACTGATATGATGACATAGGCTACCCCGCGGAGCAGGGAAGCCCGAATCAGGTCTCCAAGTGATGACATAGATATCCCTGAGAAGCAGGGAAGTACCGGCTATCACCGGTTTTTGTGAGCGGCGTTGAACGTAGGCACTGCCCCGAGGAGTAGGGAAGCACAGAGATAGGTCTCCCATGTGGTGAAGGCATCTCAGCGGCAACCCCGAGGAGTGGGGTGCCAGTGGGTAGAGTTCCTGGAAGGCGCAGGGCTAGCCCGAGGAGTGTGGGAAGCCAGGAGACCGAGTCTCCGAGGAGAGCGCAACCAGGCCCCCGAGGAGCGGGTACCTGATCCAGGGTCCAGAGTCCAAGAAGGGTCTGAGACAGCTACACCAGGTCCGAGGAGACAGGAGCTAGTAGAGTAGAAATAGAACTCGTTGCCAAGTCATCTAGCAGGGGGCAAAGGCGGTGCTTAAGAAACCAGATCCAATAATGTCATCAATCAGGGACGCCCCTGAGGTTCCCGCCATAGCAACTTCAAAAGAGGGCATGGTGGCGTGGGCACACGCCTAGAAAGGCCCGAAGACGGCGTAGATGGCGGTGGCGTCCAGGCCGCCACGAGGGACCATGAGATACACGGTGGTAGAGGCTGGCTCCTGCCACGAGCAGGCCCGGAGAGGGAAACAGGACAGTACAGGACGTGAATAGATGCGGTCGCAGCATCTGCGAATGACGGTCATAACAATGTCTTTTCTGAATGTACTGTTTTTGAAGCCACAGTGAAGAGCCATTTAACTATAAGCCCAAGTAAGTAAAATAAATATATGCATATTGCCTCTATATAAGTCCCTGATGAGATTTCATTTGGAATGCTGTATAATTTTGGAAACCGCATCTTTTCATAAGGATATGAAACATATGAAATCAGTCCAGAACGAGGCTACTAAAATGGTCAGTGTTATAAAACGTACGGAGACAGACTTCAAGATCTAAACATGAATTCCTAGAGGAATCCAAAACCACTGCAAATTCCACATTAGTTTAATGGAAGGGAAAGAAATGCTGCTATAAAATACACCCCTCACATGAATATATTTATTGCATCTGCAGACAAATTTAAGTGAAGAGAAGTCCAGCCTTGCCAGTCTTCTAGGTTCTTTTTTTAACAGTTTGTGTATGTGTGTGTTTTGGAGAGAGACAGAGACATTTTTTGCATACACTGAGAGGGATTAGCAAGTTGCTTGCTTTTCTTGGCAAATTGGGAATATACTTGCTAAGCACAGATGTGAACTTGACTGAGTGTATGTGACAGACACACTTGTTCAATACTAAAGTAGTATTTTTGTGAGCTGCTAAAGTATGAATAAACTATATTGTGATATCAAAATCCCCAATAACCACTTCCAATTCCATCATGCCACTGTGAGAAAAAGAGAAAGAAAGGAATGGCAGACACAGAGGATTGGTTGTTTATGCAGAGCTAGCCCAGCTGGACAGAGGTATAAGCACTACTAGTATTTTATTCATTTAAAATTATTTTTATGCCGCACCCTCCAAGGTTCAGGGCGGGCAACAGGAGTACAAGCATAACATACAGGCATGAATGCAAGCATAAATAATACATGTAAGGTACCATGCAAAGACAAGACCTAATAATGATAAACAGACTAAAACAAAAATAAAACAAGACAACAAATGCTATGGCCAATAATTGATCCAGCCAGATGTACCAATTAAAAAGGGGCTGGATTTGACAGCAGTGAGAACAGACTTACAAGAGAAGCCTGAATCAGAGGAAGAGAAAGCATGTCATGGAGGAAAAAGGAAGCCTCAGGACATGTTTAGCGAGAAGGCAATGTTAAAAAGGTATGTTTTTAGGGCAACTTTGATCTCTTTTTTATTAGCCTGGAGACAGATGTGCTGAGGTAATGCGTTCCATAAAGAAGGCCCTGCAAGAGAGAAAGCCTTTTCTTGAACGGATACTAATCTAGCAGTTCGAAGGGAAGGAATTTCAAGGAAGCAGAATGAAGAGTTCTGGTTTGGATGTAAATTTTTAATGTGCTGCAGACCCAAGGGGATTTCACAAGGTGCAGTAGATTATGGATGAGTAAGACAAGTTTGTATTGAACGCAGTATTCAAGCATGAGCCAATGCAATGCTTGCAGGCTGGATGTGATATGGTCATAGTTGTGAGTATTTGAAAGCAGCTGTGTGGCAGAGATTTGAACCAATTGGAGAAGTTTGATAGTGGAGTAAGGGTGGCCAGTGTATAAGGCATTACAATAATCTAATGAAGTTAGAATTAAAGACTGGAGGACAGTGAGAAAGTTTTGATAGCTTACCAGGAGTTTTAGGTGATGACTGTACAACTGCTTTTACAAGTGGTGTCATGGATAGGGGGGGGGGGGGGTGTGTGTGAAGGGAAACTCCAAGATAATGAACATTTTCAGTTAAGGGAATAGATAGTGAGTCAAATTTCAGGGAAGAATGAATGTAATATGGAGTGGAGCAGCCAAGTTTTAGTAAAGTTAAATGAAAGTCAGTTATGACCGAGCCAAGCGTAATGATAAGCCATGAAAATAAAAAGGGCCGAGGAGATGGTGAGCAGGCAGGCACATCGCGGTAGGGCATTTTCACCCGCTGTGGTTGTGACTATGCTGTACACTATCGCCCCTGCCTGTGGCTCCAATAAAATAGCTGTAGCTATTTCTGACACTACTGTGGGCGATCATGTGCAATACATTATCACCCACAGTGCTACAGGCCCCTAATTTTCTAAACCCCACCTAAACCCCACCCAAAGTCCTTCCCTTTCCCTAATCTACATTTTTAACTCGTAATGCAGTAGTTATCGTGTGCATTAAGGCATTATCGCATGCAATAACACCCTAACGCATGGGATAACGGCCCATCGCAATTTGAAGAATGTCCCTCATAGACAGAAGAAATACAGAGGGAAATAAACGGATGGTAGTGGACCATGATGATGTGATTGGAAAGAAGAACTGAATGCCATTAGTATAGATGTGGTATGATAAGCCAAGTGTGGAAAGAAGATGACATGGTGTGCCAAGAAGATGTTAAATATTACAGCAGATAGAGCAGTACCCTGAGGAAATTTAGTAGATATGGGAAACCAGAGAGATATGTCATTAGCAATTTTAACCCGTTGTGTTTTGCAGGAAAGGTAAGATGTGAAGTAGGATAGAATTGAGCCTTAAATGTCAATACCAGAAAGGTGGTTAATGAGAATTCTTTGGTTTAATTTTGAAGGCTGAACTGATAAATAAAATAATGAAATAGGAGATACTGGAGTTGAATGAAACCCCTGAGGATAACATCTGTGGTAGATAGTAACAAGGCCTCTATATTGTGATACTGGCGAAAACCAAATTGATATTGGTCGAGCACTAAATGCTGATCTAGAAAATGTCTTAGTTGCATGAATATGGTAGATTCAGTTATTTTTGATAAGAACAGAAGTGAGGAAATCGGGCAAAAGTTTTGAAAAGTAGTGGGATCAGCACTGGGCTTTTAAAGTATAGGGCAGATTGATGCAGTTTTTAATGAGGGAGGAAGAGTGCCAGAGGAGAGAGAAAATTTAGTAAGGGTAGTGAGTTGTGAAATAGATTCACGCAAGATGCACTTTGCTAGGCTTGTTTAGCAAGGATTGAGAGGACATTTTGAGGCTTTTAGAGAGGTAATTGTTTTAGGACTTCTGTTTGAGAAACATTCAGACGATAAAGAAGTGGTAGGACTGATAGGTTGAATACTATCATTGTCAGGCATATAAAAAGTGGAAGAAAGGTTTGTGATTTTTTTCTTGGAAATATTTGGCAAATAACTTGCAGAACTCCTTGTTTTATAGTGTAGATGGATAATTGTTAGTAAAAACAGAGCTAGTGGTGAGACGCTTCACAATAAAGAACATAGATCTTTTAAGAACATAAGAACATAACAAGTTGCCATATTGGTTTATTAATGGAGGATTTGATTTGTTTTGTATACTAATTAAGTTTAACATTATTAGTAGTGGACCTATAGGAGTCCAAAGTAGAGTGGTAGTTCTGGAGATCTTCAGCAGAGATGGACTTCTGCCATTTGGTTTCTGCTCGGCACAAGGATCACTTGAGATCAGCGAGTCTTTGAGTATACCTTAGAGCATTTACTGGATGTTTAACCTTATAGTCCAAATGGGGGCTATTTTTTCCAGCATTGAACTGATGGTCCCAAGCACGTACAAGGTTGTCAATTGTATCAGTGGCTAGGTTTTCCAGTAATGCTTGTAATTCAAAGTGTGAGCATCTGAGGACTTTACAATCAGTTGATGAAGAATTTGAAGGAGTGATAAACTGAAGATTGGTGGTAATTAAGTAGTGATCAGACCAGGGTACTGGGGTGATGGTCAGGTTAATAGGCTTATGAGATGTTGAAGATGTAATAATTTGCTGAAGATCAATGACTGTTAATATGTCCAGAAAAGCCTCACAAGGGGTGATAATTGGAGCTGATCATATGAAGGTTGAAGTCTCCTAAGAGTATTGTGTTGAACCAGTGCATGTTGGCAATAGTTACAAATTCAAAAAAGGTAAGTTATTTTGATGTAGAATGTTCAGAGGACAATATACAGACAGATGTTAAATGTCTTGGATGACAGTAATAATGCTTCATATGGAGGTTGATTAAATTCTGGTCACTGTGATAAGTTCTGAGATCACTTGTGTGTAACGAGCAGACCACGCTAATGCCTGTAGCAGTGAAGCAAGAAGGTATAGGAAATAGATGGGCAGCAGTAATTTATGGCAGGAATATCTGTATCAGTGAGAAAACATGGAGACCCACCCCTAAACAAAAAGAAAACTGTTTTAACTGAAACAACAAAGAGTGGAAGCCAAGACAATCCATAAGACATTTAAAATAAGAGAGCATGTACCACTGCTGCCTATTTCTCTCCCTCTTGTTTTGGAGCTGGGGCAAAAGGCAGGAGAACCATTCAAGGCTGGCATTTTCAGGACAGTTTCATAGACAGGGGCAGCAGAAGTGCAACACCCAAAACCATCAACATGCTTATTGATTACTGCCATCAATGCCCCTGATGCTAAACCTTGGGAATCCTGCTGCCAATCTGCCTGGCTGCCATCCATATCCCTGATGCTGTTTTGATGCCACTCTTCTTTTCTACTATACTCCTTATGTTACACCTTGGAGATCTTGATGCCATGCGGCCTTGCTGCCACACTGATGTACCATCTTTGGGGTCTTGCTGCTATTCTGTCTTTCTGCCATTCTCTTGATGCACCTTGGGATTCTTGCTGCCACTCTTCCTTGCTGATTTACCCCAGTCTGTACACCCTGGGGTGTTCTTGCCACTGTGGGTGGCTACTTTGCTATGGTGTCTTGGGTTCTTCATGCCATTCTTTATGCTGCTTGGTTCCTCTATTAGTGCTGGATTATTTTATTATTTTTTTTTTGCCACCTTTGCTGCTTTGTTTCACCTTCATGGTGTCTTAGAAGTTCATGCCAGTCTTGGTGGCACTTTTTCCCTCTTATGCTATCTTTGTGGGTTCTTGCCACTGTTATTAGTGTCCTCTTTTGAAGCTTTGTGATATTCTAGCCACTTTAGTGCTTCTTTGCTGTTCTTATGGGAGCTTGGAGAAATCCTCCCACTGCTGGTACCCTTTTGCCCGTTATGGTGCCAGAGGCTATTCACGCCACTTTTGGTGCCATTTTGCCACAGTCTTGCTGCCTTAGAGTTCTCTGCTACCTTCTGATAATATCTACCTAAAAAGTCATTAGAATTTATTAGAAAATCCCAATTTTGAAGCTCAAAATAGACTGCATTGTTTTTTCCTCTTTGACTTAATTGGGAAACTAAAGAACAAATGGAACAAATAAACCCAAATGTGTTTTTGTTTGAAACAAAGCAAACAAATGGAGGTGACTTATGAAATGAATAAACAAACTGAAACAACAGTTTTGTCTCTGTTCATCCCTACTGTACAGTCAGTAACATGAGGTTCAGTAGTATATCAACAGGTTTGTAATCCTGCTAATTCTCTTGTCTTAAATCAGGAGTCCGAGAACTATATTTCTGACAGAAAAAAAAGAATAGGCAATGCAGCTACAAAATTGACAGAGGTGGAAGGAAAGAAAATATATAACTCATCTTATCCTACAAAACCAAAAGACTTCTTGATCACATAATATCTCACAAAGGATTTTTTTTTTCACAGTTGTGAATTTGTTGAATGTATATGGTGGTATTCTTTCACCAGCCCTGCTTCACCCATATCCTTCAATTCTGATAAAACTTTGAGAATTAGAACTTGCCATATAATTATTTCAGTCAGATCATCGCACAGTGACAAAAGTCAGCTGAGGTATAAGCAGACATTAGAGTCTGCAGTCAGGTAAAGTGACAATAAGAAATGTGCATAATTATAACATGAAAATCATTTGATTCTATACTAATGTTGAATCCCAGGATTTGTGTACCCCATATGGTGTAAGTAGATTGCTATAATGACTCCAGGGGTATTTGACTTGCTATTTCTAATACAGATGAATACAATATTTGGAAATTAATTATTTTAATCCTCTGAGCCAAGGGAGATTGAATTAATTTAGTCATGATCAGATCAGGATGCAGCACATTTCAGTTCATATTTCTTGTAATCAGGAGGAACCCCTCCTGCCTACATGGAGAGAACCTAATGTAAAGGGGAAGAGATACCTCTGGTCTTGGGCAAACTACTTCCTTCTTGCAGTAGGAAAATGCATTCACCTGTACTCTTTTTCCTGGATATAAATGCAATAAATGATTCTTGGAGCATGATTCTTTATAGCAGTTTGTTCAGATGATTACAAAAACTTAGACAAAACAGGATTATCAACTAAAGAGTCAACAATCAAAGCTGCCCGCATTGGTGCAAATTCAGAGGGTACTTTTACTCATAGGCTTTGTTTATTGCCTCTGGAAAAATTACCCTCAAAGACTGCATCTGATCTCTGCACATTAGAGATATGCATTGGGTTTTTTTTTTTTTATTGCTTTGGGCTTCATTTCCGGGCCCCTGTGGGAAATTTTATTTTTCCTGTGTTTTGTTTTTTTTTGTGGGTCCCAATTTTCATGTTAGTGCGAGCTAACCATAGTTAGAGTATTAGCATTTTAAAGTTATAGCTCGCTAACTCCCGTTAGCGCGCACTAACACAAACTACAAATTTTTCTGAATGCATAGTTCCTGTCTTCATCCACTCTCCAACCCCTTGAACATTTCTAGAAACTCCAGAATCTCTGGGTAAATGTTTGTGTGTTGTTGAACAATGTATATACCTTTATCCTTAGGTTGAGTAATATTCAAAGTTCCCAATTTAGGCATAAATTCATTATTTTGCTATAAATGTTACATGAATAGTGCCTGCGATAAACAAAAGGGGCGTGGTTAGGGTAATTTTTGGGTTACCACAACACATGCTATTTTTAGCGCTTTGCATAGGTATTTACCGCAATGTGCATTACATTTATTAAACCTGTGACATTTTCACTTTGCAAGCTAAAAAATGCCCAAACAGGCATTTCCATGTTTTAGGCTACTCCTGGTGAGAGGGGGAGAGAGAGAAAGGGGGAGACTCTTTATAAGGCTCTCATATTAGTCAACAATGTATTTATTTATTTTAATTTTATTTTAATTTAATTTTAAGCATATTAAAGGAAATACAATACAATATATTCAGAATAGAAAGATTAATAACAGAAAAATGTAATCCTTTATAAGTTCTTGAAGAAAGAAAATTATAAGAACATAAGAACATGCCATACTGGGTCAGACCAAGCGTCCATCAAGCCCAGCAACCTGTTTCCAACAGTGGCCAAACCAGGCCATAAGAACCTGGCAAGAACCCAAAAACTAAGTCTATTCCATGTTACAGTTGCTAGTAATAGCGGTGGTTATCTAAGTCAACTTAATTAATAGCAGGTAATGGACTTCTCCTCCAAGAACTTGTCCAATCCTTTTTTAAACACAGCTATACTAACTGCACTAACCACATCTTCTGGCAACAAATTTCAGAGTTTAATTGAGTGTTGAGTGAAAAAGAACTTTCTCCGATTAGTTTTAAATGTGCCACATGCTAACTTCATGGAGTGCCCCCTAGTCTTTCTATTATCCGAAAGAGTAAAAAACCGATTCACATCTACCCGTTCTAGACCTCTCGTGATTTTAAACACCTCTATCATATCCCCCCTCAGCCGTCTCTTCTCCAAGCTGAAAAGTCCTAACCTCTTTAGTCTTTCCTCATAGGGGAGCTGTTCCATTCCCCTTATCATGTTGGTAGCCCTTCTCTGTACCTTCTCCATCGCAATTATATCTTTTTTGAGATGTGGTGACCAGAATTGTACACAGTATTCAAGGTGCGGTCTCACCATAGAGCGATACAGAGGCATTATGACATTTTCCGTTTTATTCACCATTCCCTTTCTAATAATTCCCAACATTCTGTTTGCTTTTTTTGACTGCCGCAGCACACTGAACCGACAATTTCAATGTGTTATCCACTATGATGCCTAGATCTCTTTCTTGGGTTGTAACACCTAATATGGAACCTAACATTGTGTAACTATAGCATGGGTTATTTTTCCCTATATGCATCACCTTGCAATTATCCACATTAAATTTCATCTGCCATTTTGATGCCCAATTTTCCAGCTTCACAAGGTCTTCCTGCAATTTATCACAATCTGCTCTTGATTTAACTACTCTGAACAGTTTTGTATCATCTGCAAATTTGATTACCTCAATTGTCATATTTCTTTCCAGATTGTTTATAAGTATATTGAAAAGTATATTGAAAAGTAAGGGTCCCAATACAGATCCCTGAGACACTCCATTGCCCACTCCCTTCCACTGAGAAAATTGCCCATTTAATCCTACTCTCTGTTTCCTGTCTTTTTTTTTTATTATTATTTATACTTTATTGATTTTCTCAAAAAACATTTACATGTAATAAGAAAAGGAAAATTGTCCGTTAGAACATAATTAACATTTCAATACACTTCAATCATAAAGGAAAAAAAAGTATGTAACTAACACAATACAGACCCCATAATCTTTGGGGGAGCCTTTCTACTAAAATAATATTTAAAGGAAATTATGAAAACAAAACATAAAATTGAGAGAAAATTATTCCATTTTCCCAAACTTTTTAACTCCTATATAAGGGCTGTATACAATTCAGCCACTTTTATCTTGAAGAAAAGTTTCTAAGTGCCCTGGGTCAACGAAAGTAAACTTATTCCTCTGATAGGAGATCATGCATTTGTTTCCTGTCTTTTAGCCAGTTTGTAATCCATGAAAGGACATTACCACCTATCCCATGACTTTTTATTTTTCCTAGAAGCCTCTCATGAGGAACTTTATCAAACGCCTTCTGAAAATCCAAGTATACTACATCTACTGGTTCACCTTTACCCACATGTTTATTAACTCCTTCAAAAAAGTGAAGCAGATTTTGAGGCAAGACTTGCCTTGGGTAAAGCCAAGCTGACTTTGTTCCATTAAACCATGTCTTTCTATATGTTCTGTGATTTTGATGTTTAGAACACTTTCCACTATTTTTCCTGGCACTGAAGTCAGGCTAACCGGTCTGTACTATCCTGGATCGCCCCTGGAGCCCTTTTTAAATATGGGGGTTACATTAGCTATCCTCCTGTCTTCAGGTACAATGGATGATTTTAATGATATGTTACAAATTTTTACTAATAGGTCTGAAATTTCATTTTTTAGTTCCTTCAGAACTCTGGGGTGTATACCATCCGGTCCAGGTGATTTACTACTCTTAAGTTTGTTAATCAGGTCTACCACATCTTGTAGGTTCACCGTGATTTGGTTCAGTCCATCTGAATCATTACCCATGAAAACCTTCTCCAGTACGGGTACCTCCCCAACATCCTCTTTACTAAACACCGAAGCAAAGAAATAATTTAATTTTTCCGTAATGGCCTTATCTTCTCTAAGTGCCCCTTAACCCCTTGATCATCTAACGGTCCAACTGACGCCCTCACAGGCTTTCTGCTTCGGATATATTTTAAAAAGTTTTTACTGTGAGTTTTTGCCTCTACGGCCAACTTCTTTTCAAATTCTATCTTAGCCTGTCTTATCAATGTCTTACATTTAACTTGCCAATGTTTATGCATTATCCTATTTTCTTCTGTTGGATCCTTCTTCCAATTTTTGAATGAAGATCTTTTGGCTAAAATAGCTTCTTTCACCTCCCCTTTTAACCATGCCGGTAATCGTTTTGCCTTCTTTCCACCTTTCTTAATATGCAGAATACATCTGGACTGTGCTTCTAGAATGGTATACAATCAGTCTAACTTCAGTTAGTCAGCCAGAGTGACTCACTGCTCTCTTGATTAACAAATGTTGGTACCTATTCAAACCAAATCACACTACCTCAACAACTTTCCAAGGTGAGTAACTGAACTGAACTTTTCAACCTTTTTACTTAGGTATACACTGTTCCTAGCTTATTTCTAGCTTCTGGCAACTTTTTTTGTGTTTTTTTTAAATACTCATTTCTGCTTACTAGCTGCCTTACAGACTTTTAAAAATAAACACACTACCTACTGCTTACTAGCTGCCTTATTGACTATTTAAAAATACAGTCTAACTTGTTTATTCACTGCCTTACTGATTATTAAAAGCACAAACACACTAAATAATATTCCCAAATAGTTAACTTTGCCACAATACTTTTAAAAAAGACAATGTCCCAAGCAAAAACTTACTGATTCCTTTCAGCCACCAGCAAGGTGATCCTGTCCTCTCAGTGCTCCTCTCAGTGCTCCCACTGTAAGTATATTGTTCCTTATTAAAGAAAAATTGGAGAAACCAAGATGTGGAGGAAGCACTTAGATCAAGAAAAAAAATTAAACACAATACCAATGGAGTGTAGTTTACGCCGCTCATTTATCATTAGCCTATTCATAGCAGTGGTATGTAAGAATGAAAATGAGAATCTAAATATGTACATAATTGTTTGTGGTCATTAAATCCATACTTAGAATCTTTATAAAAGATCATACATCTGCACGGAAAACGTAGCATGAATTTTGCCGCTCTAGCAATGACCTCCCCCCTCATTGCAATAAATTGTCTTCTTAATTGAGTATTCCTTGCAATGTCCAGGACCATTTTTATCTGATGGCCATAAAAGTTCAACTTTTGAAATCGAAAATAGGATCTCAGGACAGCTCTCTCTCCATAACAAATGCAAGTTGGGCTAATAAAGTTGCTCTCATTTTTATATCCATTTCAAAGGATTTCTCCAAAAAATCAGACAAATTTGTTAGGATCGAATTGATCTTCTTAAGTTGGTATATTGACTTCTTCACAGAGAGGTTGAGGCAAATAGTAAATTTTTGATACAACAGGCAAAGCCTGATCTGGGTATTTCAATATATTTAGAAGATAGCTTTTAAATAAGTCATTTGCTGACAACATTTTCATCTTAGGAAAGTTTAAAATCCTAAGATTTGCTCTTCTCATTTGGTTTTCAATTATCTCTAATTTATCCTCATGTATTTTTTCTGACTTTATTAAGTTGATCTGAATTTTCTCCATATTTTCTGTTTTCTCGTTTATTCACTTCACCGATTTATCTGTATTTTCCATTTTCGTCTCAAGAATTTGAGTCCTACCAACAGCCTCTTTTACCGTTTGAGTCAATGTATTGATGGCTTTTTGCATAGTTATAAGACTATTCCATATTTCTTCTACAGTTACTATTGATGAAGCAACGAGTGGGGTGGAACAAAAACAGTAATTCTATCACTCTCTGTTCCTACCTCCACTAAGCCTTCTCCATGATGGTCCCGGCATTGTTGTGCCATCTCTCCTAGGCTCCTGGAACTGGATACGTCCGATTTCTCTGAAGAACCGGGCAAACTGTCAGCTCTTCTCTGGATGCCTAGGTATGTCAGGTTAGGTTCTTGTATTAAATTTTCAAGGAAACTATCCTCTCTCAATCCCGTCAGTGGGTCAGGTACTGTTGGAGTGCCTGGGCTCAATGATGTATCACAGGTCTGGGGGCTTGGCAACTGCTCCTTACCAATTGCCCCTGTGACCTCACCTCCTGGCTGTATCGGCGGTGTCCTCGCAAACATAGCTTCTATCCTTGGCTGTCTCATTTCAGAAACTGGCGTCGAGGTAACATCTCTGACACGGGCTTTCCTTTTGGTGTGAGGCATAACTTGAGGTAATTTTTCAAGGAAAATCTAGGAAATATACCGTAGGACAATATCGAGAGCTGGGAGCTGCTATATTCGCGTGTTCACTGCATGGCAGCCTTGTTGGATCCCATTAGTCAACTATTTATAAAAATAATAAATAACTCAAGATGAGGCTTTGGTGGTGGTCTAGGGTTTGGGAGCCAGTTTTACATGCAGTCAGAGGTATGAAGAGCACATTTGATGTGATTTGGAATGAGGAAAGGTACACAAAGATGAGATTTCTACTATGTATTCTTGCCCTAGCTTTATGCTCTCTCTTCCTAGGTGCTAACAAGCTAGGGCAGATTGGCCACATTTTACTTTCAGTATCCTGAGTGACTAACTAATAGCCTCATCAACCAGCATTTGCATGTGATGAGCACTATTAGTTTCCAGGGGGTTTGTCCGCGTGTTTTTGATGCGCTAAACCCCTTACAGTAAAAGGGTAATAGACGTGTGTTGAAACCAAGTATTAAACAGTGCGCATAGTCGAGCACACTTTACAGAATTGGCCCATAAGTTATTCAGCTGTTTGTACATGCCACAGCGTAGAGTTAAAATTATTCAGACACTTGTACCTAGATGACTTTAATCTTAACTGACTATTTTCAAATAATATAGACAGTTAAGTGGCAAAAAAATTAAAAAGAATATTTACAGGCATGATCTCCTACCCCTTACCCCATTAAATGCCTGAATGTCTGGCATTGAGCACAATCTGCCTCCCTCCCTTCTCTCACATGCCCTGCAAAAGATAATGAAAAATTTGTGGCCCATAGCTACCCAACCCCTTCCCACTCTTTGTACATTCATAACATATATCTTCTTCCAGGTTCCACTTCTCACATCTCCTCGTGTCCCCCCACCCCAAATCAAAATCTCTGCCCCAACCAGCACCCCGAAAAAATACCAGGGCTACTGGATCATGATACAATCCTACCACTCCCAATAGCTTCCACCTTTCTATGAGAATATTACTCTGACTGCAGTATTGATAGCTTCCAGTATTGCTTTGGTCTGTAATAAATCAGAAGTATACAGTTAAGTTTTACTTTGGATTTATTTATTAGCCTTTCTAAATCCAATCTCATGTTGAGTTACAAATCAGGTACAGTAGGTATTGCTCTGCTTCACAGGGCTTGCAATCTAAGGGCCTTATTTAATAAGGGGCGGATTTTCAGAGCCCTGCTCGCCTAAATCCGCCCAAATCCGGGCGGATTTAGGCGAGCAGGGCCCTACGCGCCGGTGAGCCTATTTTACATAGGCCTATCGGCGCGCACAGAGCCCCGGGACTCCCGTAAGTCCCGGGGTTCTCCGAGGGTGCGTGTCGGGGGGCGGGCCCGGTCGTCGCGGCGTTTAGGGGGCGTGTCGGCAGCATTTTGGGGCGGGTACGGGGGCGTGGCTATGGCCCGGGGCGGTCCGGGGGCGTGGCCGCGCCCTCCGTACCTGCCCCCAGGTTGCGTCCCGGCGCGCAAGAGGCCTGCTGGCGCGCGGAGATTTACGCCTCCCTCTGGGAGGCGTAAAGCCCCCGACAAAGGTAAGGGGGGGCTTAGACAGGGCCGGGTGGGTGGGTTAGGTAGGGGAAGGGAGGGGGAGGGGAGGGGAGGGAACGGGGGTAGGCTGCGCGGCTCGGCGCGCGCCGGCTATACAAAATCAATAGCCTTGCGCGCGCTGATCCAGGTTTTTAGCAGATACGCGCGGCTCCGCGCGTATCTGCTAAAATCCAGCTTACTTTTGCTTGCGCCTTATGCGCCAGCAAAAGTAGGCCAATTCGTGCTATTTGAAAATCTACCCCAAAGCTTTTTTTTTTGCATAGACACAGAATGAGGAAAAAGCCTTGCTATATCAGGCCACGTTTGTATCAGAGGCAATGAAGAGTAAAGTTACTTACTCAAAGTTATAGGGAGAGTAAATGGGAAAAGTGGGGTTTGAACTTTGGCTTTCCTGGTTCTCAGGACACTGTTCTAAACTTTAGGCTATAATTAAATTTATATTAGAATATACTGCACAAACTACAGTAACTAAAAACGAAATTCAGTTTTAACTTTACACATTTAAGATTTAATATTATACTTTCATGAAGAATTATACAATTTCTAGGTGGTACTTAATCAAGCCGATGCTATTTCATGCCCTGAGCCTAGTGCACAGGCTAATGAACTCTTGGACACACATTTTGGATGCCCTAGGCTGACACCTAATGCAATAAGGAGATTAGCACATCCAAAACATGCGTCCAAACCAGCACAAAGCTAATAGTGCTCATCATATGTAAATGCATGTAGATGAGGCTATTAGCTATTTCCCCTGCTGCAAAAAAATCACCATGTGCCTGATGCACATGTTTTTGGGTTAGTGCGTGCTAACATTAAAATTGTTAGCGCATACTAACGAGAGTTAGCGCGCACTAACCCGAAATTCGGGTCCCCCCGAATTTCAAAGGCCTGGACCGCTGGAAATACAATATTTCCCACGGTGGGCCGAAAACGAAGCCCGAACCTTTTGCTTTGCACATCCCTAATGGCTAAAGAGGTTAGGACTCCAGCTTGGAGAAAAGACGGTTGAAGGGAGATATGATAAAGGTCTATAAAATAATGAGAGGAATGGAACAAGTAAATGTTAATCAGTTGTTTACTCTTTCAAAAAGACCAGGGGACTCACAATGAAGTTACTAGATAATACATTTAAAATGAATAAGAGAAAATATTTTTCCCTCAACACATAACTAAGCTCTGAATTTGCTTCCAGAAGATGTGGTAAAAGCTATTATGCTGTGTTTGAAAAAGGTTTGAACAAGATCCTGGAGGAAAAATACATTAACCATTATTAAGGTAGAGTTTCAGAAATCCACTATTTATTCTTGGAATAAGCTGCTCACAATCTATCTACCCCTTGGGATCCTGCCAGGGACTTGTAGCCTGGATTGGCCACTGTTGGAAATAGGATACTGGGCTTGATGGACCTTTGGTCTGACTCAGTATGGCAAGTCTTATGTTCTTATGAGAGACTCAGAAAAGTAATGGAAAGGTGTGATTAAAAGAGGGAGAGGTGGAGCCCCAGAAGAGAGCGAGAGAGAGGGGATCAGGACAGAGAGATACTGGTGTTGGGCCTAAGGTAGGGGAGGGGAGAAGAGAGAGAAGGTGAAAGGCAAGTAGGAGAGAGAGAGGGTATGGTTATAGGATGAGGACAGAGGAGGCAAAGTAGTAGAAAGATTGGAGTGAGATGCACATTGGGGGCCACTGAGCCCCCCATCATTGATCTTGTAGGAGGAGGTTGGGGATGTCATGCTGGGGGTGCTGAGAGAGATGCTGGTGGATAAAGTGCGAGGGGTTGATAAAAAGAGAGAAAGAGAGATGGGTGAAGGACTGAGTGAAACTCTATTCCTCTTCTGCCCCTCCTCCTTTATTTGAAAGTGTGAGGCTTTTGGGTACTGTGAATTCTGATTCCTTGGCTTTTGGTGCATGAAAGTTTGACCACCTCTGGCCTAAAGGAAAAAAAAAATGTTGTCTACTCAGGTTCCAGTTGAAATCATCAGTCTGACAAATTGTTCAAACTGTTTCAGAAAGATTTCTGAGCATGGCACAGAGGACCTTTTAAAAGCACTTTGCAAGCAAATTGACCAAATTGAGTATTGTTGATGGGCAGACATGAACACAGTTGGATACTTCTTTCCTTTCTCTAATTTTAGCAGAAGTCTGAAAAGCAAACAGTGGTAAACATTTAACCATTATAAGCACATATATTTTGTCTGCTAAAGTATGGCTGCAACAGTTTTTGACAGTGGGATATTTGATTTGAACAAGAATGTCAGTGCACTGATAATAATCACTAAAATAATATGCTGGAGACACTTACTTCCCTTTTACCCCATGTTTGAATCTATATTGCATGCTGAAGTTGGTTGAATTGTTCCAGTAAAGAAGAATCTAATAATATTTATGATATCTGAATAACTCATGGGGGAGGGGGCATTTATTTATGCCCTACAAATCTGTTTAAAATCATCTTAAACAAATACTTTTTTTGGAGTTATTTTTTAATGAAGAATCTTGTGGGACTTTCATGGTAATGCTGGCTGACATGTAAATTACCTACATCATTGGCCTTATTAGAAGGGCATTTACTAACATCCTTGTAAGCATGCATTAAATACAAGAGTTAATATTAACATCATTCTTAATGATGCATTAATTATAAGCTGTCTTGGAATTAAGCAAGTGGGTCACTTTCAGTAGCAGACATGTATATCTAATAAAATATACAGTACTATAACCATCTTATGGTTTTCCTGAGTGTAATCAGCGGTTTAAAATAAAGTTATGAATGTACCCAGAGTTGTTCCTTGGTGCCCTGGGATGGCTGGTGGCTGTGAATCTATGTATGGGGGTGAGGGGTGCCTGGAACTGTGGAACTTTGTGGGGGGCAGCTGAGTCAGGACCGTCTGAGCAGATAGCTGTTTGTTTGGGGGTTTTTTTGTATATGTGTTCTGAGGGAGTCCTATGAGTCCTGGGGCTGTGGAAGGTCCATAGCTGGTGGTGGCATAAAGCTGCACCAGCAGGGAGGGGAAGAAGTTTGGTGTCCCCTGGAGTTCTAGAGAAGTGGCTCAGTCTGGGAGAGGGATGCATGGTGGTGAAGGCAGTGTTGTAACTATCAGTTATATGTAAAGCCTGTTGCTGAATTTGCTGTTTCACTGTAAACCGATTAGATGTTCCAAACGATTATCAGTATATAAAAAAACACAAATAAATACATAAATCCCATTCCCACAGTGTCAAGGAGTAATGAAGCTGTGGGAGCAGGACCCAAAGTGCCGGGGAGGCTACTATTTTGGTATGTGGGGGGGGGGGGGGATGGGGTGCAGAATGGGCAGTGAGAAGTTAGGTCTGCTGCTGCTGCTCTTGCTTGTTTACTGGCTCTGACAGTGATGACATTAGGTTGCACCACCACCACAGGTAAAGTACAAGAGGCTTGAGGAGGCATTTAGGGGCAATGGAAAAGCTCCCAGTTCAATTTTAGAAATACAGGCCGTAATGTTAGTGAAGTCATCATGATGTCACATGTGGGACACAGTTAAAAATAAGACAAAATCAGGGAAATAAGTAAAAATGAGCACAAGGATCATGTTGAGAGTGTCAGGGGTGTTGGATAGGCCCTCTGCCATGGATGAAAACATTGTGAAAATAGAAAAATGTCATCAGCCTCAATGGATTTGGACAAAATATGTAAAATTTGTCAAAGTTCATAAAAAGTGAGTAAGGACATGTCCCAACACCGCAAGGATCGGTGTTGGGACCGGTCCTGTTCAATATCTTTGTGAGCGACATTGCGGACGGGATAGAAGGTAAGGTTTGTCTTTTTGCGGATGACACGAAGATCTGCAACAGAGTGGACACGCCGGAAGGAGTGGAGAGAATGAGACGGGATCTAAGGAAACTGGAAGAGTGGTCGAAGATATGGCAGCTGAGATTCAATGCCAAGAAGTGCAAAGTCATGCATATGGGGAGTGGAAATCCGAATGAACTGTATTCGATGGGGGGAGAAAGGCTGATGTGCACAGAGCAGGAGAGGGACCTTGGGGTGATAGTGTCTAATGATATGAAGTCTGCGAAACAATGCGACAAGGCGATAGCAAAAGCCAGAAGAATGCTGGGCTGCATAGAGAGAGGAATATCGAGTAAGAAAAGGGAAGTGATTATTCCCTTGTACAGGTCCTTGGTGAGGCCTCACCTGGAGTACTGTGTTCAGTTCTGGAGACCGTATCTACAAAAAGATAAAGACAAGATGGAAGCGGTACAGAGAAGGGCGACCAGGAAGGTGGAGGATCTTCATCGGATGACGTACGAGGAGAGATTGAAGAATCTAAATATGTACACCCTGGAGGAAAGGAGGAGCAGAGGTGATATGATACAGACTTTCAGATACTTGAAAGGTTTTAATGATCCAAAGGCAACGACAAACCTTTACCATAAGAAAAAAATCAGCAGAACCAGGGGTCACGATTTGAAGCTCCAGGGAGGAAGATTCAGAACCAATGTCAGGAAGTATTTCTTCACGGAGAGGGTGGTGGATGCCTGGAATGCCCTTCTGGAGGAAGTGGTGAAGACCAGAACTGTGAAGGACTTCAAAGGGGTGTGGGATAAACACTGTGGATCCATAAAGTCAAGAGGCCGCCAATGAAGAGTAGGTGACTCGCCAGAATGATGGCTACTGCCTGGAGTCAATACCCTTATTAAATAAACATACACATGGTTACTGTGACTCCAACATCACTCTAAGCTTCAACAGCAAGAGGAAATGTGGAAAAAAGGATTTGCACTCACAAAGACGGGAGTAGCTGGCTTGTTACGGCGGTTACTACCCCAAACCAAATAACCAAATTACTACCTCCACCTTCCTCTATTCCTGATGCCTTTCAACTAGCTTGATCACTCCATTCTTATACTTCACTTACAATGCATAACCAGCATAGTTCTCTGCTTCAATGTCAGGGGAGAAGAAAAACTGTTACTTCACACATCCAGCAGAGCTCTCTGCTTCAACGGCAGGGGAGAAGAAAAAAAGGGTTCGCACTCACAAAGCGGGGAGTAGCTGGCTTGTTACGGCAGTTACTACCCCAAACCAAATGTACCTGATACTTCACTCTCGACGCATATCCAGCATGGCTCTCTGCTTCAACGGCATGGGAGAAAGACTGATACATCACGAATTTCCAGCATAGCTCTCTACTTCAACGGCAGGGGAAAAAAAAACTGATACTTCACGCATATCCAGCATAACTTCAACGGCAGGGGAGAAGAAAAAAGGATTCACACTCACAAAGCGGGGAGTAGCTGGCTTGTTACGGCGGTTACTACCCCAAACCAAATGTGCCTGATACTTCACTTTCGATGCATATCCAGCATAGCTCTCTGCTTCAACGGCAGGGGAGAAGAAAAAAACTGATACTTCACGCATGTCCAGCGTGGCTCCCTGCTTCAATGGCAGGGGAGAAGATAAACAACCAATAAGGGCTGTATGGCATGGTCTGGGTAAAGGCAGATGAGCATGGGTGTAGCTTGCTTGTTGCGGCGGTTACTACCCCTACTACCTCTAACTAATCGGGCTGGATGTTTCACTTGGATGCAGCTCCGTCACCGCTCTCTACATTGATGGTGGGGGTGGAAGGGAAATAGAACCAAGAGCTAGGAGAAACAGATAAGTATGAGAGGAAGGGTGAGGCTTGCTGGGCAGACTGGATGGGCCATTTGGTCTTCTTCTGCCATCATTTCTATGTTTCTATGTTTATAGGAGAGAAGGGGGCCCAGTCAAGCACCCACCTTGGGCAAAAATGATGTGTGCACTTTAGAATTGGGATCAGTACCATTTTGTAGTTTGTAAGCCATATTAAGGTGTAAAAGGTGCAGAACTAATATTGGAGAGCCCAGGGTTTGTCCTTGAATATTTATTGATGTGCTTGAGTAGTTTTTAAGAGTCAAGGACTTAGTTTATTATAAAAATTGGCTCCATTCTGGACCGTTTTTATTAGTCCGGTTCAGGTCTCCCCTTTTCAAATAGTTCAGTTTAGCTCAGCACTAGTAACTAGGGATGTGAATCGTTTTTCAACGATTAAATTATCATCCGATAATGTTAATATCATCTTAAATCATTATAGAACACAATACAATAGAAATTCTAATGATTTATCATTAAAAATCGTTAAATCATGTTAGTGCGCACTAACTCCCGTTAGTGCGCACTAACAGAAAATGATACAAATTGACACTTTCCAGGTCAGTAAAGGTCAGTTAGGAATGAATATGTGTTCCTATTGGCTGGCTGCCCTCTTATCTATTGATGTTACCAAGGTTCCCACTGAGGTGATGGTTGGGGGATGGGAAATGGAACTGGAAACTCACGAACACCAACAGAAAATGAAACAAAGTGTTGACACTTCCCAGGTCAGTAAAGGTCACTTAGGAATGAATATGTATTCCTATTGGCTGGCTGTGCTCTTATCTATTGATGTTACCAAGGTTCCCACTGAGGTAATGGTTGGGGGGATGTGAAATGGAAACAGTTGGAAGCTTGACAAAAAAAGTAACGTGATGATCATCACTCATGTGACTAGAACTTGTTTGTTTATTATTTTTGTTATTTTTGTCAGGAAGCTCCCCCCTGTCTGTGAAGCCAGCCTCTCACTAGTAATGCAGGGAAGGAGCTGTCTCACCCTTCACCATCCTCCCCCCCCTCACCCACACACCATTCACTGGCTGGGACATGGGGAGGGGAGGAGTGAGGGTCAGGAAGCTCCCCCCTGTCTGTGAAGCCAGCCTCTCACTAGTAATGCAGGGAAGGAGCTGTCTCACCCTTCACCATCCTCCCCCCCCCCTCACCCACACACCATTCACTGGCTGGGACATGGGGAGGGGAGGAGTGAGGGTCAGGCAGCTCCCTCCTGTCTGTGAAGCCAGCCTCTCACTAGTAATGCAGGGAAGGAGCTGTTTCAGCCTCACCATCCTCCCCCCCCCCCCTCACCCACACACCATTCACTGGCTGGGACATGGGGAGGGGAGGAGTGAGGGTCAGGAAGCTCCCCCCTGTCTGTGAAGCCAGCCTCTCACTAGTAATGCAGGGAAGGAGCCTTCTCACCCTTCACCATCCTCCCCCCCCCCCTTCACCCACACACCATTCACTGGCTGGGACATGGGGAGGGGAGGAGTGAGGGTCAGGAAGCTCCCCCCTGTCTGTGAAGCCAGCCTCTCACTAGTAATGCAGGGAAGGAGCCTTCTCACCCTTCACCATCCTCCCCCCCCCCCCTTCACCCACACACCATTCACTGGCTGGGACATGGGGAGGGGAGGAGTGAGGGTCAGGAAGCTCCCCCCTGTCTGTGAAGCCAGCCTCTCACTAGTAATGCAGGCGGGATAGGGCACTGCATGCAGGAAGATCACAACACCCCTGGTGTCAGGGTTAGGGCACTGTGTGCAGGAAGAACACAACACTCCTGGTATTAATAGGGATAGGGCACTGTGTGCAGGAAGATCACAACACCCCTGGTGTCAGGGTTAGGGCACTGTGTCCAGGAAGATCACAACACTCCTGGTATAGGATAGGGCACTGTGTGCAGGAAGATCACAACACCCCTGGTGCCAGGGTTAGGGCACTGTGTGCAGGAAGATCATAACACTCCTGGTATTAATCGGGATAGGGCACTGTGTGCAGGAAGATCACAACACTCCTGGTACTAATAGGGATAGGGCACTGTGTGCAGGAAGATCACAACACCCCTGGTGTCAGGGTTAGGGCACTGTGTGCAGGAAGATCACAACACCCCTGGTGCCAGGGTTAGGGCACTGTGTGCAGGAAGATCACAACACTCTTGGTATTAATAGGGATAGGGCACTGTGTGCATGAAGATCACAACACCCCTGGTGCCAGAGTTAGGGCACTGTGTGCAGGAAGATCACAACACTCCTGGTATTAATAGGGATAGGGCACTGTGTGTACATGAAGATCACAACACCCCTGGTGCCAGGGTTAGGGCACTGTGTGCAGGAAGATCACAACACCCCTGGTATCAGGGTTAGGGCACAAGTTCTAGTCACATTGACTGATCACATTACTTTTTTTGTCAAGCTACCAACTGTTTCCATTTCCCATCCCCCATATACTGTCAGTGGGAACCTTGGTAACATGAATAAATAAGAGGGCAGCCAATAGGAATACATATTCATTCCTAAACTGACCTTAACTGACCTGAAAAGTCATTGGATAGGTGGCGATGTCCTTTCGTGGATTGCAAACTGGCTAAAAGACAGGAAACAGAGAGAAGGATTAAATGGGCAATTTTCTCAGTGGAAGGGAGTGGACAGTGGACAGTGGAGTGGAAACAGGGAGTAGGATTAAATGGGCAATTTTCTCAGTGGAAGGGAGTGGAAGGGAGTGGACAGTGGAGTGCCTCAGGGATCTGTATTGGGACCCTTACTGTTCAATATATTTATAAATGATCTGGAAAGAAATACGACGAGTGAGATAATCAAATTTGCAGATGATACAAAATTGTTCAGAGTAGTTAAATCACAAGCAGATTGTGATAAATTGCAGGAAGACCTTGTGAGACTGGAAAATTGGGCATCCAAATGGCAGATGAAATTTAATGTGGATAAGTGCAAGGTGATGCATATAGGGAAAAATAACCCATGCTATAATTACACGATGTTGGGTTCCATATTAGGTGCTACAACCCAAGAAAGAGATATAGGTGTCATAGTGGATAACACATTGAAATCGTCGGTTCAGTGTGCTGCGGCAGTCAAAAAAGCAAACAGAATGTTGGGAATTATTAGAAAAGGAATGATGAATAAAACGGAAAATGTCATAATGCCTCTGTATCGCTCCATGGTGAGACCGCACCTTGAATACTGTGTACAATTCTGGTCGCCACATCTCAAAAAAGATATTATTGCGATGGAGAAGGTACAGAGAAGGGCTACCAAAATGATAAGGGGAATGGAACAACTCCCCTATGAGGAAAGACTAAAGAGGTTAGGACTTTTCAGCTTGGAGAAGAGACGACTGAAGGGGAATATGATAGAGGTGTTTAAAATCATGAGAGGTCTAGAACGGGTAGATGTGAATCGGTTATTTACTCTTTCGGATAGTAGAAAGACTAGGGGACACTCCATGAAGTTAGCATGGGGCACATTTAAAACTAATCGGAGAAAGTTCTTTTTTACTCAACGCACAATTAAACTCTGGAATTTGTTGCCAGAGACTGTGGTTCGTGCAGTTAGTATAGCTGTGTTTAAAAAAGGATTGGATAAGTTCTTGGAGGAGAAGTCCATTACCTGCTATTAAGTTCACTTAGGGGCGGATTTTCAGAGCCCTGCTCGCGTAAATCCGCCCAAAACCGGGCGGATTTACGCGAGCAGGGCCCTGCGCGCCGGGAAGCCTATTTTACATAGGCCTCCCGGCGCGCGCAGAGCCCCGGGACTCGCGTAAGTCCCGGGGTTTTCGGAGTGGGCGTGTCGGGAGGCGTGTCGGGGGCGGGGCCGGAGCGCGCGGCGTTGCGGGGGCGTGTCGGCAGCGTTTTGGGGGCGGGTACGGGGGCGTGGCTACGGCCCGGGGGCGTGGCCGCGCCCTCCGTACCCGCCCCCAGGTCGCGGCCCGGCGCGCAGGAGGCCCGCTGGCGCGCGGGGATTTACGCCTCCCTCCGGGAGGCGTAAATCCCCCGACAAAGGTAGGATGGGGGTTTAGACAGGGCCGGGCGGGTGGGTTAGGTAGGGGAAGGGAGGGGAAGGTGAGGGGAGGGCAAAGGAAAGTTCCCTTCTAGGCCGCTCCGATTTCGGAGCGGCCTAGGAGGGAACGGGGGTAGGCTGCGCGGCTCGGCGCGCGCAGTCTATACGAAATCGATAGCCTTGCGCGCGCCGATCCAGGATTTTAGCCGATACGCGCGACTACGCGCGTATCTACTAAAATCCAGCGTACTTTTGTTTGCGCCTGGAGCGCAAACAAAAGTAGGCTGTTCGCGCTCGTCTGAAAATCTACCCCTTAGAGAATAGCCACTGCCATTAGCAATGGTTACATGGAATAGACTTAGTTTTTGGGTACTTGCCAGGTTCTTATGGCCTGGATTGGCCACTGTTGGAAACAGGATGCTGGGCTTGATGGACCCTTGGTCTGACCCAGTATGGCATTTTCTTATGTTCTTATGTTCTTATGCTTATGTTGCTGCAGAGAGAAGGGGGGCGTTCTAGCAGACTTGAGAAGGAAGGAGAGGGGCACAATTACTTCCCATCTGCATTTCCACATCTGGACTAAAATTAACTGAGAATACAGGTTTTTCTACATTTAGGGGCACAAGGGAGTGTGAATAACATATTTGTATTGTTTATATATCTATTGTATTGGCAGGTCCTGTACGACATTACTACTGAACTGCCAGTGGAGCATTGTGTGAAGTAGAGGTACATTATATAGACAGATAAGTTAGTGAATTAATTGTATTTAATATTGCTATATTATGCTATAAGCAGTTCATATTACTGAGCCATACTTGTTATTGTAGTAGTACAGAATCTGTGATATGCAAATTTATCTCATACATATTCATTCTGGATATCCTGAAAACCCGACTGGCTGTAGCTCACCCCAAGTTAGGTTTGGGAAACCCTGATATAGAAAGTGAATGGAATGTAACTGTGAATGGTTAGGGTAGAGCTGAATGAGAAAGGATATAATTGTAAAGAAAAATAGCTTGGAATGGATTGAGAGATGGCACGCACATATATTAATGGTCCAAAGCATATTTCAAAAGGTGATGATTGTGATCCCAAGTGGGAAAAGAAAACTTGCCCTTTAAAAAAAAATGGAGAATGTAGGATGTCTTTAAAAATAGGGGAAGGTTGTAGACTTGTTTCAGTTAGCTCTTATATTTTCCCCCAAAGAGCAAAAAATTAACTGTCAAAATCACTCTCTTAGACATACATGAGACCTGCATGGCTGTAGCAGTGCTCCTGCCTGGAGTTTATCCTGCCTTAGGCAAGAGTAAATATACTCAAGTCTGAGCTGCTTTTATGAAAGTGACTATGACTGGTTTTGGCTACTCAGCCTCTAAATCTCAAAAGTAATTTGAACAAATCAAGTCCTACTTGAATATGTGTAGAATTTTTTTTGCAAATAATTTGCAAAGGGTAAAATGTACAGTTTTAACACTACATTATTTATGAATTATTACATCTCTAGTTTGGATATTAGCAATATCAAGTATAAAAAAAAAGTTACAAAATATACAGTATAATGTTTTTACAAATACTGAGGACCAAATTTAGGTTTTCAGCAAAAGTAGGGCAAAAATTAAAATGACAGCTTGTATAGTATTTAGAAATGTAACATCTTTAACAGCAGTACTTCATTTTGAGAATCTGCAGGAAGGGAAATAAATGTATAGAAAAAAAATCAACATATACTATCTTCTGCAAAACACACTGTGGAACCTTAGCATTAATGTTAAGAAGCAAGCAAATATTCTACAAGGGGATTTTTGCATGAACATTTTATTTTTTCCTCAGGTGAATGAGAAAATCCAGACGTGGCAATCTCCAGTCCTCAAGAGCCACATGCAGTGCTGGTTGTCAGGATATCAATAGTGAATATGTATGAGATAGATTTGCATGCATTGCCCTCATTGTATGCATTGCATTGCAGGAGTGTTACCTGATCTGTTGAAAAGAGCTAAAGTTCATCCAATTTTTAAAAATTTGGAGGGTTCTAAGATGGATGTAACTAATTATCACCCCCATCTCTAATTTAACAACAGTTTGTAAAATATTGGAGAAATGGGTATTGATATAATTAGAGGAGTTTTTAGATGAGCATAAAATTCTTAATGATAGCTAGTTAGAATTTATAAAACAATGAGGAACAAAAACATTATTTATTTCCTTAACAAATAATATCATTGTTTGTTTGATGGATCTGTGAAAACATGCACTTTGAGTTGTGTTTAGTATAACTGCAGCCCTTGATACTGTCCTGCATGATAAATTACTGTCTAGGTTACAATTAATGAAAATATGTGGTGTTGTATTACACTGGTTAGTTTTGTTCCTTAACACAGGATTTCCCAAATGTTTCAAGCTCAAGGCACACCTCCTTTAATGAAAATGTTGTGTGGCACATAAAACTCCAGGAAGCAGGCACTGAGGACATGCAACAGACTCATATGTACAAAAGAAGAACTAAGGAAACACTAAAAGCCCCACCAGTGTTTTCCAAATTTAAAAAAAAGGGATGGGGTGTGGAGACAAACATGGACCCTTCAGAATGGACCAGCGTCCCCTATAAGTGCAGAAGAAGGGAGAAATCAGTGTGATGTGGAATGCTGGCTCAGTTTCCTTGACTGCTACACATGGCTGCCAGAGCTCCTTCATTGCTGCCACTCACAGCACTCAAAGTAAGTCACATCCAGGGTTCAGTGTATGCTCTTCCTGTCTTGCTCAGCCTGGGGATAAGACAGAGGCTAGAAGGACTCAAAGGAGGCGGCTCAGGATAAGAAAGAGGCTAGAAGGACTCAAAGGAGGCGGCTCAGGAGGGGGAAAATGAGGAGGTGCTGTGTGCAATGTGTGTGTTGCATAAAATGGGACATAGTTATCCATGCCCTGCATGGTACCCTTTAATTGCCACACTCTGGGGCTTATGCTGTAGCTAGGAAGAGGCATGCACGATTATACATGTTCTCAGGATGTTCTCATAAAGAAGTTCCTACATGTTTAAGAGCCTCCTCTAGTGTTTCTTGTTGCTGCGAAGTGCTGAGAGAAGAGCCCAGGTTCCTGCCTGGATCTGAACATCAGAGTCAGTGGTGACTTTCTGTGGCCCACCTGATCATGTCTGAAGGCACTCGCTGGGTGGAAAGCGCTGCCTTAACAAATGATGTTGGAAAGCTAAGCAGGAAAGATCTATACTCTGTTGTACCCCCAAGATTCAGCTCTGTCAGCAACCCTCCAGCTTTCTTGTTTGGTTTTGTTAGCCCCTGATGTGACGTTTTACATATAAGCAGATGGCATACAATTAGTTTTAATCCAAACTATACAGGAGATGTATCAGGATAGGTGAACCATCTACAGGCACAGAAACTGTGCTGGAGTAGAAGAAAAGTTTTTATTCGCTTGATATGATTGTCAGGCAGATGTATCTTACATTTAGAAGCAGTGAAACAATTAAATGTGAATGCATTGTCGGGGCTATTGTTGGATTTATCCCTTGGTGTGTCTATTGTTCTCCACTTGTTTGGTGGTTATACAATTTGATTTGACACGTAATAAAGATTGAAAGGTGCCAAAGGAGGATCTGTCAAGATGTTTTAGCTTTATTAAGCAGTGGATGATTGATAACGAGTTGGTTCTTAATCTTCAGAAGATTGTGGTGTTATGGGTAGTGAGAGTACCTCCCCCTCTTGAGATGATAACCTTAGAATCAGAAAGGCTGCAGCTTCTCCTTATAACAGAAGTATAGGACCTGGAATTTATTTTTGGTTCAAAGTTAATTTTTAAACCGAAGATAAAGGGGTAGATTTTAAAAGAAGCACGGGCGCACATGTGCGCCCAATTTTATAACAGGCGCGCGCGCCTGTTATAAAATCGGGGGTCAGTGCATGTAAGGGGATGCGCAATTATGCACCTTGCATGCGCCGAGTCGCGCTGCCCCATTCCCTTTCCCCCTAACCTGAACTTCCCACCCCTTCCCCTAACCTTTCCCCCTCCCTTGCCCTACTCTAACCCCCGCAAAATTATTATCTTACCTTTTGTGCCTGCCTCTGGGCAGGCGCAAGTTGCGCACGCCGGCAGCTTGCCGGCATGTGATCCTCCGACATAGCGGCAATGGCTGCTGTGTCAGAAGCTTCTGGCCCTGCCCGCACCCCTTTCCTGGACTGCCCCTTTAGTAAAGCCCCGGCACTTACAGGCGTCCCGGGGCTTTACGCGCGTCGCCGGGCCTTTTTAAAATAGGCCCGGCGTGCGTAACCCTTTTAAAATGTGGCCCAAAATTGTAGCTAAATCTGCTTTTCATAATTTGTGGTTGTTGAGGTTTTTAAGAAATTCAATTTCTATTTCAGATTTTAGGGTGCAGGCTTTAGCTTTATCAACCATCGATTATTATAATTCATTATACCTGGGGGCACCTAAACAATCAATTAGGGTTTTGAAGCTTATTCAAAATGTTGCAGCTAGAATAATAACTGGATTCAACAGGAGGGACTATGTCTCCCCACTATTTAAAGGTTTGCATGGGCTCTTGTGCTGCAGTGCATTTTATTTAAAATTTACTGGGCTGCTGAGTGGGCCACTAAAATGGGACTCTGCTTTGGGAAATTTTATTTATGCAATATGGTAGGTGGTGTGCTTTTAAATTTATGTAAAGTGCTATATTTATAATTTTAGGACAGGGTAATTATATGGGACTTATGGCCAAAAGGACTTGTAATGTATTCTTACGAAGGAACAGAGATTTAATACCCCCCCAAATGTAACACTAGCCACCCTAACCCCAAGCCACCTCCTGAAAGCCATCCTGATTCAAAGTGCCTTTCTACAGTATTACCTATATATATAGAGTGTCAGACTGACTCTATACAGTCTCTCTCTCTCTCTCTCTCTCTCCAACTTAGATTGGCTGATGGCATGCCACAAGTATATTAAATGCAACACATGCACTTTATTAAACGAGGCGTACATTTGTTTTGCAATTCTTTTAAAATTTACCAGTTAGTGTGTTAATGCCCCTATTTTATCTGAATACCTGAAAGTAAGTTATCTGAACATCAGATTTGTGAGAAACAAAGAAATGTATCTTTTAGGTAATATTGACCAATATAACTTGCACATGCTTTTAGTAACTGAATCTTGGCATAGAGACCATGAAAACATTTGTCTGAATCAATTTTGTCCACTACTATTCATATAGAGGAACATTTTATAGGACGTGCTGGTTTTATAACATGCGCGTCGATGCGTGCATGCTATAAAATCTGATAACTGATAACTGCGTGCACATGCCCGCCCGATTTTATATCTGCGTGCTAGAGATGTGAATCGTGTCCTCGATCGTCTTAACGATCGATTTCGGCTGGGAGGGGGAGGGAATCGTATTGTTGCCGTTTGGGTGTGTAAACTATCGTGAAAATCGTTAAAATCGTGAGCCGACACACTAAAACCCCCTAAAACCCACCCCCGACCCTTTAAATTAAATCCCCCACCCTCCCGAACCCCCCCCCCAAATGCTTTAAATAACCTGGGGATCCAGCGGTGGTCCAGAACGGCGGCGGTCTGGAACGGCCCCCTCAATTGAATCCTGTTGTCTTCAGCCGGCGCCATTTTGCAAAATGGCCGCCGCAAAATGGCGGCGGCCATAGACAAAAACAATTCGACGCAGGAGGTCGTTCCGGACCCCCGCTGGACTTTTGGCAAGTCTTGTGGGGGTCAGGAGGCCCCCCCAAGCTGGCCAAAAGTTCCTGGGAGTCCAGCGGGGTTCAGGAAGCGATTTCTTGCCGCGAATCGTTTTCCGTACGGAAAATGGCGCCGGCAGGAGATCGACTGCAGGAGGTCGTTCAGCGGCGGTCCGGAACCCCCGCTGAACGACCTCCTGCAGTCGATCTCCTGCCGGTGCCATTTTCCGTACGGAAAACGATTTGCGGCAAGAAATCGCTTCCTGAACCCCGCTGGACTCCCAGGAACTTTTGGCCAGCTTGGGGGGGCCTCCTGACCCCCACAAGACTTGCCAAAAGTCCAGCGGGGGTCCGGAACGACCTCCTGCGTCGAATCGTTTTTGTCTATGGCCGCCACCATTTTGCGGCGGCCATTTTGCAAAATGGCGCCGGCTGAAGACAACAGGATTCAATTGAGGGGGCCGTTCCGGACCGCTGCCATTCTGGACCACCGCTGGATCCCCAGGTTATTTAAAGCATTTGAGGGGGGGGGTTCGGGAGGGTGGGGGATTTAATTTAAAGGGTCGGGGGTGGGTTTTAGTGTGCCGGTTTTCCTGCCCTCCCCCTTCCCCCGATTTACTATTTTTTAACGATAAATCGGGGGAATTGGTATTGTATCGTGGCCCTAACGATTTTTGATGATTTAAAATATATCGGACGATATTTTAAATCGTCAAAAAACGATTCACATCCCTACTGCGTGCGCATATGCGAGTGGGTGCCCATTGCGCATGCAAGGGGGGATTTTATTTAAAAGCATGCGGTGACACAATTGGCCCTTCCCCAGTTCCCTAAAAATGTGCTTGGTATGCGCATTATCTCCTGGTATTTGCACACACTGGGAATTTAAAATCTACCCGATATAGAACAAGCTTGCCTCTCTGGTCAAGGAGGTGGTGTACTAATTATCTATAGAGAAAAACAAATTTACAGAACTGATGTTAATATTCCTGTCCCAGTAGAGGTTTTGGTAGTGAAAATACTGTGTTTAATTTTTTGTTTAGTTTATCGCCCTCCTGGGTCTAGGATGGATGATATAATTCAGCTTGGAAACTTACTGGTAGCTATGCAGTTGCAATTTAAAAGATGAATAGTTATTGCCAATTTTAATGTACATGCTTAAGATGTGACCTTGCCATATGCCAGGAAATTGCTTTCAATAATAATAGCTTCCAGTTTCCATTAGTTAATAAGCTCACTGATGCATATAGTTGGATATATTTTGGATTTACTTTTTTGTTCTGAAAATTGGTTTGGTCGTTTTTGGCATCCACAGGTCATTGAGCTTCTTTGGATTAACCACTTTCTTATTTTATTTTATGTGGCTGGTATTGTGAAACAAGACTCTTGTATCCCTATATGCTGAAGAAACTTCTAAGATACATGTGGAACCAGAGGGTTTTGATTCTCATTGGGAATGGGGAGTGGCTAGATTTGAATTATCTAATGTGGAGGAACTTATGAACATAGAGCATGCAACTTTATTGAATACCCTAGATTAGTTAGCTCCTACACATGAGATTCATATTAGATGTCCATTTAAGCATGACCTCTGGTTTTCTAGGGAACTAATGTATAGACAAAACTCTCATCGGAAACTTGAGAGTAAATGGAGAAACATAGGGGAAGAACTGTTAAAGCAAGCATATGTGGTAACACTAGGACACTGTAGGTATAGCTGTAGAGAAGCAATATATACCCATATCGTAGATAGAATTCAGAAATCACTGAATCAGCCTCATGAGCTGTTTACTGTGGTAAAGGAATTGGTGGCTAAAGTGATCAATTCTGATCAGCAGTTCCCTAACTGTGATCTTTCATGAACTATTTTGAGGACAAAATCACAAGCATACAGTCTAAATTATAAGTGAGAAATAGGAGGTCCATAAAGTTATCTATCCTGGCATTATGTGAGGTTGGATGGTCCATCTTTCAAGAGGTCTCTTTAAAGGAGATTACATTCATGATAGGGAAGTTAAAGTCACTGTTCTCTTTGTTGGACCCCTGCCCATTTAGTATAGTGAGGAATCTTAAAGACAAAGGTTTTGAATATATCCACTAGATAGTGACTAAATCTTTACTAGAATGATAAGCCAGATAAGTCTTTAAATTCTGCTTATCTGGCAAAGAAGATAGTTTAGAGCTGTTGCAAAGTCTCATATGAAAAATATTGCAAAGATTGCATTTTACAAGCTAAGGGCCAGATTCATTAAGGTTATTTTCCATTTTGTGTCTATGGGAAAAAACATTAGTGAATCAGGTACTTAAGTTGCTGAGACCCTTGAAGTTTTTATTACCAATGGAATGTTTTAGATCTGTGCTACAGGCAATGGTGAATGGTCAGATGGATTACTGTAATAGTCTGCTTGTAGGTTTGTCCAAAAACCTTATGCAGGAATTGCAACTTCTACAGCACGCTGCTGCCAGGATATTTATTGGAATTAAATCTTGGGAGCATATATTACCTGAATAAAAAGAGCTGTACTGATTACTTATCGTATGCAGTGCAGAGTAGGGATGTGAATCATTTTTGAACGATTAAAATTATCGTCAGATAATTTTAAAATCATCCAAAATCGTTAGAGTGCACGATACAATACAAATGCCCCCGATTTATCGTCAGGGGCATTTGTATTGTATCGTTAAATAGGGCGCGGGAAAACCGGCACACCAAAAAACCCTAAAACCCACCCGAACCTTTAAAACAAATCCCCCACCCTCCCGAACCCTCCCAAAATGTTTTAAATTACCTGTGGTCCAGTGGGGGGGTCCCGACGCGATCTCCCTCTCTCTGGCCACGACTGCGTTGAGAGAAATGGCGCCGGTGGCCCTTTGCCCTTATCATGTGACAGGGCAAAGGTAGCACCGGCGCCATTTTGGTTCCTGGTTCCCGACGTCACGCGTCCAGGAGATCGCCCCCGGACCCCCGCTGGACCCCCAGGGACTTTTGGCCAGCTTGGGGGGGCCTCCTGACCCCCACAAAACTTGCCAAAAGTCCAGCAGGGGTCCGGGAGCGACCTCCTGCACGCGGGCCGTATTGCCAATCTTCAAAATGGCGCCGGCGCTACCTTTGTCCTCACTATGTCATACGGGCCTATTTGAAGGCTATAGTTAAGGAAACCTCTATAATGAAAACATTCTGAGGTAAATTGTTCAACAATTTTATTCAGTAGTTAAAGCCACAGCTGGCAGTAAATAATAAAAACACACAATAAATAGCTTAAGACTTTTAATGCATTTTAAATCACTTCTCATTAAAATGACTTTTCAAAAAAACATTTAAATACATGATTTTTAAAAGCAATTAAAACTTTGATATATTAAAATCCTTTCCTAGCAGGAAAGTGCTTTAAAACAATATTAACAATTATGTTTCTCTTTTTTCTTTCAGCATCTACAACTGAATCCAGCTTTGAGTCAGATAAGCATATATTTTTCTTTTATTTTTTTTAACCTGTAGTTGCAATTTTTTCTCAAGTTTGTGTTTAAGAAAAGGATCGGGGGTTTTTTCTCTTTTCTTTACGGGACTCTTTTACCCTTAGGAACTCCCAGCAATAAATTCTGTGTCTTGATGTCATTGCTGGGCCTGGCTGCAGCTTCACTTCAGTGGCTGCAGCTTTCTCAAGGTGCTTGCTGCCAGCCCCTTCCCCTACCCACGAAGCCTTTCTGCAGCAGTGGCAGAGGTTTCCTTGTTCTTCCTCTTGTTGGGGAACAGATGTAGTAACTTCACTTACTCGTTTCACCTCATCCTCAACTCAGGGTCATGGAAGGCAGTCTTCACCACTCCCGTGGCTCCTAGTTGCAGCACTATAATGCTACCTCTCACCTGCCTTTAGCCCCTTTAACTCCCAAGACTTCAGCAATTTTGGGAGAGTAGACTCTTGAGCCAAGTTGAGGTTGACACTACCATCAGGAGTAGGCCCCTGTTGGTCCTCATTGTCAGGAGGCGGTACAGGCGAAGAAGACCCAACTGGACCTTCACCTATACTAGCTCTCGTTCCCCGCAGGTTGAGCCCTTGGGTACCGGGGCCAGCAGGACTTAGGCAGGGGTCTCTCAAGGCGTGGAACCAGAAGAAGAAGCTGAAATAGAGTCGGAGGAGCAGGGGTCAAGGCAGGCAGCAGATGGGCGGAACCAGGAACAGGCTAGAGACCAGGATGGGCGGATAAGAAGCGGAGACGAGAGGCCAGGCAGATGGTCTGGGCAGGTGGAAAACAGGCAGAGTCAAGATACCAGGTAAGAGTGAAGGCAGGCAGAGGTCAAGTGGCATCAGGCAGGCAGGGTCAGAAGCAGAAGATCAATCCGTCGGAACAAGAAGTGAGGCAGGGACTTGAGACAAGGAACAGGAACACTGGAACCAGGAATCAGGAGCAGGAAGCAAGGCAGGAATGCTGGATCAAGGCAGGATTTGTGAACGCAGACAACATGCACTCAAGACTGAGCTGGACTTGTTGCTGAGGTAAAGTGCTAGTAGCAGGGCAGGGTATATATACCCACCCTGTCTGACATCATCTTTGCGGACTGCAGGGCACTTTCCCACCACAGGCCTTTTAAATTTACAGCAGGGTCACGCATGCGCATCTAGGGAGCCGGGCGTGGAGCTCAGCGTTGGCAGCATGTGGGGGTGCTGCGAGAGCAGGCTGCTGTAGTGGCAGTTGGCATCGGCCGGGAGAGGCGGCAATAGAGGGAAGCCAGAGTGGGTCGCCTGCCTGCCGAGGTAAGGGGACCTGGCCACGGACTTACGCAGCCGTGGATCCTAACAGTACCCCCCTCCTTTACAACCCTTCTTAGAAGGTCCAGGTTTTCCCAGATGGGTAGTGTGGAACTGCTGGAGAAGTACCTTGTCGAATATATTGGAAACAGATTCCCAAGTATTTTCATTGGGTCTGAACCCTTCCTAGGCAATTAAGTATTCCCATCTTTTTTGATGGCGTCTTATATCCAGGATTTCCTTCACCTGGTATATCTGTTCTTCTTCTGCCGACACATCCTGTGGTTCGAGAGGCTTTCGCTGCATCCAGGAAAAGATTAGCAGTTCCAAGAGGGACACGTGGAATGTATTGTGTATCTTCAGAGAAGGAGGCAGTCTCAGACGATATGTGACAGGTCCAATTTGTTCGATGATGGAGAAGGGACCAAAGTACCTGGGGGCCAGTCTCATTGAGGGTACCCAGAGGCAGATGTGGCGGGTACTCAGCCAAACTCGGTCCCCAGTTTTAAAGAGGGGAGCAGGCTGCTGATATCTGTTGGCTCCCATCTTAGCTTCTTCAGCTGCCTGTTGAAAAGTATTCTGTGTGCTGGTCTAGAGAGAAAGCAGTTGTTGCGAGGTGAGCTGAGCCATGGGAGAGGGCACTGAGAGAGGAGTGGGAAATGATGGGGCTGGTTGCTTGCCATAGACCACCTGGAAGGGTGAAGAGCCAGTTGCAGAGTGGATATGAGAGTTATGTGAAAACTCTGCTCAGGGGAGCAGGAATGCCCAGTCGTCTTGTCTGCTATTTACAAAGGAGTGGAGAAAGGTCTTCAAAGTTTGATTTGTGCGCTCAGCCTGTCCATTGCCCTGCAGATGTGAAGTCGAGTTAGACACTAAACTTCTCACATAGCGATCGCCAAAAGTTCACCGTGAACTGAGCTCTGCGATCGGAGGCTATGTGCTGCGTCAGCCCATGAAGGTGAAAAATGTGCTGCGTAAAAAGCTGGGCCAGTTCTGTGGTTGGAGGGAGCATGGGAAGAGCGGTGAAGAGGGCCATCTTTGAGAACCTATCAATGGCTACCCAGATGATGTGGTGGCCACTTGATGGGGGTAGGTCTACCACAAAGTCTGTCGAGAGGTGGGTCCACAGCTCCTTAAGAATGGGCAAGGGTTGTAGGAGGCCCCAGGGACATCTGGGTAAAGGCTTCTGTTGGACAAAAGCCGGGCAGGAATCAACATAGGCCCTGGCATCTTGTTCCATCCATGGCCACCAGTAGTACCGCCAAAATAAGTGCAGCATACGTGCTCTTCCCAGATGCCCAGTTGTGAGGGAATCATGAGCCCAGGATAGAACTTTCTGTCTGAGGTGGAGAGGCACCACCATTTTCCCTGGTGGGACAGTCTGGGTGGTGGCCAGGAGGACCTTCACGAGGTTGATGATATACTGGGGAGTCATTGGGGTATCTTTCTTCTCAAAGGCCCTGGACAAGGTGTCATCCTGGGCATTCTTGGAGGTTGGTCTATAACGAAGGGTAAAATTGAACCGGCTAAAGAATAGCAACCTGCGGGCCTGGCGGGGATTTAACTGTTGGGCTCAGCTGAGGGATTCTAAGTTTTTGTGGTCCGTAAAGCCTGTGATGGGGTGCTTTGCTCCCTCAAAACATTGTCGCTATTCCTCTAATGCCATCTTAATGGCAAGAAGCTCTTTGTCCTCGATGCTGTAATTTCTTTTGGCTGGGGTAAACATCGTAAGAAGTATGAGCAAGGAAACTGGGTGCCCTTCTCTGAATGCTGGCTTAGTACAGCTCCCACAGCCATGTCAGAGGCATCCACTTGTACCACAAATGGGCGTGAGGGGTCCAGATGTCGGAGGCAAGTATCCCATGGGAAGACACCCTTCAATTCATTGAAGGCTGCAATTGCCTCGGGCAGCCATTGTTTGGAGTTGGCCCCCTTCTTAGTGAGTACAGTGAGGGGTGCCACCAGGCAGGAGTACTGAGGAATAAAGTGCCTGTAAAAACTGGTGAACCCCAGGAAGCATTGTAAGGCCTGGAGCCCAGAAGATTGGGGCCAATCCTGAATGCTGGAGACCTTCTCTGGATCCATGTGGAAACCTGTGGTTGAGACGATAAAGCCTAAGATGGGAAGGGTCTCCTGTTTGAACAGGCACTTTTCCAGTTTGGCAAACAACTTGTGTTCTCGCAGATGTTGAAGTACGCGTCTGACCTCCCAGCGATGGGGCAACAAGTCCTTGGAGTATATTAGCACATTATCCAGGTAGACATTGACGCTGGAGTGGAGCATGTCTCGGAAGACCTCGTTCATGAGGTTTTGGAAGACTGCTGGGGCAATGCAGAGGCTAAAAGGCATCACTAGATACTCATAGTGGCCATCTCTGGTATTGAAAGCGGTCTTCCACTCATCACCTGGCTTGATGCGTATGAGGTTGTAAGCCCCTCAGAAGTCCAATTTTGTGATCAGTTTAGCCCCCTGCAGGTGGTCTAGAACTCCAGGATATGTGGTAGCGGATACCTGTCCCTCCTGGTGATAACATTTAATCCATGGTAGTCAATAGGGATGTGCATTCCTGTGCGACGAAATAGGAAATATAGACAATATTTCCTATTTCATCACGTTTCGGGGGAATGCTGAAACGATAGGAAAACCCACGAAATTTCATGTGGTTTTCTTATCATTTTTGGGGAGCAGAAAGGGCACATAAAAAAAACAACCCCCAAACCCACCCCAACCCTTCAAATTTAATTAATTGCAACCCCCTACCCTCAAGACTTGCCTGCCCCCCCCCTCCCCAAGACTTACCAAACATCCCTGGTGGTCCAGCGGGCTCCTGGGAGCAATCTCCCCCTCTCGGGCCATAGGCTGCCACTAATCAAAATGGTGCCGATGGCCCTTTGCCCTTACCATGTGACAGGGGCTATTAGTGCCATTGGCCAGCCCGTCACATGGTAGGAGCAATGGATGCCCCGCACCATTTTTTAAGATGGCGCTGGCACAGTGCTGCCATCTCTGGTGCCACCATCTCTGTCCCTCATCTCGTGGCAGGAATGCCGCCGACGTTGCCTTTCTGCTCCTGCCTGACCCGGGCCCGGCATAGGCAGGTGTGTGGGCCTCTTCTTAATATTTAAAGGACCAGCAGTGGAAAAAGCCCCTTGGCCCAACGGATGACGTCATCAGACCTTGCCATGTCTAGCCCTATAAAAGGGCTCTGCTTCCACTCCTCGGGGCCTTTGCATGGATTCTCACAGTTGTCTGTGCTTCCTTCATCATGCAAGGTTCTCCGTGGTCTCCGCCTGTCTTGATGGTGTTTATGTTCGATGTTCCTGGTCTCCTGTGAATGTTCCTGGTCTTGTTCTTCATTGGAGCTCCTTCGTCGCCTGTCCGGTGTCCCTGATGTTCCATGTTCCTGATGTTCTTTGTTCTTGATGTTTCGAGTTCCTGATGTTCCAGTCTTGTTCCTGATGTTCTTGCTTCCAGCTCTTCATCCTGTTTCCAGGTTTCCTTCTTGTCCACCTTTCCTCGTGTGCCACCATCATGGTCCATTACCAGCCCATGGGGGCTGTGTAGGGAACTTTGTGGCACAGGGTCTGTCTTCATGTCTGCAATGCAAGTCTCTGGAGGGCCCTTGCTTTTAATGCCGAGGTCTGTTCCAAATCCTGACCTTGAATCTTGAGTCTTGAATCCTTGAATCCTGTTCCCGATCTTTGGAGTTCCTTGTTCCTGCTTCTGTCCGTGCCCTAGACTCAAGCCAGAGCCTGCTTCACTTCAAAGTGGTCTGCGACCAGCCACAGGTGGCTGTGTAGGGCAGGCCTCAGTGCAGGCCTCTCCTCAATCTTCATCATGTTTCCAGTTCCAAGTGTTCATTTTCTCGTCTGGAATCTGCTTCACTTCCGGCATGGTCCACGACCAGCCATGGGTGGCTGTGTAAGGTGCACTGCCATGCAGTAGTCACCCTGTACTAGTGCCTGAATCCTTGTCTGAGTCTTCCAAGTTCCTTGAGTCCTCGTCCGAGTCATCCAAGTCCTTCAGTTCCATGTATCATCTTGTCCCTGCCCTCAGCCTCCGTCTGCCCTCATGCACTCATCGTTCCCAAGTGGCGGGTCTGGAAGAGCTACCAAGTGGCCAGAAGGTAGGGGTGTGCATTCGGATTGACCGCATTAGTAAAACGCAACTCATATTTTTTTTTTACTTAAAAAATTGATTCGACATAAACGATCGGATTTCCCACATATCGAACATAGATATGTTCGATATGTTGGAAATCGCGATTGTTGAGCCAAAATAAAAATATAAACCCCCTCACCCTCCTTAATCCCCCCCCCCGACTTACCACAACTCCCTGGTGATGGAGCGAGGAGTGAGGACGCCATTTCTGCAATCCTTGGCGAGAAGCATGTGACATCGGCGGCACGTCGAGTGACGCCGGCGTCACGTGATTCCCGGCTCGTTCACGCCGGACGGCTCGTTCGGCCCAAAAAGAACTTTTGGCCAGCTTGGGGGGGCCTCCTGACCCCCCCAAGCTGGCCAAAAGTTCTTTTTGGGCCGAACGAGCCGTCCGGCGCAAACTCGCCGGGAATCACGTGGCGCCGCGTCACTCAGACGCGACGTCACGTGATTCCCGGCAAGTTCGCGCCGGACGGCTCGTTCGGCCCAAAAAGAACTTTTGGCCAGCTTGAGGGGGTCAGGAGGCCCCCCCAAGCTGGCCAAAAGTTCTTTTTGGGCCGAACGAGCCGTCCGGCGCGAACTTGCCGGGAATCACGTGACGTCGGCGTCACGTGATTCCCGGCTCGTTCGCGCCGGAAGGCTCGTTCGGCCCAAAAAGAACTTTTGGCCAGCTTGGGGGGGTCAGGAGGCCCCCCCAAGCTGGCCAAAAGTTCTTTTTGGGCCGAACGAGCCGTCCGGCGCGAACGAGCCGGGAATCACGTGACGCCGCGTCACTCGACGTGCCACCGACGTCACATGCTTCTCGCCAAGGATTGCAGAAATGACGTCCTCACTCCTCGCTCGATCACCAGGGAGTTGTGGTAAGTCTGGGGGGGGGGATTAAGGAGGGTGAGGGGGTTTAAATTTTTTTTTTGCACATATGTACATATACCCAACTCATTGGATTTTTTTTATGTCCATATTGGCCGCAAGTGGGACCCCCTTTCGGACATAAAAAATATGAACATAAAATTTTGCTCTGCACATCCCTACCAGAAGGCTACTCTTGAGAACAGCCTTGTATTGCTGGGTCTCATCTGTGTGTGCAAGTCCAGTGGAGGTCTGAGCCTGCCTTGTTCCAGCCTCAATGTTCCATGTCTCGATCCTGGTCCAGCCTTGTTCCAGCTCCAGCCCATTAGGTGAGATTGCCTGCTTAGCTGCTCTGTTTAAGGAAGAGGGGCATGGTGACACTTTCCTTGCCTTGATCCTCTCTCCATTGCTAGCTGACTTTCTTTCTCCTCTACTCCAGAAAGGAAACCTGTCGATTTGAGGTTTTGTCTTTATTAGGATAAGATTTAAGATTTATAGCATAAGATTTATAGCATAAGATAGGCATAGAGTATAGCTAGGGATGTCAGGTCCTTATCAGACTAGAATACGTATAGTTTACTTGGATCAATCAAATAGGACATTTGCAGTTTACTGGTGTTTGTGAGAGGTTATTCTGTGGTAATTGGCTATATTAGATAAAAAATAAAGATAGCATTTAGATTAGATAAGAATCACAGAACTAACAGGTTTAAAAGTTTAAAGGTACAGCATTCAAGTGTAAGTGTGACTGAGAGAAAAAAATTGAGGTACTTGTCAGTATGTGCAAGGGTATGAATAACTGCAGTACTTGTAGTGTGAATGTATAATGATTGTCTCTGAGCAATGGGTTACTGAATAATGACTTTCTCTGGGTAGCGTGTTACTGAGTAATGTGTGAATACAGTTTAATAGAGATGTGATTCGGCTGAACCTTTTGGTTCAGCCTTCGTTATCAGCCCACCGTGGGAAATTTCATTTTCCTGTGGTTCGGGCCGATTTGTTTCAGCTGCCCCGAAAAAAAAAAGCCAAACCCACCCCAACTCTTCAAATTCAATTAACTACAATTCCCCCAACCTCCTGACCCCACAAAACTTGCCAAAAGTTCCTGGTGGTCCAGCAGGGGTCCCTGGAGCGATCTCCCTCTCTTGGGCCATCAGCTGCCACTAATCAAAATGGCGCTGGTGGCTCTTTGCCCTAACCATGTGACAGGGGCCACTGGTGCCATTGGTCAGCCCCTGTCACATGGTAGAAACAATGGATGGCCCGCATCATTTTTTAAGATGGCGCCAGCTGTCTATTGCTCCCACCATGTCACAGAGACTGGCCAATTGCACCGATAGCCCCTGTCACATGGTAAGGGCAAAGGGCCATCTGCGCCATTTTGATTAGTGGCAGCCGACGGCCCAAGAGGGGGAGATCGCACCAGGGACTTTCGGCAAGTTTTGGGGAGTCAGAAGGGTGGGAGGGGGGGGGGGTTGTAGTTAATTTAATTTGAAAGGTTGGGGTGGGTTTGTTTTTTTAATGTGCCCCTTCTCCTCCCCCAAAAAACGATAAGAAAACCACACGAAATTTCGTGAGTTTTCCTATCATTTCGTCAGCCCCTCGAAATGCAATGAAATAGGGAATATCATCTTTATTTCCTATTTCTTTGCAAACAAATGCACATATCTATCTACAGTTTAATAGTTTCTGTCAATTTAAGGTAAGGTAAAGTTGTAATAGTTTTTATATAGTTAAGAAAATGATTAATACTTTTAAGGTATTTTATTTATTTTATGTTTTGTTTCTATTTTGTTTATGCTTAGCCAAAAGTACATTTAGTAGTGTTTGGAATGTTACATCTTTCAAATGACCTTCACTTGTTAGCAGGAGAAAGACATGAGAGCAACTGAATCTCTCTCTCTGTGTGTGAGAGAGTGTGCGTGAAAGGAAGGCAGAAACATTTGAGTATGGCTGCAATTGTATGTGTGTTTGTCACTACTATAGGGCCTCATTTTCTAAAGTCTCACAGGCCTGTGAGACTTTAGAAAATCACGCTAATGGGGGGCGGGTGGTCGAAACGGGGGGGGGGGGGGGCGGTCCTGCGCTAGTCAGCAGCGATCGCACCACCGCGGTGCGATCGCTGCAGGCTTTGCACCCAATAGCGCCACCGTGAACGGTGGCGCTATTGGGCATGAAATGGGATGCGAAAAGTCTCCTTACCTTTTCGTCCCGACTCCTCCTCTTTCGGGGCCGACTCTGCCCCCATATCGCTAGTGCACACTTGCGCTGATAACGCAAGACTGCGCTGCTAGCGCAAGCATGCGCTAGCATTGGAAAATGAGGCCCAAAGTGAGTTATTTCTTTTAATTTATGAAAGTAGCTCTGTGCCAGTGTTGATTTATGAGAACCCGCACCAGAGTTTGGTGAGTGCGTTTTTGTAAAGGTTCTTTAAAGGTGCAACTCATTGTAGCATTAACAATAAGATTCTGGGAAATCTGATAGTTCTTGTGAAATTTTTATTACATCTTAATGCCTGGCAGAAAAAATTATTATCATTCTATATTCTATTCAATTACCTGAAACTCTTAAATTAGCTGATCTGTTGCTATATCCCCCTTAGAGCAAGGTGTGCTAGTTTGCTCTGGTCTATTTGTGTAACTGAAATTAGCTGTTCTGTTTTATTCAGTGTTCTAAAAATATGCAATGCTTAATTAGCATTACATTCTCTTCTCTTATCAGTGTTTGTCTTGAGAAGCAAATGGGGAAGCTGTCTCTGTTTCATGTTCCCTAGTAGCTGAAGAATTTCTTTGTATCTAAGTAATGTTCTAATGTGTACCTTTTTATGATTAAGCCATTTGAAATCCTCTTTTAGTTTCTGTCTCAAGGATTTCTTGAGCTTTGTATGCACTGATAAAATGTTTGTTGCATTTCCCTTTATCTGCTACAGTGTTAGAATATAGCATAAGGGTCAGAGCCTGTACCTAGGCTTATTTGTAAGTTTTACTGTGAAATCACAGGATTTACAAAAATATAACACCATTTACATACATGAGATAAAAAAATATAATTTGAACCAATTAGAAAGATTTTGTATTAATAAATAAACTAAGCTATTGATGTGCAAATCAAAATATTTTGATTTCTAGAGACTCCAGAATTCCTTCTGCCATAAGAACAACGCTTGCACTATTGTTGTGTGTATGATGGGGAACCTGATCTTAATGTGTGTAATATTTATGCTACATATGAGGTTTTTCAAAAAGGTTTCATATATATGGTATGGCGGTGTCTATTGGAAAAGTAACATAATTTAAACTGTTTAAAATTGTTGCCTCCATCTCTTTTGAAATGTTTCTTCTTTAGATATCACTTCTGTCTCTGTTATTCTTTTATCTGCATTAGTGCATACATGTATTTATAAACAGAAAGGATAGAAAAACTATGTTATGTTATTCCTCTATGTTTTTCTTTCCATTTCCTTTTCTCAGTGTGTTAAGAAAACATTATGATGCATAAAATATTTATGCCCTGTTTTTCATCATTCAAATCTATTTTCTTTTCTTTATACCCTTCTAATACCATTATATCTAAAAGGTTTTCCTTTTGATTAACAGGATTCTAACTCTGTTCTTTTTTCTCTTTAGGAGCTAATTAAAAATGATTTATACCCTCATACATTGAATGCAGTATGACTAACTAAGACATTTTAAAAAGACAGAGGAGAATGCTTCTCTATGTGAAAGTTGCTTTGCTTATACATCTGGTAAACTAAATTTTTAATTTTGTTCATTTTTTTCTGGCATACAAAGGGAATAATGGATCTTGTAAAACTACAAAACTAATAATAACAGGATGACCTTATGTTAAATTTAAATTTTAACCTATGCTTCTCTCTTTCCCTATGTAACAAGTTTATGATAAAGACAATTTGCTGAGAGATCCACGTCATGTTTTATACCAATCTAATTTGAATATACTAAGTTTATTTTTTATGCAGATTTTGAAAAAAAGTTTATTTGAAATATGTATCAGAATATCAGAAAATAATATATACCTTGTTCCTGAATTAAAAGGAATATAATTATGATTTTGTAAAAAATGTTAATGTACTAATAATTCAACAAAAATGTATGAATACTGAAACATTTGTCAATATAATAATTTATATAATACTATATGATAATTAATTGGAAAGAAAATATTTAATATTATCTTCCCCAGTGCTAAAAACACTGAATTATAAAATGCCATCAGAATTGTTTAGAATATTTATGACTTTACAAAGAGAGAGAAGAGATTTTCAATGTAAACAAGTTATTTTCAAGTTATTTCTTAGGGGAAGAAAGAAAAAGGGGGTGGGGGGGGGTAGTGCTCTCTGTTCCCTTACCTTTCCTGCTATGTAAATGTTTTAGATCCATTCCATGTTTTCTATTAGCATTCTGAAGGTTTGATTTGTTTTTCATTAACATAGAAACATAGAAACGACGGCAGAAGAAGACCAAATGGCCCATCCAGTCTGCCCAGCAAGCTTTCACACTTTTTTTTTCTCCTCTCTCATACTTATCTGTTACTCTTGGCATTTAGTAACCTTTTGGATCTATTTCCCATCCACCCCCGCCATTAATGTAACCTTTTGGTTATATTTCCCTTCCATCCCCGCCATTAATGTAGAGAGCAGTGCAGGAACTGCTGCTAAGTGACTTATCTAGCTTAGGGCCTCATTTTCAAAGCACTTTACCGCGTGCGATAAATTCGCGTTAACAGCTGTTAACGCGAATGCAAATTAGTCATTTGGTATTCAGGGGGCGGAGCATATGTAAAGCGGGAACCTGTGTATCGTGTGCGGCGAAACAACCGCAGTGGTAGCGCGGCTGCTATCGCGGATTTTAACTACAACTCCGCGTTATGGACTGCGCTACGGGCCAGAAAAGGATTATCACCATCCACGGTAGTTCCGGACAGCCTGTTGGAGAGAGAGAGAGAGAGAGAGAGAGAGAGAGAGAGAGAGAGAGAGAGAGAGAGAGAACGCTTTACTATAGTCCCTATGCCCTACATAGGTATTTCAATCCCTATGGGAGGGCTACCTACTAACTCGGGGTGGGGATTAGGTATGAGCATCGGGGGTTGGGGGCCACTTTTGCATTCCACATGAGACCTACGGACAGAACAGTGGTCTCTAGTGCAGATTTGCTGGCCGTCGGAGTGAGGACGCTCACTCCAAGTGGAGATTTGGCCAACATTTTCTCCACCTAGCATGTTGTATCAAGCTAGGTGGAGAGAACGTTGCCCAAACCACTTCTTGGTGTGAGCGTCCTCACTCCGACGGCCAGCAAATCTGCACTAGAGACCACTGTTCTGTCCGTAGGTCTCATGTGGAATGCAAAAGTGGCCCCCAACCCCCGACGCTCATACCTAATCCCCACCCCGAGTTAGTAGGTAGCCCTCCCATAGGGATTGAAATACCTATGTAGGGCATAGGGACTATAGTAAAGTGCTCTCTCTCTCTCTCTCTCTCTCTCTCTCTCTCTCTCTCTCTCTCTCTCTCTCTCTCTCTCTCTCTCTCTCTCTCTCTCTCTCTCTCTCTCTCTCTCTCAAAGAATCATCGTGCAGTGGGAAAACATCACGTGCGGTGCTAATGTTTTGGCGAAAACATCGCCACACACGATGTTTCCCCACTGCACGAAAGAAGCCTCATTTGCATTGGTAATGCCCCCTAATGCGATATTGGAAAATAAGGCCCTTAATTGGTTAGGGGTAGTAACCGCTGCAATAAGCGAGCTACTCCCACACTTATTTGTTTACCCAGCCTGTGCAATTTGGTCCTTGTTGGTTGTTATCTGAATATAAATCAACCTTTCTTCATTCCCCCCTGCCGTTGAAGCAGAGAGCTACCCTGGATATGTATTGAAAGTGAAGTATCTGGCTTAATTGATTTGGGGTAGTAACTGCCGTAACAAGCAAGCTACACCCATTGTTATTTGTTTACCGACACTGTATAATTCAGTCCTTGTTGGTTGTTGTCTGAATATAAAATCATTTTTTCTTCATTCACCCCTACCATTGAAGCAGAGGGCTATACTGGATATGCATTGAAAGTGAAGTATCAGGCTTGTTTGGTTTGGGGTAGTAACCGCTGTAACAAGCAAGCTACTCCCCACTTTTTTGTGAATGCAAACCCTTTTATCCACATTTCCTCTTGCCGTTGAAGCATAGAGCACTGTTGTAGTCACATTAACTGTGTGTATGTCTATTGAATAAGGGTATTATCTCCAGGTATTAGCTGTCTTTCCCGCAAGCCACCCTCTCTTCATTCACATCCTCTAGCCTTTATGGATCCACAGTGTTTATTAGGGGTGTGCATTCGTTTTCACCGTATTGGCGATCCGCAATGTATATTACACTATTCGTAGTATTCGTGGGGAAGCGAAACGTATCACGATTCCCCATGAATACACAAATCTTCCCTGAATTATACGGCCACCTAAATAAAAATTTAAACAAACCCCCCACCCTCCTGAACCCCCCCAAGACTTATCAAAACTTCCTGGTGGTCCAGCAGGGGGTCCAGGAGCCATCCCCTGCACTCACACCCTCGATGCCGGTTTCATCATGGCACAGATAGCCTTTGTCACAGGGGCTACCGGTGCCATTGGTCAGCCCCTGTCACATGGCCATCGGCGCCATCTTGTGCTCCTACCATGTGACAGGGGCTGACCAATGGCACCGGTAGCCCCTGTGACATAGTATGGGCAAAGGCTATCGGCGCCATTTTGAGTACTGGCATCAAGCGGCCGGAGTGTAGGAGGTCACTCCAGGACCCCCGTTGGACCCCCAGGGACTTTTGGCCAGCTTGGGGGGCTTTCTGACCCCCACAAGACTTGCCAAAAGTCCAGTTCCCACCCAGTCCGCTCCAATTTTGGAGCGGATTGGAGGGACTTTCCCAATCCCCTATATTAACCTTCCTTCGCCTTCCCCTAACCTACCCACCCCCTAGTCCTAACCTAGCCCCCCCAAATCTTTATTTTACCTTTTGCGCCTCTAGTCATGCCATGCCTCCTGGAGCGCCCTGCCCCGCCCCCTCCCTGCCCCCTCCCCATCTCTTTCCTGAAGCCCCGGGACTTACATGTGTCCCGGGGCTTTATGCGCATGGCCGGGCCTTTGAAAATAGGTCCGGCACGATCAAAGCCACCTACGTGCGTAAATCCCTGGGATTTACACTTGCAGTCCTTTTAAAATCTACCTCTTAGAGAATAGCCACTGCTATTACTAGCAACAGTAGCATGGGATCTACTTAGTGTTTGGGTATTTGCCAGTTACTTGTAGCCTGGATTGGCCACTATTGGAAACAGGATACTAGGCTTGATGGACCCTATGTCTGACCCAGTATGGCAGTTTCTTATGTTTTTCTTATGTTCTTATGTATGTTTATGATTCAGTTTTAAGCTCTTATTAGCAATGTAAGATTTATTTTGAAAAATAGAAATGAAAGACAAATAAAACTTTCATTTCTGGTTCATGTATTTCTTCACTAAAAGTGTCTTTTGTGGTTTATTAAATTAGAAGTTGTTATTTACTGTTATTTTTAAATTTTATTTCAATTGAAACGTTATATAGTGAAGCATTGTTTAAGAATCATTGTTCAATATTGAATTTTAATCTAAATGTTTTTAACTTATTGAAACTTTTTCTGATTATTGCCAACCTATATATCTACTTATAAATTAATACAGATTTGAACCTGATTGAATTCATACTTCTGTTATAACTACATTGACTATAACAATGAAAAATTAAATAGAAAAAATGTTATATTCTGGCCAGAAGTACTTTGAAATAAGAAATAATAAATGATCAAATATTATATTAGAATCAATCCTTTCTTAGATGTTTACTTAATTTCTTATTAGATTGTTATCATAATAAAATGCCTAAGAAACAACGTCTTACAGTCCATAGATTCTCCATACTTTATAAGAAAAATTCAAAGCTATCTTGGATCAAAATATGTAATAATAAAAAGATTGGAATAAAAAGTGTCCAGGATCAGCTATGGAAAATGATCTTTTTTCTAGTATTGTGAAACCTCAAATCTGAAAAGGAAGGGACCACTAAGAAATTCTAACGTTGAGATCTCAAAAAACATGATGTGTATATTTTACTATTCTAACTTTTAAACAGAAATTATCACTATAAACTGCCTTATGCATCAAGGCTAACAACTTACATTTTATCTGTTGAGCCATCGGAAGCCAATACAATTTTTTTTGTGTATGATGTTATACTCATAATCCATTTCAACCCATACATTGTTCTCACTGCAGCATTTTGAACTAAATCAAGAACATAAATTATATATTTAGGCAATTCTAGATATAACAAATTGAAATAATCTAAATTACATAGGACAAATGCCTGTACTAAAATATGGACATTTTGAAGTGGTAACTAATGGTGTAACAGCTGTACTAAATGCAGTTTATAAAATGATTCTTTTGCAAACTTTTCCAATTTGAATTTTTAAAGTGAGATGAGAATCCAATCTCACCTGTCAATCATTTTGATTGACCGGGTAGCCATTCTACTATTCACCATGACACAGGCAAAGTGAAGCTCCAGACTCTTTTAAACACCCCAGCCATATTGCCAAAAGTCAATGCACAAGTTAGGACAAGCATCTTAAAAATCTCATTTCACCATAATTTAAGGGTCTGTTAGCTAAGCCATGAAGAAATCAATAGGTAACCCCCTTTATAAGTCAGTTTTAACATCCATATTTTATTTAACACAGAATTCATGAAGCTAATGGTATGCAAACCATGGCCACATTAAAATGAGCACTGCCATTTTAAAGTCTTTATTTATCTTATACATTTTATTCTGTCTTTTGAAAATATATTATACAAGATAGATTACAAAATGAAGACATATTATATTAATAAACAAATACACATCTATGATCTATTATCTCTTCTGCAACCCATTGTAACACACCCCGTCCGCGCCTGGCCCGCGCACGGGCCTGCTCACCTCCATGGTTTCACGGCAGGTCCCAGTTCAGCCTCCCTAGTGGCAGCTGCAAGCACTTCCAGGCCTCGGCGCCCCTCGGCAGTGGTCACCGGGTCTTCCACTGCGCACCAGACCTCATGCCAGAGCTTGGCGTCCTCGGCTATGTTGGCCACGCCCCTACATGCGCACGCATGGACCGCCCAGCCTCTTGTAGAGCCAAGGGCGGGTCCTAGCACTGCAGCGCGCCCTGATTGATTCCCTGTTATAAGGAAGTCCCTGCTTGTACTTCCTTGCCTTGGAAATCGGGTCGGCTTGTATGCTAGATTGTCACTGTGTTTGTATCTTGCTCCAGTCTTGTTCCAAGCTTCATTCCAGGATCCTTCTGTTCCAGTTCTGTTCCTGCATCCTAGTACTCCAGCGTCCTTCTGTTCTTGTTTGTCTCCCCAGGTAGTACCTCCAGACTGTCTTACTGGTACTGATCTGGGCTTGTTCCTTGACCTGCTTGTCTACTGCCTGCCTTCTGACTCCAGTCTGCTCCTCGACTTACCTGTCTGCCACCTGCCTTCTGACTCCAGTCTGTTCCTTGACTTGCCTGCCTGTCGCCTGCCTTCTGACTCCAGTCTGTTCCTCAACCTGCCTGCCTGCCGCCTGCCTTCTGACTCCAGTCTGCCTCTCGACCTGCCTGCCTGCTGCCTGCCTCCTGACCTCAGCTTGTTCCTAGACTCATCTGCCTGCTGCCTGCCTTCTGACCTTGGCCTGCCTGAGACCTCGTCTGACTTCCGGAACCTGACCGCTGCTTTGCTGACTACTTTTCGGACTGACCCCCGGAATCTGACCTCTGCCTGCTTGACCATGTCTCTAGATTCTGGCTCTGTTCCTAGCCTTGTTATCATCTACGTTCTTCTGGTCCTCCTTGCTCCATCTGACTTTCAGTCTCAAACCTGACCGCGCTCCTCTTCTGTCTGTGGGCATGCCGGACTTCCATCCTTCCAGGAGACCCTGCAAGGCCCACCTAAGTCCAAGCAGCCCGGGTCCCTACGGGTCCCTACGGGCTCCTCCCGGGAGGACCTCGGGCTTCCAGTGGTGAAGCTCTTCCTAGCCAGTGCTCCACCCCCTGGGGGCAGTCGCTTCCTGGACCCTACCAGGGAGCTGTTCTCCACTACTCCAGGACAATGGTCCACCCTCGAGCGCAACACCCATGTTAACAGACCTGGTTAGCATTGGCTATAGAGGATCAAAAAGGGGCAAGGCGGGAAAAATGTAGATGCTCTTATTTCCAAAATATCAAGATCCCCCACACACAATAGTGCCAGCCCACCCTTCTTTGAGGCAGACAATCCGCAGTTTGAAGACAACCTTCCTCTGGAAGATAATGATACAATCTTTGTTAGACTTTCCTCACTCCAAATAATGTCAAATCTTCACCAAGGTGTACTGTGCTGTTTGTACGTCTCACTCTACATGCGAAACGGGCCCCTAAACCCAAAAACACCACTAACACCTTACCTCAACCTATTAGCGGCCCTCCTATAGAGATTTAAATACTTAACAGCTATGAGGGCCTTACTGATAGTGTCTCTCTCTCTCTCCCTCTCTCAGCACAGGATGTGAAAAATAGGGTTTATCACACTGCAGTGTAAATTTACCACACAGTGCAATGGTGCAAAGCAGTAAATTACCACATGGTGTGGTAATCCCTAAACACACCCCTTTTTGTTATCACTGCATTAATAAGACTTTTTGATGAATCTAGGGGGAGAGAGAGATAAACTGCATAGAATTTCAATTACTAATTGTCTTTAACTCCTAATTATATTAAGACTGTCACAGAGTTGATCCTAATAAATCAGGGATTAGCTAGTCTGATATACTTGTGAATTTAAAAAATTGTGCAGACTTTTAGTGAATGTTCTGCTTTGCTAATTTAGAAACTTTGAAAAAGTATCTTTCTTGAAACAATCGCTAAAACAATTGTTATATATATGTACAATTTCTACTGTAATCAATTATGATTAATTGATACAAACTCTAATAAATTACTTTGTCTTGGCAAACTGAAGAAATTCCTGTAATGAATATGAAACTATGAATGAACTATACTCTAAGAAATAAATAATTAGAGATTTGAAGTAAAACCCTTTACAGAAATCAGGAGGCATACTTAGTACCAGGGCTTAGTCCATGTATATTCCCTCCAAACCTTGGTGTGGATTCTCTGAAAGGGGGAGGACAAACTTTCAAGGCCTAAGGCACTGTGCAACTGCTTTTATCCATGATTGTAAGCTCAAATTTTGTTTTACTGTAAGTTTTCAGTGCCATAAAGACTGGTAACAAATGTGGTATTCCAAAAATAAAATTTTACTGTTCAGCTTATTCAATTAAATTAATGGGCACCAAGTACATTTTCTTCTTGTCACATCTATAATCACAGCAATAAACCAAATTGAAAATGATCTGTGTCTGTGGTCCCTTGATCTTATTACAGGGTCCCTTGCCTTCCCGTAGAAGAAATATAGGCTGCCTAGGATGCACTAAAAAAGGATTCTCCAGTCTCATAATGGTTTCTCTTGCACAATACCCAGGGTCTACTGCTTGACCCTGAAATCTCCAATCTTCTCATTTTCTGTTCTCCTGGCTGAAATTCCAGTGTAGGATCACACTTCCTCCTCTCTCTGTTCTGCCTTGGATTACATTTAGCATCCAATTCTTTTCTTCACAGTTCTTGTAGATGGCATGTAGATCTTTTTATCTGAAGAATCCAAAAATACTAGAAGCAGGGGAAAATTCTTCTTCTTGCTCTCTCTTTTCTCTTGGGCAGGAAATATGTGGGCCCATGGTCCCATGCCCAGAGCCCACCTGTAACTATATGCTGCAGCAGAAGGTGGCACTATAACAGGGGTCCAGGAGGTCCTTGGGCATCCACCAATGACCAGCATATCACAAGTCAGACTGGCCACCCAAAAGGACCCAGAAACGCAAATTAATCCACAGATTTTGGCTGTAGTCTCAGAACCCGGCAGCACAGGACTGGCAGCCCAGAACAATGAAGTCATCGAGGGTGAGTCAAGGGGGGATACTGAGGGTAGCATGAATGCTGAGGGTAGCTTGCGTGCTGATAGAGAGAATATGACATGTGAAAAAAAATGCAAGACCAAGTGCAAGCACAGGGCCAGTTCTAGCACAAGTGGTAGCTCCTCGGAGACATCCAACTTGGACTCAATGGCAGATAATAGCCCTCAGCCCCTGGCAGCTGGAGCCAATGATGTATCCAGAGGTCCACCATCACTCACCACATTATCTGAACTTTGGGACAGCATTCCCATATCCCTTCACAGGAAGATTAGAAAGCGATCTTACATCAACATATTTCAAATCATGGAGGAAAGGCATCAGAAAGGCACAAGGAGGAAGGCAAAGGATGATGGTGTGGCACACAGTGCTGGCAGAAGAGTCCCTAGGAACATCATTGATTGGATCCATGCCTTCCTGCATATGATAAACATTATAGGGTATGATAAACCCTCCCAATATGGCCCAATGCTAAGCTACGCAGATAACATCTTTGAAGCTTAAAAGGAACATGATGGCTAGGCGTGACTGAATTATGATGAGAAATTCCAGGACAAGTTGGAAGAAAATCATTTCATGTCCTGGGGAATGCAGATGTGAGCCTGTGGTTGAAGCAGATGACACTCAAGAAGCGATGCAGGAACCTCTTGCGGGCACCAAGGAAGTCATTGACCACACAGGCCACAGGGGCAGCACAGGTTCACAACAGCATCTGCTGATGGTACAACAGATCGACATGCAGTTTCCAGGACTGCAAATTCAAGCATGTTTATTCATCCTGTGCTGCTTCTCAGTCTGTCATGAAATACTCCAAGAAACCAATGGGAGAGATTAATGGAAAATGGAGATAAGTACCAGCAATTCGGCAAAGCACTATCACCCATTGACCTGTTGGCTATGATCCCTTGGCTGGACCGGTACCCCAAGTGCAGTGAGGCACAGTGGATTGTCCTAGGTTTCTGTGATGGATTCCCCATTCCCTTCCAGGGTCACCTGGAGGGGACAACTACATACAATGCTACATCCGTGGTGCGACACAAATACATCATGCAAGTGAAATTAGACACGGAGTTGGCACAGAGAAATATGGCAGGTCCATTTTTATATCAACCTTTTCAAAAAATGTACCTATTACCTTTGGCAGCAGTTTCTAAGAAAGAGCCTGGAAAGTTTTGTCTTATCCTGAACCTCTTCTACCCTCCAGCCTCATCTGTGAATGATCAGCTTCGCCCTGAAGAGTGCTCAGTAGAGATGTGAATCGTGTCCTCGATCATCTTAACGATCGATTTCGGCTGGGAGGGGGAGGGAATCGTATTGTTGCCGTTTGGGGGGTAAAATATCGTGAAAAATCGTGAAAAATTGAAAAAACGTAAAATCGCAAAACCGGCACATTAAAACCCCCTAAAACCCACCCCCGACCCTTTAAATTAAATCCCCCTCCCTCCCGAACTCCCCCCCAAATGACTTAAATAACCTGCGGGTCCAGCGGCGGTCCGGAACGGCAGCGGTCCGGAACGGGCTCCTGCTACTGAATCTTGTTGTCTTCAGCCGGCGCCATTTTCCAAAATGGCGCCGAAAAATGGCGGCGGCCATAGACGAACACGATTGGACGGCAGGAGTTCCTTCCGGACCCCCGCTGGACTTTTGGCAAGACTTGTGGGGGTCAGGAGGCCCCCCCAAGCTGGCCAAAAGTTCCTGGAGGTCCAGCGGGGGTCAGGGAGCGATTTCCCGCCGCGAATCGTTTTCGTACGGAAAATGGCGCCGGCAGGAGATCGACTGCAGGAGGTCGTTCAGCGAGGGTTCCGGCGCCTCGCTGAACGACCTCCTGCAGTCGATCTCCTGCCGGCGCCATTTTCCGTACGAAAACGATTTGCGGCGGGAAATCGCTCCCTGACCCCCGCTGGACCTCCAGGAACTTTTGGCCAGCTTGGGGGGGGCCTCCTGACCCCCACAAGACTTGCCAAAAGTCCAGCGGGGGTCCGGAAGGACCTCCTGCCGTCCAATCATGTTCGTCTATGGCCGCCGCCATTTTTCGGCGCCATTTTGGAAAATGGCGCCGGCTGAAGACAACAAGATTCAGTAGCAGGAGCCCGTTCCGGACCGCTGCCGTTCTGGACCGCCGCTGGACCCGCAGGTTATTTAAGTCATTTGGGGGGGGGGGTTCGGGGGGGTGGGGGATTTAATTTAAAGGGTCAGGGGTGGGTTTTAGGGGGTTTTAGTGTGCCGGCTCACGATTCTAACGATTTATAACGATAAATCGTTAGAATCTCTATTGTATTGTGTTCCATAACGGTTTAAGACGATATTAAAATTATCGGACGATAATTTTAATCGTCCTAAAACGATTCACATCCCTAGTGCTCAGTCCATATGCATCATTTGACCATGCTATTGCATTGCTCAGGAAGTGCAGTATGTGTGCTTTAATGGCCAAGGCTGATAGAGTCAGTTTTCAGGTTGCTGCCTGTTCACTCGAGCAACATCCCCTTGTCGGGTTTTTGGTTCAGAAACCAATATTACTTTTATAAATGCATGCCAATGGGGTGTTCACTTTCATGTGCCTACTTTGAGGTCTTCAGTTATTTCCTTTACTGGGTGACATCACAGAGGGCAATATCAAACAACATTACACATTACCTTGATGATTTTTTAATCATTTGGCCAAAGGAATCAGATGCATGTACACACCTATCACAGGAATTCCAATCCATTGCCAATGACTATGGTGTCCCCTGGTCCACAAGAAAACTGAAGGACCTTCTGCAGTCATTTGTTTACTTGGCATAGAATTGGATTAGATCAACATGATTTCTCAGCTTCCAGATGACAAAGTGACGAAACTGTATGTAATGTTGCAAAAGGCATTGACAGCAAAGAAACTCATTCTGCGATTACTCCAAGCTATCTTGGGAGCACTGAACTTCATCTGTCAAGTAATTCCCATGGGGCAAGTTTTCTTGAGGAGTTGGCTGCCACCACAGTCAACATCAGTAAGCTGCATCACTTTGTGAGGATATCAAAGACTATGCATATGGACATCTTCATATGAACAGCATTTCTGGATGAATTTAATGGTGTGTCCATGTCCATGTGACAGGGACTCACGCTCTCAAGCAGAGATTTGGATATATGCTCAGATGCCTCAGGAGACTGAGGATTCAGGATATTCTGTCAAGGGGCATGATGCGCTGAGCCCTGGCTAGCTACTTGGGCTGAAGTCAGCTTGATGAGTAACATCACTTTCCTGGAATTGTTCCCCATATGGGTAGCCCTTGTATTATGGAGTGAAAGACTGAGGGACAAACATATAATTTTTTGGTGTGATAATCAAACAATGGTCCAGGTTTTGAACAGACAGTCAGCTAAATGTCCCAAGGTAGTAGACTTGCTAAGGGAGCTGTCCTCATGGGTTTGTGCATCAATATCACAGTGAGGGCAAGGCACGTTCCAGGGTTTGTAATAATATTGCTGATTCCTTATCTCATGCTAAGTGGGATTTGTTTCAAAAGCAGCTACCAACAGCAGATGGACAGGGAACTCCAATGCCGGAGCTCCTATGGATGATTGGTTTCCACCACAAGGGACTTAGTACGAGGGTCCTTGGCTCCAGCTACTTGGTCTGTATTTTTTCTGAAGTTATGACAACATGACCAGATTCCTAATGCAACATGCTAGAGGCTAGGACCATTGTCAGATGACCTGATGGTTAAGTACATCTCTTTGGCCAAGGAAATGGGAACATCCATAGGCTCAGTGGTTAGACATCTAGCAGGTCTGGCATTTTTCTCGAAGTTCCACAGATGGCTGATCCCACCAAGTCCTTCCTGTTAAAGAATATGTTGGTGGGTTGGTTGAGAAAGTTGGGGCTGACCATGGATAACTGGCTTCCAATTACACATGACCTACTGGGAACCCTATAGGTGCTCTTGGCATCCATCTGTGCTTCCAACTTCAAAACTAACCTGTTTTATTTTGTCTTCTCACTGGCCTTTTTAGGGGCTTTAATTGTGAGCAAGTTGGATGCATCCAGTAAGAATGATCCAGTACTTGTGGCATACTGTTGCAGAATGTGACATGTACACCTCAAGCGCTCTGTATAAATAAGCACAGGTCAAAAACGGATCAGGTGGGTGAGGGTGCAATCCTTTCTTTGAAGCAGATCGAGTCATGCATCACTTGTGCTGTCCAGAAAATGGGGAAGTATTTAGCTGTTCGACCCTCTAGAGGTATACATTTGCTGGTACATGCTGACCAGGTCCCAATGACCAGATATCAGTTCTCTGCTGTACTCAGAATGGCTGTAACAAAGTTGGGCCTGGATGCTGAAAAATGTATCATGCACTCCTTTAGGACTGGAGCGGCAATGAGCATGGTGAAAGCAGGTCTACAGATTGACACCATACAGTGGATAGGAAGATGGAGATCTGCGACAGTCAATACTTGTGTCGGTATGGACCAGGTGAGGATAACTACTTTTAATTCTTAACTGTATTTTGCAGATCCATGCTGGGCTCAATGGACAACTTGGATTATTGGATGATCTTTTGTGCATTGGGCTGCTAGGAGAGCACGCAATTGCCCCTATGAAATGCACTTGGGATTGGCACTTTGCGGGCTGGTTGTGACATGGATGGGCAAGCCAGGTATGCATTAGGACCATTTCTTACCCCTTATTCAGCATTTGAGAGATTTAATGGCAGCTCCAGATGCCATCATACACATTTGGAGAAGCAATGATATTGGCAGATTATCAAGCAAGCAGTTAATTATGAGGATCAAGAATGACTTGGCTGAGTTATCATCCTAGTTCCTGCATACTCATTTCTTGTGGTCTAACATTATTCCACATCCAAAACTGAATGATTTGAAATTGTGGCAGAGAGGGAGCAAGAAGGTCAACCATCAGATCGGTGTATGGACCTGCAAGCTTGGTGGTCACCAAATCAGGCACGAATGGGTGGATGCCTATTGTCAAGGTTTGTTTAGGTTGCACCGAGTTAATCTTTCCGACATTGGATATTATATATTCAACAAAGCGCTATAAGATGCTTTGGAGGGATTGTTGTTGAGGGATTGATGTTGGCCGCAGCTAAATGTTGGTGGGGGGCCTGAGGCAAGGGTATGCCCTACCTCATGCCTTTGGCAGTTACCAGGGCTGGTGGGGGCATTTTGGATATGGTGCAGCCATACATCACAGTCTAGGTCAGAGGTCCACTGGCATCTTGGGAGATGCATAACAGGTTATTATGTATGCCTCGGGGGGGGGGGGGGGGGGCTTTCCCTTGCTTGGGGACAAGGTGGAGGGCCCAGGATTGATGTTGCCTTGCTTGGTTATTATGGTGGGCAGCAGGAATGCTGGTGTAGCCTGGTCTTTAACAATTACCATATTGGCTTGGGCACTGCTTTTCTAGGGGTATATTTATTATTGTTCAATAAAGCTGCGGCCCTTTTATTCAATTTCTATGTGTCTGTTGTTATAGCATTGCATTAAAGAATGTACACATTTATGGCAGTGGGTTATAAGAGGTGATGTAGGCAGTGGGGGATTTGGCAGTGAGAGGAATGTAGATGGGACGACACTATAGTCACGGCTGCTAGAGTTATGGTGACCAAAAAAACTTCCTTCTCACAAAAATCACATATCCTCCAGACGTATACACATTGTTGAGATCATTGTCACTTGCTACTGGATGTGGGCCTGCAGACTTGATCTCTTTTCTTCCTACTTAGTGGAAGGGATGAACCACTGCAGAGAAAGAATAGAGGGACAATAAAAACAAACCTCTTCTTTCAGACTCCAAAACAAATTGGCAAACTGAACCTGAGTAATACCTTCTGGTATGCAACCAGGAACCTACCATTGCAGGAACCTCCAGTGGGAGTGCCAGAGAATGTGGTTCGTGCAGTTAGTATAGCTGTGTTTAAAAAAAGATTGGATAAGTTCTTGGAGGAGAAGTCCATTACCTGCTATTAAGTTCACTTAGGGGCGGATTTTAAAAAGCATTTACATGCGTAAATCTGGGTTTTACGCATGTAAATGCACTTTACTCGAGTAAGTGGGCTTTTGAAAATTGCTACAATATATGCCATTGAATCGTCCATAGGATTTATTCGCATAAGTGCACTTTACGTGAATAAATGGCTTTTGAAAATTGCTACAATAGTAGTTACATTTATGCGCGTAACTCCTTTGAAAATTACCCCCTTAGAGAATAGCCACTGCCATTAGCAATGGTTACATGGAATAGACTTAGTTTTTGGGTACTTGCCAGGTTCTTGTGGCCTGGATTGGCCACTGTTGGAAACAGGATGCTGGGCTTGATGGACCCTTGGTCTGACCCAGTATGGCATTTTCTTATGTTCCTATGTTCTTATGTTCTTATGTGGCAAACAGGTTCATTCCTCTGTCCTACACTGTTTTGTCCTTACCACAAGGCCATCTCCTCTAGCAGAGGTCTCATTGTGGATCTACATGAATTAAAGTTCATTTTAACTAGCAGTAGGCTCCTTTTTCCACTCCATCAAACTAGGGCTAGGGATTTCATTTGCATTCATATTAGGGTTGCTTGGTGGTAACAGTAACTCATATACAGGTTTTGAGCATTAATGTGTTTAGTGAATGGGAAACTAGATAACATGCATTAATGTTCACATGCAGTAAGCATTGCAATAAGCCCTAAAAGAGCCCTGAAAAAGAACCAAATAATGTAGACATTTTAGCTCATGCCATGAGGAGATATAGTAAAGCACTATAGGTCACATGAATTAAGCATTTTTTCCATAGACATACAATGAGAAAATACATTTTAGTACATCTAGCCTTATGTGAAGTACATTTGTGTTATTTCAGACCTTTGTTGTATTCACCTTTTTATTACAGACACTTTCTTTTCATTCTTGCCTTTTTCTATCAATGCTAAATTAATTCCTTTTTAGAATCATGTCATTCTTTTTAAAATGTCTCCCTAAGACTGAAGCACAAAAGAAACCAGCAACTCAAATCACTGATACCCAGCCAGCCACACAGACACATACTTAGCTGTTCTGTTAAACTCACATAGTCAGCCACTGAGAAAATTATTCAGTTTGATTCACACAGGTAATAGTTTAGTCACAGATGCACAACCAGTCATTTGGTCAGTCATTCAATCATAGACAACCACAGTCAGAGCCAGATTCATCTCTCTCAAACACACTCATGCTCATCATAGTCAGTAATGCTTCTGATTCTACATACTTAGTTTCACACCATGAAATGAGAGAAAGCATATTTTTCCATTTTCCTCTCCTAAAATTCTCCTTTCTTTTTTCCTTTCTTTTTTCTTTTGACGATGATGGCAACCTTGATATCAGGAATGCCATCATCGTCAAAAAGCAATTTCTTTCCTCTCCTTCTGGAGTCCTGGACATGGTGGATGGTGATTTTGGTGCAGCAAAAATCAACATGTCTCAATCGTTCTTTTTTCCCCCTTGATGAGTCCTGGGTATGAAAATTGGCTGAGTGAAGTTAACAAATTAGAGAATATAATAGGTTAGCTGAATCATATCTGAACCTGAAAGACTAAGCTTATTCTAAAAGCCAAAGGTGAGCAAAGATGAATTTTTAAGCATAGAAGTATGTGTACAGCTAGTCCTGCCAAGAACTCTGTGATCACAGCCGTTCAGCTCCTCCTCCTGTCAGCTTTATCTGTTGCTGCTCTTCTAACAATGATGTCATACACCTCTTAAGGAGACACTGTAGTATAGCGTAGTAACAGAGTCTCTGGTATGATGACGTAGGGACTGCCCCGAGGAGCAGGGGAGCGCAGAGTCAGTCCTAGCAGCAGCGACGTAGGCTGCCCCGAGGAGTGGGGAAGTACAGAGTCAGATTAGCAGTAGTAGTAGTAGTAATGGAGACTGCCCCGAGAAGCGAGGAAGCAGGAGTAAAGTCACTCGATTAGAGATTAGATGCTGCCCCGAGAAGCGGGGAGGTGTGAAGCAGGTTGCTGATGTAGTGACGTAGGCCCTACCCCGCAGAGCGGGGAAGAGTGGAGCAAGTTGCTGGCGTAGAGATGTAGGCACTGCCCCGAGGAGCAGGGAAGTGCAGAGCCAGTTGCAGTGTAGAGATGTAAACAGTGCCCTGAGGAGTAGGGGGAGTGCGGAGCAAGTAACTGGCATAGAGATATAGGCACAGACGTACACACGGCACCGAGGAGCGGGGAAGTGTGGAGCAAGAGTTTCTGTAAGATGGTTTCAGGACGACCCCGAGGAGCGGAGAGGCCAACAGGCAGGACCTCTAGAGAGGCACAGGGACCACCCTGAGGAGCGGGGAGGTCTGGAGACAAGTCTCCCATGAAGCGCACACAGGCCCCCGAGGAGCGGGTACCTGAGCCAGAGTCCAGGAACCAAGATTGAGATCCAAGGAGGAACAGAAGTCCGGGCAGACAGGCACAAGCACCAATAGCGAAGGAAGTGATTGCCAAGTTGATTAGTGCAGGCCCAGGGCGGTGCTTATGAATCCTGGCTGGTGATGTCATCAATAGGAAACACCCCTGAGCTTCCCGCCATAGTGTCCTTAAAGGTAGACTCTGACTCACACATACACCATTCACACAATATTCCTAAAACCCACAATATTCCTAAAACCCTCAAATGTGTGAATGGTGTATGTGTGAATGAGATTATGAGGGGGAATATGGGGGGGTATTTTTAAAACATGTGTTTGTATACAATAATGTATTAAGAAATGGGTCATTTGTGATAAAGCAAATAAGTGTTTCCTTTGTGTGGTATATAAATTTAAATTTGCCATAGCAACCATCTGATCATAATCCACCTGAGCAATATATATCATCTGCACACAGATGGCATACAATGCCATACCTGAGGACAATATCCACTAGAGGTGCTAAATAAACATTTTAAAGAACCAGCGGCAGTATTAATTCCTGTGGAACTCCACAGTTTACCAGAGAATTCTGTGATTTCTTAAGAATTTGAATTGTCCCAAACAAAAATGAGGAGAACCAATCCCATACAATTCTTCAATAGCCAACCTCAGAGATTTGCTGTAAAAGCAGACTGTCAAAAGCAGCAGACAGGTGAAGTAAGACCAAAATAAAGTTCCTTCCTCTGTCTGCCTGCATTCTGACACCATTGACCAGAACCAGCAACTGAGGCTCCATACTATTATCTGCCCCAAATCTGGACTGGCACGGATGTAAAGTGCCAGCCTCAGCTAGATAATCCAATACCTGCTGATAAAATTGATTTCTCTATTACCGTACTTAAAAATGGGAGGCTTGGAACCACTTGGTAATTCACCAATTGCTCAGAATCTATCCTCTCCTTCTTCTACAACGTCTTATCACACCTTTTTATAGAGAATAAGGTAATTGACCAGGGCTAAGGTGGCATTAATTATATGTGCCATTTCATGTTTCAATGCTTATAACCTTTTTAATTGCACAATGTCCAATAGACAAGTTGTTGCACTCTTACAAGGCAATTTTCAAAGGAAAATGTACATTTAACATACTATCATAGCAATTTTTCAAAAGCCCATTTACCCTCATTAAGTGCACGTAATGCGGGTCAAACCTATTGACAATTCAAAAGCCTTTGAAAATTGCTACAACACATGCCATTGAATTGTCAATAGGTTTGACCCTCGCTACTGTATATATTGAAATTGCATCCTGCAGCTGCAGACTCAGTGGAACCAGTCATATTAAAAGTTACCTGGATAGTCAACACTGAGGCCAGATTTTAAAAACTAGGCGCAAGTGTAGATTTGTGCGTGCACCCCGGCTTGCACAAATCTACGCCCTATTTTATAACATGTGCGCGCAGCCGCGCAATTGTTATAAAATCCAGGTCAGCGTGCGCAGGGGGGTGCACAATTATGCAACTTGCATGAGCCAAGCCGCACAGCCTTCTCCGTTCCCTCTGAGGCCACTCCAAAATCGGAGTGGCCTCAGAGGGAACTTTCCTTCAGCCCTCTCCCACTTTCCCCTCCCTTCCCCTACTTAACCCGCCCCCCCAGCCCTACCTAACCCCCCCCTTACCTTTAATTTTTAAGTTGTGCCTGCCTCTGGGCAGGCGTAGGTTGCGCATGCCGGCGATGGCTGGCCTGCGATCCCAGGCACAACGGCAAATGACCACTGTGCCTGGAGGCTCTGTTCCCACCCCACCCGCCCCCAGACTGCCCCGCCCACTCCCCGCTCCCTTTTTCAAGCCCTGGGACATATGTGCATCCCGGGGCTTGCACGCGCCACCGAGCCTATGTAAAATAGGCTTGGCGTGCACGGGGAAGGGGGGGGGGTTAAAGGGTTATGCGCATAACCCTTTGAAAATCTACCCCTATATTCTCAAAACATCCTGCAAAATCCTCATATATCAATAAAGAATTGGGCACCTTTAATTTGAACCCAGGATGAGCTGTCAGGATTTTTACTCCCTGAAAAAGCTTCTGGGGATCTATTTTCAGCTCTTGCCAATTCTCCATTGATAATATTTCACAGAAATTCCTATTAAACATGGAGCAATCCTTCTCCATTTATGTTCCATCTGTCGAGTTTGCTGTTTCATCAGCAGAAACCCATGATTATACCAAGAGTCATTCTTCTGGCAGTTAAGAACTGCTGCATTGTCTACCAGAGAGCCCAGTACCTCTTTCTATTGCTTTACTGAGGATTCCAGAGCTAAACAAGCAAAATCGAGTTTGAGTTCTATATAAACTGGAACCAGATCTCAACATTCTCTCTTTCCAAAGTCCTAGCAAGAATGTTCACTTGATGAGGCAGTGGAATACCTCCAGCATACATCAGATGAAATTCTATAATTGAGTAATCTGTCCAAGCGACTGGGATAAATCTGAACATTCTCTCCTTAACCCAAGGTAGAGATGACACAAAAACTAGATTTCAAATATGACCCTAGTTATGAGTTGAAACATTAGTCATCTGAAGTGGTCCCATATCCCTCAGGAAGTCTATAAAAATTTTTGTCCCACCCTCTGGGAAATCCAAATGGATGTTAGCTCCCCAAGAAAACCCAATTAATTCATCAGATGGTGATCTATATACCAATAAAAATTTCAAATAAAGCTTCCCACTAAGTGTGACTTCCAAACATTCCATATTTATCAACTGCCTCACTCCAACAGTAACCAACTATTTCAATGATGGTCTGGTATATTACTACCAGAATCCCACCTCTACAATCTGATCTTTGTGTATGCCTAAAATAAAAACTCACAGGACATGACTGGGACAAGGTAACCAAATTCCCTGCACCCACCCATGTTTCAATAATAAACAGAATAGGCAATGTATAGGTTATGATCAAATCATGAATTACTGTAACTTACTCATGATGGATTTAGCACTAATTAATGCCACATTCAAAGCATTAGCAGAAACCTGATCACAGTTCCCTGCTGTATTCATTTTAATTGGAATGAGCATGTAGGCCATCTGATCTTAGCCTCATTAAGTGCACGTAATGCGGGTCAAACCTATTGACAATTCAAAAGCCTTTGAAAATTGGCATTTCCTCCTACCCCCAAAAAGACTCTCTCAAAAAAAGAAGTAACTAAATACATCCTGTCAATCTTTAATACCACAGAGTAAATGCCCGGCACAAATCCTTTAACGACAATAGAAATACATGCAAAAATATACATAACAAATGGTTCCCTGACTCCCATGGTGCTCACTAAGGGACATACCAAAGGTTGTTACCCTTGGGCTCTGGACTTAGGTGACAGCCCATGGTTGATGGCCCATGCCTGTGTTCTGACAAAAGAGGACCCCTGGGCCCATAATGATACTGGCAGCTTCTGGGTGGTGTTCCATTCCCCACCCTTAAGCCTACTGGTCTAGGGTTAGAAGGACATGGTAGAAGAAGGCAGGAAATGACTAAAATTAAACAGTGCAGGGTAAGAAGCTTTTCAGGACCAAAATTGGATCTGGATAAATCAATTCCCATGCCTACGGGTTGACAAAAGAGGCCCTCCAGGCTGATAGTGACCCTTTGACCTGCTTATCCAGGTCTTGAAGGGAGTAGCAGCAGGTAGCAAGGGAACAGAGGCACAATGACAGACTGATGCTGCAGGTACAGAGTTCCCATCCTCCCGGGGCCCGAGAATCCACTAGAGGCAAAAATAGGCAATGATGGAAGTGGTAGTAAGTCTGTGCACCAAGAATGCATTCCTTCAATGGGGCCCACTTATTGGAAACTCTTCCTCTGGATCAGCTTTTAAATGCTGAGATGGGGAAACCACTGATGATATCAGCAGTGTAGCGGACAGGGCTAGCCACTAGAGATGTGCATTCGTTTTTGCTGAATTGGAAAATTGCAACGAAATTGTCCAATTCGGCATGTTTCAGGGAGCCCGAAAAAAATCAGGATTTTCCTGTTTTTTCGCAAAAATTCGTTTTTCCGATTAGTGCGCACTAACGGGAGTCAGTGCGCGCTAACTCCTCGTTAGTGCGCGCTAAGTCCTGTTAGTGCGCACTAACAAAAACTAACAAAAAGTAACAAAAACTAACAAAATCTAACGGTTTTTGTTAGTGCGCGCTAACAGGAGTTAGCGCGCACTAACGGGGAGTTAGCGCGCACTAACTAAAAATCGATTTTTCGCGAAAAAAAAGACCCGAACCGAAAAAAAACGACATTTTCCATGGCGGCCGAAAAACGAAGAACGACACGAACACAAAAAACTATGCACATCTCTACTAGCCACCAGCAGGAAACCAGGAAACAGTAACAGCTCAATAACAGCTCAAGAAAGTGAGGGGAAAAAAGAGCCCAAGATCCTGCTTATTTTTTGCAGTCAGGAATCAGTTAATAGATGGAGTGTACAGTGCCTCAAGGTCAGCTTTTAAATGCTGAAGTAGGGACATGTTGATGATGTTCATAGTTTGGTGCCAGTGTGGTCAGCAGCACAGAAAATTTAAAACATAGGTCCCAAAATTAGCCAGCCAAACGCCTTTGAATACAGACATCTGTATGCTTATCCATGCCTTCTTAAACATTGGTGCACTTTTAGTGACTGCCATCCACTCTGGAAGCACATTCCATTCTTCTATTACCCTTTCCATGTAAAAATATATCCTGATATATCCTTTCCCTTGAAACAGGTTCACTTCTTGTGCATTATTAATCATCTACTTTTTTCTACCTCTGTCACAGGGCATTAATATAGGCTTTGCATCACTGGAATATGGCCTTGGAAAGACTTCTGAGTGGGGAAGCCCATTGACCTCTTCCTATGCATTTGTGGTATGTCAAAATGCAGTCTTCAGACATGGGAATATGTGAGAAGAGCTGTCATTACCCTCATTATTCAATTTTTGGAATGTTAGTAGAGCTATTATTTCATAACGTTAAAATTGTTAATAAGACTTGTGAATGGATGATATTCCGAATAACTTCAAGGTTAACCACTGGGAGGGTTATACAGTTTTGTATATTGTGGAACATGTTATGTGTCTTTTTAGAGAAACTACAAGGAAGATTTCCTGTAGAGGGAATATTTCTGAGGGTTATATAATACTTATAATCAAAGTTTGGCAGGGGGAGATAGGATCAACCCACAAGAAGACTGGGTTACTCAGAGTGTTTCTCTTCGAGGACAGAGCTCTGCAGTGGATTACCTCTTCAAGAGGAAAGGTCCAAGCCTGAAGAAATATTTTTCCATCAAGGGGAAACTACCAGGGGATCTGGCATTGATCCTGAAGATTGAGGAGAGATTCAAGATCCCAGTCTGAGGAATGGCCTGGGAGATAATCGTGCATTGGGTGTAAGCTTAAGGTGCCAGGGATTCCCTTGGTTATGTACTTTGGAGTGATCTTGTGATACCCAGGGAGGATACTGAAAGATCTCATGGTGGTAAGAAGAATTATATAATACTTACAAATTAAGTAATTTTGTGATTAAACTTGTGGTTTATGTTATCTCACTGAGAGAAGGGAAGCAAAATAACTGGTAATTTCTTATAGCTACCACATACTACACAAACTTAAAAGAGGAGGATTGTCTGGACATTTCTGATTTGGAGGGGTTTAGTTTGAATTTGTTCAGATGTAGCCAGTTTATAATTTTTTCCATCATCTATGCATAGATAGATATCTTCAACCAAGCTTAACAACATGGTTTCAGTGCTGCATTGTGGTCTGAAACCTGACTGAGAGGTGTCCATGAGTTAGAGATCAGCAGGTGTTCATTTAGTTGGGATGATGTCACTTTTTGATGATTTTGCCTAGGAGAAGGAATGTTTGAGACAGGGCAGTAGGTGTTTTGGTCACTGGGGTCAAGGCTTATCTTCGTTAACATAGGATTTGCAATTGTCCTTTTTAACACAGCTGGACGTGAGCTTCTATTATGGTTATGATCTGGATACAAGATAATAGTCCATGTTTAGCTTACTTGACTAGCTAGGAGGGACAAGGATCTTCTAAGCAGGTATTTGGTATAAGAGATGTTAACAGGGAGTTTATGTCATCCACTGATAATGGGCATAATATAGTCAGAGTAGGGGCTGGTAGTGTTTGTTCTGCATGTGAAGAGATTTGAAATAGTCTAGTTACTGGTATTTTCCCCAGCGGAGTTTGGATATGAATGGAGGAGTAGCCTAGTGGTTAGAGCAATGGGCTACAAATTGGGGAGACGAGTGTTTATGTCCCATTGTTGCTCCTTGTGATCTTGGGTAAGTCACTTTATCCTCCCTTGCCTCAGGTACAAAGTTACCCCTAGATTCGTAATTTTGCAGGACTAAGGCCCATGATAAGAAAAAGGGTCATGGTTAGGTGTACGATAAATTTATCATACACTCTGTTATTTCACAAAATGGAGAGAGAAAGAGAGAGTTGAAAGAAAAGTAGATTTGTACACATGTACACAGGTGTCAACTGTGCTGTTTGTACATGTGATGGTTTACCTTAAGCTGCCCACCCCAAGCCTTCCCCACCCCTGACACTTCACTCCAAATTTAAAAGTCCCCCCGTAACAGTGATATAAATAGTAAAGTGACCCATTTGTCTAATACTGAGTCTCTGTCCATGCTGAAGTAGAATATAACAATTATGAAGAATGCAGCTAGATTGTTACAATTGGTCTAAGAGTTTGTTTATTATCCAGAATGCTTGATCTTGCATAGTAGCTTTTTTTGGTAATGGTGAGTGCTTTGCAACAGGCTAATTGATATCTCTTTCAGTCATATTTGTTAGTTTCTGAGTTTCATTTCTGCCATTTTCACTTGAGCTTTCTTTCAGGCCTCTTCATTTCTAAAAGGTCAGGTGTGAACCAAAGGGTTGGATTTGGGTATTTTGTATTGAAGGGTTGTTGCAATTGTGTAGATGGCTGTTTCCAGATTGGTGTTCCAGTTGTCTACTAGGGTGGAAGTAGAGGAGATGCTTTTATTGCTACATTGCAAGGCTTGAAGAAATGATTCTAGGTTGAGGTTTGCTGTTGGGCAAACACATTTTGAAATATTTTCATATTTGGGTTTCTCGGTTAGAGGCTGGCGTAATTATAAATTATTATTAAGTGTATGGTATGGGTGTGGGCATCACTTTATCTTTTATATCTTTCTGTTTTATCTCTTCCCTCACTCTTAGCTGTATATTAACAGATCTTTATCTGAGCAGATTTCTCTGTAATATGGCACAAGACAGGGGTGTCCCTTTTCCCCACATCTTCTCAATTTGTCCTTAGAACCATTGTTACAATCACTATGTCAGGAAATGTTGGTGAAAAGTATCCAATTTCAAGCAGTCGAGCATAAATTATCAATGTATGTTGCCAATGTTCTTTTATACATTATGGGCCAGATTTTATAACATGCACGCGGACGTAGATTTGTGTGCGCAACCCGGCGCGCACACAAATCTACACCTGATTTTATATTATGCGTGTGCAGCCGCGTGCATGTTATAAAATCCAGGGTCGGCACGCGCAAGGGGGTGCATACTTGTGCACCTTGCGTGCGCTGAGCTCTAGGATAGCCCCGATGGCTTTCCCTGTTCCATCTGAGGCCGCTCCGAAATTAGAGCGGCCTCGGAGGGAACTTTCTTTCTGCTCCCCCCCACCTTCCCCTCTCTTCCCCTATCTAACCTGCCCCCAGCCCTACCTAAATCACCCCCTACCTTTGTTGTCTTAGTTACGCCTGTCTCTGGCAGGCGTAACTTGCGAGCGTCAGCCGGCTACCGGCGCGCGATCCTCCGGCACAGCTCCCATGCTGGAGGCCTTGGTCCTGCCCCCGGACCAGCACCCCGCCCATGCTCAAGCCCCCTTCCCGCCCCTTTTTCAAAGCCCCGGGACATACGCACGTCCTGGGGCTTGCGCGTGTCGCCGAGCCTATGCAAAATAGGCTCGGTGCACGCAGGGGCACTTTCTCGGGGTTATGCATGTAAGTTACGCGCATAACCCTTTGAAAATCTGCCCCTACGAATCCTGAAGACATCTTGCTGATTATTTTTCACATGTTTCATTTTTTTCTCTGCTCTTAGGCTGCCATATTAATTGGTGTGTATCTGAAATAATGCCTCTGAATGTACTGTATATGCTAGTACCCTCTCTGCTTATTTTCTAAACTTCCAATGGATGGTTGCTGGTCTAAAATATTTGGTTATAGACTTTAACTAAGACTCAGGATAAGATCTTCCATATGCTTACTACTACTATTTCCCAGTGGCCCCCTTTACACCTTTGTTGGTGGGGCCGATTGGATACAACCTCAGATTAATTGTATTCTTAGTATGCTACCTATATTTTTTTATCACAAATTTTAAACTCAAGTTGATGGTATATTGTCTCAATTTTTATGGGGTAATAAATCCCCACATATGGCTCTGTGAACGTTGAAAATCTCACGTAATAAACGTGGGATCAATTTCCCAGACTTTCACTGTTTCACTGTTCTGTAGATTTAAAATCCAATTCTAAAACCCCCAAGTTGGCAACACTTTTGCTTTCCTGGTCCTCCTAAGGACATGCAACTTCTTGTATTTATAAACATCTCAAAGATGCTAGGTTTTCCCCATTGTACAGGTTTAGAGAAAACTTGGTCTCATAACCAAGATTCTTCAAGCTTTTTCTTAACTAGCCCCCAGCTTATGAAACTTTATTCCTTTAGATCTGCACTTGATCACAGATTATAAACACTTTAGGAAACAGTTTAAAACCTATCTGTTTGAGGCTGCATTTGAATGATTTAATTTTATTGTATGTTTGTTTTTTTGTTTAATTTTTATTGTACTTGTTTTTACCGTTTTGATCTACTTCAAACAATTTTTGGTAATAAATGCAGACTACAAGTACATGTAAATAAATAAATTACTTCATCCTTTGGAAGATTTTCCTTGGGACCACTAATGGGGTTACACTGAGATCATCTTTATCATCTTATTTCACCCAATCAATGTTTTTTATAGCCCATCATGTGGTATGGACCCTTTGGTCACTGCATAAAGCGGGCTTATCACCTTCTCATGCTTGTTGGTCATATGGTGCACCTGAAAGCTTCGCTATCCCATCTTCTTTTTTATTGCCCCCTTTTTAACAATTGGCAAGACATTTGGGGCAAGATATAACTCATGCTTAATCTCTTTAGTCCACTCACTGGTGCTCTAACCTTCTCTTCCATATCCTCAAGCAAAATTATTGGAATTTTTGCTTTCAGTTGCTGTTCAAATGCTTTTAACTACTTGGACAAAGGTGTGCAGTTTACATGTTCTTTTTTGGTGGAATTCTTTTGTTTATACTATAAATATGAAAAAGTAGTAGCAGTCTGCAAGTTGGATCACAATATGGTGGTCAGTGGATCAATATTTAATACTTTAATACTATATTTATTTTCTATTTATTCCAAATTGGTATTATTTAATGATCCCTCCTTGTTTTCTGTATAACTTAATTTTGCTACTTTCCATTTTCCTTTTTTCTTCATAACTGAGAAAGTGCCATGTTACTTCATATTTCTTTTCATATCTCTGTCATGCTGCTACAAGATATCATTACCACTCCTGTTGTGTTTTGTGGTTCTGTTTTCTGTTTAAATGCCTTCAATAAACAGATTTGAACTGAAAAATTATTAGGTGGTGGTTAGTCCCGTATAGTTGGTGGGTCTTTACATTCTCTGGAGGATTTTCATGTAGCAGTTGCATGGGAGTGATTAGCAGGTCAAGGGTATGACCAGCCTTATGGGTTTGTTCCTTAACTGAGTAAGGCCAATGGTATCTAAAACTAAAAATTCCTGATAGAGTGGCTCACCTACATGAACATTGAAAGTGCCCAATATTAAAGTCCTGGTGTGTTCTAGTGTAACTTCTGAGATCAGCTGTATCAAGTCACAGAGGGTTTCCTTACTATAGTGGACATCCATTTGTAGAAAGATAGTTTCAATACCATCTAGATTTTTTATATTCTGCTTTTTGGCACTTCACAGTGAATATCAAAGCAGATTACATGCAGGTACTATAGGCATTTCCCTATCCCCACAGGGTTTATAATCTAATGTTGTACATGATGCAATAAAAGGCAAAGGGACTTGCCCAATGTCACAAGGAGCAACAGTGGGATTTGATCACTGGTTTCTCTGCTCTAATCATTAGGTTACTCCCCCACTCCAATGGTGTAAAGTTCAGGGATGTCCTGGAGGTGACAGCTAGCCCACTGGCATTGGCATACCCAGGGAGGATACTTCCTTTGACACCCCTCCCCCAATATATAATTTTCAAATTTCCTAAACATCGATACAATATTTCAAAACAGCAGACACATCAAATATAGCACCCAATAATGAAAACTAATAAAGATTTTAAAATTCTCCTGCTCTCTTTATCTGCCATCCTAAGATTGTTGTAGACTGGGGCATGCATGCCCACACACAATATGCTCCCTCTTTCTCTCTCACACACATACATACACACTTGGTGAGAGGCAGAGGGAGTGTGTATGTATGTGAGAGAGAGACACACGCACACTCTTTCTCTGCAGCTCTCTCTCTCTCTCTCCCACACACACACACACAAACATGCTTGCTGCATCTTTCTCTCACACACACGCCTCCTCAGTCTTTCTCACATACTAATACACACAGACACACACATACTTCCTCTGTGTTTCTGTCAAACATGCTAACATACACACATATGCTTCCTCTGATGCTCTCTCTCTCTCTCATGCATACACTAATACACACTTGCATACAAAAACTGAACTGGAAACCACAAGCCAGATTCTGTATGCAGTGCAACAATGAAAAAGCAGAAAATCACTCTTCCTCAAAACAATACAATCAAGAAATATAAATCAAACAGAATAGTAAAACCATACTAAAAAATATACATTTCAAAATAGCTGATGAATAGAATAATATTCAATAATTAGAAGCTCCTTTGAGAATTTTTAAAAATGTCCTAAACATCGATAAAATATTTCAAAACAGCAGACATCAATTAACACCCATTAATTAACACTAATAAGTATTTTAAAAATCCCTCACTCTCTATACCTGTCACCCTGACATTGTCATGGTACACATAGACACACACACACAGACACAAAAAAAATATACTCCCTCTGTCTCACACACAAATACATGGTTGGTGACATATAGAGGGAGCTTGAGTGTGTGAGACAGACACACATTTTGACCATCTCTCTCTCTCACACACAAACACACACACCTACTTCCTCTATATCTCTCACAAATGATTCCTCTGTCTCACACACGTGCACACTTGCTTCCTCTGTCTTTCACCCCTCCCCCGCATGCATACAGGTACCCTTCTCATACACACACACAAGCACCCTTTTATATATATACACACAGGCACACACACACTCACTCTTATATATGCTCACTCTCTCATACACACACATGTACCCTCTTATGCACACACCCCCCCCCTCACATATACACACACCCTTTCATACTCTGACACTCTCACAGGGCTAGTATCTCGCTCTCTCATACACATTTTGGAGCTCTTCTTCAGTCACTGATTTCACAGCAGGGCCTCTTCTTCTGCCGCCAACTCTGAGAAATGCCAACTGCAGCATAGGGCCTCTCCTTCTGTGCCTGGCTCCAGGAAATGCCTGCGGCACCACAGGGCTTCTTCTTCTGCTACTGCCAGCCTCTTCTTCCGCCTGACCTCACTTTTGCTAACAGGAAGTGGGAATCCCACCTGCATGTCACTTCTCTGCACCGCCACAGGAACTTCCTGCTGACTGGAATGGCATCCCTCCCCCTGTTGTCACCTGGGGCGGTCTGCCCCCCTCACCCCTCCCCTTAGTATAACACTGAACTATCCTCCCCTCACATCTTTTTATTTGGTGTGGAGTGTGTGATCCCTCCTTAGCCGACTCGCAAGGTGTAAGTTTGTGTTGCATTCGTGCCTGTTCTCGCCCTCGCTCTACCCTCTCTACCTTAGTGGCGACTCCCTTTGGGTCTGATGGACAGATGCTACCGTGGCTTCTCCTCGCCGTACTTCCTGGAATCCCCGGGCTGGCCTGATGCTGCAGATCAGCCATGTTCCTGATGACATAAGGGTGCGTGCGTGTGCTCCACAGTTTGTACCGGCAAGGGTGCGAACCTCGGGGGCGTCTGCTTCCACCTTAAAAGGTCTTTGCTTGCTACTATGAATCGAGTTAGCAAGGGGGAATTCTTTCTCCACTGCTCTGCCTCCACTACCTTACCTAGGGGTACCCACTCCTCGGGGGCCCCGCTCTCTCTTCTTGATTTCAGATTGCTAAGACGGGATCCGGTACTCGCTCCACAAGGGCCTACATCCCTGAATGCTCAGGAGACTCTACTACCTGGAAGCGATCGCAGACGTGAACACAGTGAGTTCTATTACAGATAGGAACCGGTGCTCGATCCATGAGGGCCTATGTTCCTAATCTCCAAAGACTCCCTTCTGTCTAAGACGTTATCGCAGGTACGGAGATCGTGAGTCATTATTGTAGATTGCAGATAGGAACCAGTACTCGCACCACAAGGGCCCATGTTCCTAAATCCCTTCTCAACTCTCTTCTATATCGGAAGCTATTATATACCTATATCTTGTGCATTACTATTATACATTGCAGATAGGAACCGATACTCGCTCCATGAGGGTCTATGTTCCTAAAACCCTCCAAAGACTCTCTCCTATTCCATAAGCCATCTCATACACAGATATTGTGAGTTCTCATTCCAGACTGCATATAGGAACCAACACTCGCCTAAATATACTGAAGACTCTGTTGCATAGAAGCCATTACAGATCTCTACAATTGTGAGTGTATCATGTACTACTGGTTATGTATATAGCATATCCCGTCTACTCACTATCTATAGTCTCTCTCTACAGCTCAACAACCCAGAGACCACAATTTCAGTATCTGAGGGACTTCAGCCCTGCTGGGCACATCAGCTCACTACTGCCACCTCTGGTGGTTCTACTTCCTGTCTAATAAAGAACTATCTGTGTTTTCTCCATACTCCAGCCTAGCCGGTGGTCCCTTTCAGGATATCCTCCTGGGGGCGCTGTCATCTGCCATCGGCCCAGGGATTCACCAATTTACCTCGTGTCATCCCTTACACTACTAGGGCGGTATTATTTGACTGCCACTCTGTGGGAAGCCAACCCACCACAGATCATTAACTCTGCCTACGGAGTATTACACTTGTTAGCTCTTCCCCTTGGCAGGGGGATCCATAACAGATTGCTAATTCCCTGGCGGACTTATAACAGATTGCTACTCCTAGCAGTAGGGATTGATAACAGATTATTAACTCCTCCCTCTCCAGGAGGAGATCCATATCAGACTACTAACTCTTCCCCCTACAGGAGGAGCTCGATAACAGATTGCTAACTCCGAGCAGCAGAATTATAACAGATTACTAACTCTTCCCCTCTGGAGGAGTAGATCTACAACATATTGCTAGCTCCTCCCCTCTGGAGGAGCAGATCTACAACAGTTTGAGGGAGGCATCTGTAATGCACATAGAGGAAACTCTGGGGTGGAGTCACAGGGTCACAAATGGAAAATAAGTGGTTATTATGGATATTTCCCTATCCAGCAGGAACAGATATATCTCCTGCCTTTTAATCTGATCCACTAATACCAATTGCTTGACTACAGTTGATTTTGAACCCAGAGAGAATGGTGTTTAGCTCCAAAACAGGCATCAGATATTCTCTTATTTTATGTGCCCTGTCATGGAATTACACCCCTCATTATGCAGCTTGGAAAATTAGGAAGCTTGAGCAGCAGGTCCAAGGCAGACAAGGAGGTGGTTAAGGGTTTACTAGTGGTGTTTTTGTTTTTGTTTTTTATTTTATGTTCATTGACATTTTATAATAACCACAGCAAATGCATTTTTCTAGTTTATTTGATTTAAACACCTATTTCAGTTTTGATACAACAGGGGTGTTTTATTGATATTTCAGTTAGAATCATTTAAAGATTCTGTGTTTCATTCATCTTTTATAGAATGTACATCAGAATATTGATACCATAAATGGTTATATAAAGCAGAAAGTTTCTATGCATTTTCTAATCATTGCAAAGGTTAGCTGCAAAAATTAGATTACATTATTTCAGAATTTGTAATATATTATTATTGTAATCCTTTCTAAAACTGTTTTCAATTTAAAATTTTTCGCAAATAATTGCTACTCTTTACACAGCTGAAAAAGGGAACTGCTTGGCAGTCATACATTTCTTTTTCTTGTTATATGCTGCATGATGTATGTGATGTCTGAAAAGGATACTCTTCAGTGAACTAGTAGAAGAATCCACCTGAGGAAAGGCCACACTGGATCAGGACTTCAGGAAGACAGACTTCAAGAGCATGAGTGATTGTGTAGAGAAAGCCCTTTCAGAATCTGAAGGGTAGAGAGGAACTATGGACAACAAAATATAAAGAGGCAACAAATCACTGCATAAGGCAAATCAGCAAGGGAAAGACGAAAAAAAAAAAAATAGACCAATATGGTTATCTAAGGAGGTAGAAGAAAAGGTAAGAACAGAAAATAAAGACTGGGGAAGACAAGCAGAATTATCAGAATAAAAGATACGGAGAGAGGAGTCAGAAAAGTTAAATCTCAAACAGAGCAGAATATTGTGCACTTAATAGGGGTAGAAAACAGAATCTTCTTTAGATAAATAAGGAGAGATATTAAAATAAGGAGAGTATATTTAAGATGAAAGAATAAATGTGTGATGAGTATGGAAGATTGGGTGATGACAGAGGAAGACTTTGGTTGAAGAAGGGGGTAAGGAAATTGAATAGGGATTGTATTGCAAATGTTTTCCTGCTGATTATTGCATACGGAATATTAGGATTATACATTCAGTTTACCCAATAAATGAGTCGATTTTTGGTTTGGTTTGTTGCAGAGTTTTTCAGTTCAGGCAAATAATGGCCTAGATTCATCAAATAGCTATATTTATTGCAAAAATATGGTATGTTAGCAGCTGCAATAAAAAGAGGAGCAAGGTTAGGCAAATTTTTGATAATCTGCATTGCGTAAGAAAAAATCATATTCCATGATAATTGTTTACTTCACAGGACCCAGTATCATGGTGTGTGATGTAATAGCATGTCATGCAGCCAAACTAGGAGATTCGTGCACAACTAAGGCCATATGCAGAGAACAGATTTTCAAAGCCACACGAGTACACACATAACTCTTGCTGTGCCCTCCGGGGTTCCCTGCCTCATAACTTTACTACTGCTATAGTCTGAAAAGAAATATTCTAGGCTAGTCAGTGGGCTATTACAGGTAGGGATTAATGGGGGAAAGGAAGACAACTAAACTATGGTGATTTGGAAGTCCTATCCCTAGGCTTTGGCATGTATCCCTTTTAGTGTAAAAATTTTTATTAATGAAAGTTACCAAATATACAAACCTTCAGAGTGCAGTGTTTCTTATGCATTCCAAAGGCAAATTATTAAACAATCATATATTTTCCAGTTTCACTATCTTGTTTCTTCAACCCCCCCCCCCCACTCTTGCAGCCCTGAATAAATCCAAGCGACCACCTATCCCATCCTTAACATGCTCCCTGTTACGTGATGGAAGTGGGATTTTCACAACATATGCTCATACATTTCAAATAAGGTGCACATGTACGTGCTATCAGCTTATTTGATACCATGCACACAAAAATACACACTTATGTTATAATGGCTACAGCCATTGTATTACATACGTGAGTATATGTGCACATGGTATCAAATATGTTGCGATTCCGGGTCGGCCCCGGAATCGCCGCTCACCTCGGGGCAGCCCCGGTTCCTGGCCGCCTTCCCCGCGCCTCCGGGGGCCTCTGCCGCCGCAGGCCTGGCGCGTTTCCATCTCGCCCGGGCCTGCAGGCTCCCCTGCCGTCGCGTCCTCGCTTCGGCGGAGCAGCCGGCGTCTCTCCACGGCTGGCTCCGCCCCTAGACGCGCGCGCGCGCGCAGCTGAGCTCCCATCTTAAAGGGGCCAGCGCGGGAGAAGCTGGGGACGGCCTCCGATGACGTCAGACGCTGCAGGGCTATTTAAGCCCTGCAGTAGCTCCTCTTCTCTGCCTTGCAACGAGGTTCTCAGGTCCTGCCTGCTCCCAGTTGCTCCGTTCCCTGTTTCTTCTCTTCGTTTCCTGGTTCCTGACTCGGATCGGCTTCGGTGACTCCCTGGTTCCTGACTCGGCTTTGGCTTTCAACGATCCTCTGCTTCTGACCCCGGACTGGCTTACGGTGAACCTCTGGCTTCTGACCCCGGACCGGCTTCCGTTGACTCTTCGGCTATCGACCTCGGACTGGCTTACGGTGATCCATTGGTTCCTGACTCTGGACTGGCGAGCGACGACCCCTCGGTACTCAACCTTGGACTCCATCAGATTCGACCCCCGCGGGTCCTCCTAAGTCCCAGCGGCCGGGTTCCTACGGGCTCCTCCTGGGGGGACTCCGGCTTCCAGGGTGAATCTCCTAAGTCCCAGCGGCCGAACTCCTACGAGCTCCTCTCGGGGGAGGATTGGCTTCCAGGGCGAAGACCTTCCCGCTACTGGACCAGCTCCGTCGTCTCCACTCTCCTCGCCAAAGCCCTTGGTCGCATAGGGCTTTCCGCAGTTCCATCCGCCAGCCACCCTCGAGTCTGCTTCTGCTGCCTTCCGATCGGCACCAGTGCTGAGTACCGCTCAGCCGCCTTCCATCCTTCGGTTCCGATCGGTCCAAGGGTCCACGAAGTTAACAAAATAGGCTGAAAGCATGTGCACATATTTGAAATTTATGCGCACAAGTGCACGCAAATCCTGCTTACATCATGTAACTGGGTCAGTGAAGCAACCAATTTCCTACTACTAGAACACTTCCCCCTAACATTGAAGATTTAGAAATACAGGACAGATAAGAAAAGGGTTTGTTTGTTTTTTATTTTATTTTTATGCAATTTCAAAAAATATTAAAGACACAAGAATACCTTGTACAGATATGTGAGGCATTGAAAATGTAAATAGAGTATTTTAAATGCCTCACATTACACATGGGGAAAAAAATAATAATAACCTCACTATTTATTATAGGAAAAAGGGAGGGGGACCAAAGGAAAAACCAAATGGCGAATTTTAATCCAAGAAATAATGAAAAAAGAATGGTGAGATAACGCCAATTACACTTTATAAGGCAGTTCCAAAAAGGGGCTAGCCGTAGCTATCCTGCCCAAAGCTATCTCATCCACCAGCTTCTGACAGACCACAGACTCCATCCTACAGACTAATACAGAATTAGCACTTGAACCTTTGAGAACACCCACCACAGGGATACAAAAGCCAAAAGTAAAACCTTCACGTAACATTGCAGCAGCCCGATGCTTCAGATATACACTTAATCAGGGAGCCATTTTTGCCACGGATATGGGAGTAGGCGCTCTGCAAAAAGAGAAATTAATTGGGGGCAGCAGAATATCCCGCACTCGGCTTGTGGGGGCATTTTATGGAAGGGTGACCGGCAACGCAGATGGAAAATAAATGATTGAATTTACAATCAGGAACAAACATCCTGGTCTGTTGAAATGCCAATATACTTCTGGTCCAGATGTGGACTTCCCTGTCCTGCACCGGCACCTTGTCCATGAAAAGGCCGGCTGACCTGAGAAGGGGCCCCAGCCACTGGATGCACGAGCTGACTGGAAGTGGAAGGACCAGCAGGCTGAGCCTTATTGGTCATTTGTTTAAGCCACAAACTAACATCATGTATACCCCAACCTATAGACTTAGTGCCAGTCATTCTATTCCGAAAATGCTCATCATAGTTGAGCCATGCCCAACCTTCATAATCCTTATGCGTCCCAATGATGGTGTCGGCATATGTTAAAAGTGCACCATAATTTGAAATTGCCTTTAGATTAACTCTAAGAACTATAACAGAATCCCGACTTTCATAAATATTTAATATAACTCATAGCAGAGCTTGGGACCAAGCTCTGCTATCTACTCAGGAGAAATAGTTGGATTCACTTTGAATAGCGCTGAATTGAGTTCTGCTACTCATTCAAGGGAAGTATCTGAATCTAAAATAGAGTTGTGATATTGGTGAAAGGCAAGCACTTTAAAATTACTGTGCGTTATGATATAATATTGAGTTTTAAAAAAGAAAAAAAGAAAAAATATATATTTTTGAGCACTGGACAGTATACAACCAATGATTAAAAATGGCCCTTTAGCAGTTCAACAATGGAGCAGTAATGCCCAAAATACTGCAGGACATTATGAAGGTCATCCATGAGTTATTAAATATTGATGAATGTCAGGATTCTGTTATAGTTCTTAGAGTTAATCTAAAGGCAATTTCATATTGACGTAATATTGATTAACAAAAGCCTGTCAGAAGGCTAAAGATGTCACAGCTACCATTTGTTCTGATTCTCAATATGCTTTTGGAGTTGTACCACATTTTGTAGCCATATGGAAGAGCCGAGGTTTTCTTACTTCTTCTGGGTTTCCCATTAAAAACTCTCAATTAGTACAAGATTTACTAATGGCTTTCCTTTTACCCAAACAGCTAGCAGTGGTGAAGTGTTCCAGACATTCCAAAGAAGACTTCTTTGAAGCAAAAAGGCAATTCCCTGACATACACATCAGTTCAAAGAGCAGCTCAGACTTTGCTTAATGACCCAAATATAACTATTTTGCTTTCTTCACAGAATCCTAACAAGTGACATTTGTTGAACTCTGTACATTGCAACATGATGCAGCTCTAGAGCATGCATTGTGGTTGAAACAAGAATGCACCAAAGCACCTCATGGTTTATGGATAGGCCTAAATGCATTGCCTGTTGCTCCTTCTAATTTGTTACCTTTCTTGGCTAGGGTAGAACATGTTCATTCCATTCTAACAAGCTAGTTGTAATGAAAGAAATTCTCTCTTATTGGTGGACTCCTAAGTTGGGGGTCTATAGTGCAAAATGTGGTTAACAGTTGTTCTACTGGGGGGCGCTAGAGGGAACAAATGGTGATGGTTGCTCTCTGTTAGAGCTCCATCAGTAGCCCTACTTCATCTGCATAATTTAAATCCATCCTGCTCCCTATCCTCAATTTTTTAAGCTATGGAGCTCTTAATCATGGGTCCATGGTGAACAAGAAAGTTTGCTGAAAGATCAAGCAGATAATGAACTACTACAAGGATGCAAGTGGGCCTGATGAAGGGGCTTCACCGTGTGAGGTTATTTTGGTGATGGAAGCAGGATATACCACAATGGAGGCTCAGGACATTCATTTCCTCAAGGAAATTAAGGCTCTCTGGGAGGATTTAGGTAAAGACCTCTGAGTACTGAAAGTGTCCATTGCGGAAGTGGGAGAGAAAATTAATAAGATTTCCCCTACAGTAGAGGAACTGGAATGAAGAGTATTGGACAGTTAGGACTGGGAATCGGAAGTGGGAATACGTTGCCAGCTCTGTGGAAGCTGGTGGGGGAGCTGAAGGAAAAAGTGGTTGATTTGGAAGGTCGATCCTGCCATTGTATTGTGCATATACTTGGGATGCCAGAATCAGAAGAGAGGAGTGATATGATTACATTTCTAGACTCCTTTTTGAACGAGGTACTGTTCCCCAATGAGTTGGCTCCTGCCTTCAATATCGAGCGAGTGCACTGTGCAGCATATGGGATTCAAAATAACATGAATGGCTCTCATACTATTATCGCCAAACTGCTTTCTTTTCAAGCTAAGAAGTGGATCCTTAAGTGGGCAATAGAATTGGGCTGGCTGGAATAAAATAAAATTGATGGGTGTTTGTGTTTTCAGACTGTAGTGCTGAGACAGTGCAGAAAAGAGGAGTGTTTAATGAGGTAAAGAAGATTTTTCATTAAAAGCATATCCAGTTCCAGCTCCTGTACCCAGCTTGCGTGTTGATCAATTTTAAAGGAATTTGGAAGGTATTTACCTTGCCAGGTGACCCTTTGGCCTTTCTACAACTTAAATTTCCATCAGTGTTGGGGGCTGGAGGAAGTGGAGCAGCACGTCCTCAGGAGGCTTCATCATCGACTGAGCCATGCAAGAAATGTGATGGCAGTGTTGCAATGCTGTTTGCGGGCCTAGCCTCAAGCAGCCTCTTCCCTCCACTGCCAGACTGCCCCGATGCCATCTCTTGCAGCCTGTAGGCTGCTGCATTTGCTCTGCGGAGGTCGGAGCCACCACCATTATGCCTCTGCGGCCTGGAGGCCGCTGACGTCATCTTCCCATTGAATGGTGACAGGGAGCTGCCAGCGTCATTCCTCCAGTGGCAGGAGGCTGCCACTGATGCCAGGTCCTAGCTTCGTGGCCTAGTGCCGCTCCTGCTTGTCTTTGTGGCATGGACGCCACCTCTGCTGTCCTTGGTCCTGCCTCTTCTAGGTGCACGGCCATGCCTCTCCTGTCTTCTTAAATGGCCCCAGTGGGAGTAGCCCCGCAGTCCCACTTGATGACTTCATCTGTGCATCTCCTCTTCATCCCTTTAAGAGGGCCCTTCATCAGTCCTTCAGCGCCTTTGCAAGAAGCCAGTCCACTCCTGGATTCTTCGTTGATTCCAGCTTCTTCAAAGCTCTCTGTTCCTCGTGGGAATTCCCTTGTTTTCATCTGTGGTTCCTGATCCTTTGTCTTGTCTTCATCCATGGTTCCTGGTCTCTCGTCTGATCCTGCGTCCTCATTTGCCCTGTCTTCAGATGTTCCTGTCTTCTGATGTCCTCATCTTCCAATGTTCCTGTTTTCTGATGTCCTCATCTTCAGGTGTCCTTGATGTCCTTGTCTTCAGATCCTTCAGCCTCTCCTCATAAGTCTTCAGATACAGACCCCACACCATTGTCTTCACCATTTTCTGGATTGCCTCTGTCCTGTCTCTATTATTTTTATGATACGGTCTCCAGAACTGAACACAGTTCTCCAGGTTAGGCCTCACCAAGGACCTATACAAGGGCATTATCCCTTCTTTTTTCTTACTGGTTATTCCTCTTTCTATGGAGTCCAGCAATTTTCTGGATTTAGCTATCACATATACACATTGCTTCACCACTTTCAGATAGCCAAACACTAGCACCCCAAGGGCTTTCTCCCTGTCCATAAACATTAGTTGTTTACCCCATCACATACAACTTTTTTGGATTACCTCACCCCAGATGCATGACACTCCACTTCTTGGCATTGAATCCCAGCTCCCCTGTGGCACTCCACTTAACACACTTCTTTATTCAGAGTAGGTTCTATTTACCTTTACATGCTGTCTCTTGTCAGGTAACCAGTTTGTAGTCCACTGGACTACCTTGGCTCTGAGTCCCAAATTTCTCATTTTATTCACAAGCCTCCTATGTGGGGCCATATGAAAAGCTTTGCTGAAATGCAAGTAAATCATATCATGTGCTCTTCCTTGATCCAATTATCTAGTCGCCCAATCAAAAAAAAATCACACCCTTCCTCATGAGTTCCATTACAATTTGCTTGATAAGAGCTCCTTGAAGTACATCCACTATCTCTCTACTTCTTGTAGATTCTGCAGCTGGTAAGCTCCAATTAACATTCAGCAGATTAAAATCTTCAATGAGCAAAACTTCTCCCTTCTTTCCCACCTTTTGGATGTCTTTCACCAGATCTCTGTCCAGCTTTCATATCTAAATTGGAGGCCTGTAGAAAACACTGATATAAATAGAAGCACCATCTTCTTTTTTAGGATGGCCCATAATGCTTCTTTTCTACCCCATGTCCGTTGCATTTCAGTTGCTTGGATATTGTTTTTGTCATAAAGAATTACTTCTCCCCCTTTCCTGCTCTCTCTGTCTTTCCTTAATAAGGTATAGCCCGGGATGGTTGTAACCCGATCATGAGACTCAGTGAACCATGTCTCCGTAACAGCAACGATGTCCAAGTCTGCATTCACCATTAGGGTATGCAAGTCTGTGATTTTATTGCCCAGACTATGAGCATTTGTGTTCAGCTTTCCAACTTTTCTCCCTTATTTTGATGCCTTTCCTAGTACTCTTTCTTCCTTTTTGAGCTGAATGATTTGATTATTTTCTCCTATCACTTTCGTTGGCCACCTATTGCCACCCCCACCCTCTAATTTAAATGCCTGATAATGTATGATCTGAATTTCTTGCTAAGCATCCTCTTCTCTTCCAAGGATGAATGTAGAACATCCTTACCTCTGTTGCTCCATAAACACTCCAGCCTCCAATGTATCCTAAACTACTTTCTTTACACCATTTTTTGAGCCCAAAATTGAAGTTATTTATTTGGCAGAACCTTTCCTTCCCCTTTCCATGAGCAGCTTTTACTTCTGAAAAGGCAATGGTTTTTGCCATGTGTCTAATATTTTTCCTTATATTTTGAAAATCTTTCTAGCTTCAAGGATACCATGTCTGCAAATGTCATTGGTCCCCAGATGGATGATAACATTGATTTCAGTCTCTCTACTTTCTTCTGTAATTTCAATGACTATCTGGTTGGTATTTCTACTGGTTGAGGATCCCTGAAAGCATTTAACTCTCACATCCCCTTCAAAATGATTTCCCAAATTGGTTCCTTTGATGACTGAGTCTCCGAGGAGAAAAAGCTTCCTTTTATGATGTTTAATAATGTTTAAAGGTTTCTAGGTACACTGTAGGGGTGTGCATTTGGTCCCTATGTAGTGGCAATCCGCAACGGATGTTGCCATTTTCGTTGTATTCGTGGGGAAGCGAAACGTATCGCGATTCCCCACGAATACAAGAATCTTCGCCGAATTATTTGGCCGTCTAAATAAATCAATTTAAACAAAACCCCCATCCTCCTGACCACCCCAAGACTTACCAAATCTCCCTGGTGGTCCAGCGGGGGGTCCGGGAGCCATCCCTTGCACTCTCACACCCTCGGTACCGGTTTCATCATGGCTCCGATAGTCTTTGACCTACTATGTCACAGGGGCTACCAGTGCCATTGGTCAGCCCCTGTCACATGGCCATCAGCGCCATCTTGTGCTCCTACCATGTGACAGGGGCTGACCAATGGCACCGGTAGCCCCTTGACAGAGTATGGGCAAAGGCTATCGGCGCCATTTTGATTACTGGCACCGATGGCCCGAGGGCAGGAGATCGCTCCGGGACCCCCATTGGACCACCAGGGACTTTTGGCCAGCTTGGGGGGGGGCCTCCTGACCACCACAAAACTTGCCAAAAGTCCAGCGGGGGTCCGGGAGGCAACAAGGCAACAATAAGTGTCAAGAGCTCTGACAGATCCTGGCCTTAATATATTCATTTTGAGGACCATATTTGGTCACTGCCTGAATAGCAGAGTTAGCTAGACAAACGTATCCAGCTAACTTTGGTGATATACTCAATAATGCCAAGGCACTACTGAATAGGGATGTGCATTCGTTTGTGACAGAATAGGAAATAGAGACGATATTTTCTATTTTGTCGCATTTCAGGGGGGGGGGGACAAAACGATAAGAAAACCCACAAAATTGTGTGTGGTTTTCTTATCGTTTTTGTGGGGTGTGTGAGAAAGGGCACATTAAAAAAACAAAAAACAAAAACCCCAAACCCTCTCCAACCCTTCAAAATTAATTTATTGCAACCCCCCACTCTCCTGACCCCCCAAGACTTGCCCTCCTTCCTCCCCCCAAGACTTACCGAAAGTCCCTGGTGGTCCAGTGTGGTCCTGGGAGTGATCTCCCCTCTCGGACCATTGGCTACTACTAATCAAAAGGCGCTGATGGCCCTTTGCCCTTACCATGTGACAGGGGCTATCGGTGCCATTGGTAGGCCCCTGTCACATGGTAGGAGCAATGGATGGTCTGTGCCATTTTTTAAGATGATGCCGGCCATCCATTGCTCCTACCATGTGACAGAGGTTGGTCAATGGTACCGATAGACTGTCACATGGTAAAGGCAAAGAGCCATCGGCATCATTTTGATTACTGGCAGCCAATGGCCCGAAAGTGGGAGGTCGCTCCCGGGACCCCCACTGGACCACCAGGGAATTTTGGCTAGTTTTGGGGGGGTTGGAGGGTTGGGGGGGGTTGCAATTAATTAAATTTGAAGGGTTGGGGTGGATTTTTTATATTTTTTTTACAACCCCATTCTAATTAATTAAATTGGAAGGGTCGGGGCGGGTTTCGGATATCGTTTCGGGGGCAGCCGAATTAAAATCGGCCTGAACCATGGGAAAATGAAATTTCCTGCAGCGGGCTGATAACAAAGGCAGAACCAAAAGGTTCGGCTGAATCACATCTCTACTACTGAATATAGCCTGCTATCTTAAAATCAAAATGAAAGAAAAACCCCCTATTCTAGATATAGCAGAGGTCATTAGAACTACTTTAAATGTATGTCTGAAAAGAGACAGTGAGAGTCATTCATATTATAATGAAGCTAATAATGTATTTGAGCAATTTTATCATTGTGCAATTGTAATCTCAGAAGTTTAAAGGATTTTTACTAGTGGTTCATTGAAATGTAATGTATTGCAAGGGTAAAATTGAGATCACTTCAGTTTTTGTTTGCAAATGTATTCATCTAAAGAGAAGCTATATGGTAACATCAGAAAGATATATTCCAAGAGAAATCAACTGTGCGTACATTTATGAATCTTACGGGAAGATTATTTTTTCTATACATTTTCAATCTTCTTTTTGAAATATTTGATTTAGAGTGGATGGCTATTTTAGACTGTCAGCTGGCAATAGCATTCAGGAATGGCCTAGAATATTCAAGGACATTAGGTAACCCAAAATAAAACAGTACTTTTTTTGAAGATGATATGATGAGACATTTATGCAAAGGCATAAATGTCTAACTTGTCACTGCATTTTCACCTTCTCTTGTTACAGACTGGCAGCTTCTGCACACTTTTTTTTATTGAACAGGTGCTTTATTTTGGCAGGCTTGTTCAGATAATAGAACAATCCAATCAAAACATCACGGGTAACCTCTGTCAGACCATTTGATGCTTTGGAAACTTTTTGTACTTACCATCTGGCACAGGAGAATTATGCTATTATACTGTGCTAATTCCTGAATTAACACTATGAAAAGCATTAATAGCACTTAAATATGATGGCCAAGATTCATTGAGTAATAACAATGCAATCCAGTGGTGAAAATCTTCAGAGGCATAGCCATGTTAGTCTGGTGTAGCAAAAATATCAAAAGGTGAGTGGCAGCTTATGGATTAATCAATTAATTGAGGAGCTTTTGAGGACAGAGTCCAATAAATTGCTTACACTCTAAGCTATCACTTGCCTCTTGTCATTAATGAAATCCACTATGTAAGATGGCTTTTGGAAAACCAACCATCAGCATTGGAATGGGAGAGGCCACCTGGGCCCTGGCCTTATAAACTTTTACCTTTACTTTTGCTGGGGTTCTTCGCTCTTTAATGGAGTACACGATACTCTAATCCTGGGCTCATAAGACTTAGACTGAAAGTTCAGTAGTAAAGTAGCGGCGCATGTGGCTCAAGACAGAGAGAGACTGTGGTAATGAAATGACCTGTTTCAGGAAGGGCTGCGAAAGACTGAGGATAAGGAGCAAGTCGAGTGGGGAGATCCAAGATGGTGTCGGCATGAGAGGAGCTGGTGTTAGGAGCTCCTGAATCACTGTCTTATTAAACATTTACATCGATGTGAGCCTTCAAGCATGGCGAGTCAACGTGGAGGAGGTTTCCATGTGAACAGTGGCTCTGGTTCAACATAGGTCAATGGGTACTAAGAGATAGGCTGGCTACACCCGGGGAGAGTTCCCTTTCCTTTGTGCAGGAAAGGGCTCCCTAGAAAGGGTTGTTGGCCCCTAGAGTGAAGCACGAACCTTCAAAATGTGACGAGTCGACATGGAGGAGGTTTCCATGTGAACAGCGGCCCTGGTTCAACATGGGTCAATGGGTACTAAGAGATAGGTTGGCTACACCCGGGGAGAGTTCCCTTTCCTTTGTGCAGGAAAGGGTTCCCTATAATGGGTTGGCCCCTAGAATGGAGCACGAACCTTCAAAGTGTGGCGAGTCGACGTGGAGGAGGTTTCCATAAACAGAGGTTCAACATGGGTCAGCAGGCATTAAGAGATAGGCTGACTACACCCAGGGATAGTTCCCTTTCCTTTGTGCTGGAAAAGGCTCCCTAGAATGGGTTGGCCACTAGAGTGGAGCATGAGCATTCAAGCCTGGAGAGTCGATGGGGAGGAGGTTTCCATGTGAACAGCGGTTCAACATGGGTCAGCGGCCGTTAAGAGATAGGCTGGCTTCACCCGGGGAGAGTTCCCTTTCCTTTGCGCAAAAAAGGGCTCCCTAGAAAGGGTTGTTGGCCCCTAGAATGGAGCACAAACCTTCAAAGTGTGGCGAGTCGACATGGAGGAGGTTTCCATGTGAACAGCGGCTCTGGTTCAACATGGGTCCATGGGTACTAAGAGATAGGCTGGCTATACCCGGGGAGAGTTCCCTTTCCTTTGTGCAGGAAAGGGCTCCCTAGAATGGGTTGGCCACTAGAGTGGAGCATTAGCATTCAAGCCTGGAAAGTTGATGGGGAGTAGGTTTCCATGTGAACAGCGGTCCAACATGGGTCAGCGGGTGTTAAGTGATAGGCTGTCTTCACCCGGGGAGAGTTCCCTTTCCTTTGCACAAGAAAGGGCTCCCTAGAATGGGTTGGCCCCTAGAATGGAGCACAAACCTTCAAAGTGTGGCGAGTCGACGTGGAGGAGGTTTCCATTTGAACAGTGGCTCTGGTTCAACATGGGTCAATGGGTACTAAGAGATAGGCTGGCTATACCCGGGGAGAGTTCCCTTTCCTTTGTGCAGGAAAGGGCTCCCTAGAATGGGTTGGCCACTAGAGTGGAGCACGAGAATTCAAGCCTGGCGAGTCGATGGGGAGGAGGTTTCCATGTGAACAGCGGTTCAACATGGGTCAGCGGGCATTAGGAGATAGGCTGTCTTCACCCGGGGAGAGTTCCCTTTCCTTTGCACAAGAAAGGGCTCCCTAGAATGGGTTGTTGGCTCATAGAGTGGAACATGAACCTTCAAGTGTGGCGAGTCATTGTGGAGGAGGTTTCCATGTGAACAGCGGTCCTGGTTCAACATGGGTCAGCAGGTACTAAGAGATAGGCTGGCTACACCTGGGGAGAGTTCCCTTTCCTTTGCACAGTAAAGGGCCCCTTAGAATGGGTTGGCCTCTAGAGTGGAGCACAATCCTTCAAGCGTGGTGAGTCGACCTGGAAGAGTTTTCAATTTAAGCAGAGGTTCAACATGAGTCAGCTGGCATTAAGAGATAGGCTGGCTACACCCGGGGAGAGTTCACTTTCCTTTGTGCAGGAAAGGGTCCCTTAGAATGGGTTGGCCTCTAGAGTGGAGCATGAGCCTTCAAGCCTGGCGATTTGATGGGGAGGAGGTTTCCATGTGAACAGCGGTTCAACATGGGTCAGCGGGCGTTAAGAGATAGGCTGGCTTTACCCAGGGAGAGTTCCCTTTCCTTTGCGCGAAAAAGGGCTCCCTAGAAAGGGTTGTTGGCCCCTAGAGTGGAGCACGAACCTTCAAAGTGTGGCGAGTCGACGTGGAGGAGGTTTCCATGTGAACAGCGGCCCTGGTTCAACATGGGTCAATGGGTACTAAGAGATAGGCTGGCTCACCCGGGGAAAGTTCCCTTTTTTTTTGTGCAGGAAAGGGCTCCCTAGAATGGGTTGGCACCTAGAATGGAGCACGAAACTTCAAAGTGTGGCGAGTCGACGTGGAGGAGGTTTCCATAAACAGAGGTTCAACATGGGTCAGCAGGCATTAAGAGATAGGCTGACTACACCCAGGGATAGTTCCCTTTCCTTTGTGCTGGAAAAGGCTCCCTAGAATGGGTTGGCCTCTAGAGTGGAGCATGAGCATTCAAGCCTGGAGAGTTGATGGGGAGGAGGTTTCCATGTGAACAGCGGTTCAACATGGGTCAGCGGGCTTCACCCGGGGAGAGTTCCCTTTCCTTTTCGCAAAAAAGGGCTCCCTAGAAAGGGTTGTTGGCCCCTAGAATGGAGCACAAACCTTCAAAGTGTGGCGAGTCGACGAGGAGGTTTCAATTTGAACAGTGGCTCTGGTTCAACATTGGTCAATGGGTACTAAGAGATAGGCTGGCTACACCCGGGGAGAGTTCCCTTTCCTTTGTGCAGGAAAGGGCTCCCTATAATGGGTTGTTGGCTCATAGAGTGGAGCATGAACCTTCAAAGTGTGGCGAGTCAACGTGGAGGAGGTTTCCATGTGAACAGTGGTCCTGGTTCAACATTGGGTCAATGGGTACTAAGAGACAGGTGGGCTATACCCAGGGGGAGTTCCCTTTCCTTTGTGCAGGAAAGGGCTCCCTAGAATGGGTTGGCCTCTAGAGTGGAGCACAAGCCTTCAAGCCTGGCGAGTCGACGGGGAGGAGGTTTCCTTGTCAACAGCGGCTCTGGTTCAACATGGGTCAATGGGTACTAAGAGATAGGCTGGTTACAACCAGGGAGAGTTCCTTTTCCATTGTGCAGGAAAGGGCTCCCTAGAATGGGTTGGCCCCTAGAGTGGAGCACAAGCCTTCAAGCATGGTGAGTCGACGTGTAAGAGTTTTCCTTGTAAACAGAGGTTCAACATGGGTCAGCTGGCGTTAAGAGATAGGCTGGCTACACCCAGGGAGAGTTGCTTTTCCTTTATGCAGGAAAGGGCTCCCTAGAATGGGTTGTTGGCTCATAGAGTGGAGCACGAGCCTTCAAGCGTGGTGAGTTGATTTGGAGGAGATTTCTATGTGAGCAGCGGCTCTGGTTCAACATGGGTCAACAGGAACTAAGAGATAGGCTACCTACACCCGGGGAGAGTTCCCTTTCCTTTGCACAGGAAAGGGCCCCTTAGAATGGGTTGGCCTCTAGAGTGGAGCATGAGCCTTCGAGCCTGGTGAGTCGACGGGGAGGAGGTTTCCATGTGAACAGCAGTTCAACATGGGTCAGCGGGCATTAAGCGAGAGGCTGACTACATCCAGGGAGAGTTCCCTTTCCTTTGCATAGAAAAGGGCTTCCTAGAATGGGTTGTCCCTTATAGTGGAGCACAAGCCTTCAAAGCTTGTCGAGTTCACATGGAGGAGGATTCCATGTGAACAGCAGTTCTGGTTCAACATGGGTCAGCGGCTGTTAAGAGATAGGCTGGCTATACCTGGGGAAAGTTCCCTTTCCTTTGCTGCCTGGAACTGACCTTTGCCTACCTGACCATTCTCTTGTCTTTTGCCTGGAACCCACCTCTGCCTGCCTGACCATCCTCTTCATCTGCCACCTGGAACTGACCCTCGCTTACCTTGACTACACTCGGACTGACCTTGGTATTGATCCCTGCTTTGATTGCCCACTTCTAGATGGATACTCTGGCTCTGACCCTTGCGCTTCACTCGGACACTCTCTTCTGGTCTACTGTGACTACCAGACCAACTTGCTTGGAATCCACCCGTGGCTTCCACTTGGCTAGACCTACAGGCGCTGACTGCCCTGCCTGGAGAACCTTCCTGAACTGTTACCTCCCTGAGGTCTCCGGAGCTTCCAGTTCGGGTCTAGTCCATCCTCTCTGCTTCAGCTGCGCACTTTTGCTCGTGGTGGGCACACCCCTCCGCTACCTCTCTGGCAGATCATCTGAGGCCCACCTATGTCCAGGCGGTCTGGGTACCCAAGGGCTCAACCTATGGAAACCCTGAACTGTTATTGGCGAAGCTCCAGCTAGCCTCTGTCTCCTTGTGTACTCTGCCTCCTGGTGGCAGGCACTCTCTGGGTCTGACCAGAGGGCCGTACCAGTCCTGCACCAGGCCAAGGGTCTACCTCCAGCGCAACACCTTCTTTTGCTCAGAAAGGCGTTATGTTTATAAGAATTGTCTCTAGTACAGTAATATCCATCAAAGCTTTTAGTCACATTTCCAGATATCTTCATCTAAATTGACCAAACACTAGCTGCTTTAACTTTATTTATGGCAACTGGACTTTTTGTGGTTTCCTGCTTCGGGACCTCAGAGAAACAAAAAGATAAATTTTATTTTGTCTTTATGTTACTGTTGAGGATTCAGCTTGTGGACTTTTGTGAATTTGAAATCTGGTTTGAAAAGTTAAAAGACTAATTTTAAAAGGAGTTATACACATGCAAATGTAACATACTATCATAGCAATTTTGAAAAGCCATTTGCAAGCTTAACATGTATTTACACAGATAAATCCTATGGACAATTCAATGACATATATTGCAGCAATTTTTAAAAGCTCACTGATGTACATTTTTTATAAAAGAGGAGGAGTTTGGGAAGGGGTTGGCTGTCACCATGATGGAAATATACTATGTTTTCTTTTTTTTTTTTTTTGAGGGGGCCAGAGCCTCCTTGGAAGGCAATAGGGGTGGGGGTGGGTGGGCAGGGGTCTCTAAAGACCCCCAGGTGGGAATTGGGAGGTTTCAAGGTGTGTGTTTCATGCTGAGTGCCCTTTTACATTTTCCCATGGGACCATTAGGGACCTGCCCTAGCGACGGAGCATCAGGTCAGCTTTGCTTTCCTCCCAGGCATTGTTTAACTCTCATACCTCATGTACTATTCTATCTCCGCCATAAGAAAGATGCTGGAGGGCTGGCAGCAAGACCAGAGGTGTAGGAGCCTTCAGGCAGGTTTCTTTGTGACACATTGTGGTGCAAATATGTTAAAGACAATGGAAGATGGAGACTTTAATGATATCTGTTGCTTTGCAAAACTGTTTCACTTGGCAGTGAGGGATGCCCAGGGGCTTCAGCCCAACAGCAATAGGAATCAATTTCTGAAGAAACTAAGAGAGATGCAGAAAAATAGCATAGTATTTCCATCAAAGCATGAAGGTGGAGGTGGCTTCTCTGTTAGAAGCAGGAAGGATTTGGGATGCTTTACAATAATCTGATTCAAGATGTTGGCAACTGCAGGAATTCCATCTATATGATGCTGCAGAGATAGGTGGGAGCAGCAGACATCACTTTATGATCTGTCTCTGGAAACAGAGCTAAGTGTGCATTGCCCTCTGGGTCATCATAATTGGGTAGTGACAAGGCAGCTGGTACAAATCCTGAAGCCATTCAAGGATACTATGGAGGATCTGAGTTCCAAAAGCACCACCCTGAATGGGGGTTTTCCCTATAGTAAGTATTTTGGAGAAAAAGTGAGAGGGCTTCCAAGAGCAAAATGGAATGGAAGCAGAGCTGTTGCAGTTTCTGGACTTCTTGCAGCAGTAGGTGCAAGAGAGACTGAATCCTTTCACAGAAAGCCATATATACATACTTGATACCTTTTTGTGATCCAAAGGGAATCTTGCTTTCCAGTCCCAAAGTCTCACATTCATGAAGAAGATGATGTTAGCTAGGGTGTAAACAAGAACACTAGCGGGAGAGGAAACATGGGGATGTAGTACAGGAAAGAGTGGCCACCTCAGAAAGAATTCATGCATGAGCAGCACTATTTCAGCTCCCACATTTTCTTCATATTTCAATACAACAAAGCCACATTGTCCACAAAGAACCTTCTCTCCTATCACAGGCCATAGCTAAAACAGCTGGCAAGAGAGACTCTCAGCCCATCCCAACAAATGAGACCCCAGCACAAATTTCTGTGACATGCAATCTCGCAGAGCTCATCGAGGACAAGGACACAGTTGAGCCGGCATATTGGGCACATAATTCTGCAGTCTGGAGAAAACTAGACTTGATGGCCCAGCACTATTGGCCAGATTTAAAAGGGCCATGCACGTCAGTAACCGGGGTTAAACACGTTGCTGGGCCTTGCACGTGCTGCTTGCATTTTTGGAAGGGCCTAGCCATACCCGTAACCCCGTTATGTGCCAATGTGCCGGGCCTCTCCAAAGGGGTGGGCCATGGGGGCAGGGTCTGGGCAGGGAGAGGCAGAGCAGGGGGGGTCAGGCTGGGATAGTATCATTAGCCGCTGTCCAAGGGAAGCCAGTGCGGGGAAGATACTGCTCTTCAGGTGTAGAAGTAAGTATGAAAAAAAAGGGGGATTAGATAGGGATAGTTTAGGGATCGAGGAGGAGAGGGGAAGAGGGAGGAAGGATAGAGTTAGAGGTAGGAAAGTTCCCTCCTAGTCTGCTCCTTAATTGGAGTGGACTGGGAGGAGACTGGGAAAAGCCTACCTGCATCGCCATGCATATTTTTTTAAGATTCTCTCCCATTACATGCGTGACAGGCATCTGCCCGCACATGCGCATGACAATTATAAAATCGGGCACACATGAGAACGCAAATATCGGATTTTATAACCCGCGTGTGCCGATGCACTTGTCTTATAAAATAGCCACATCCGTGTTTTTTAAATTGACCCCTACATTTTCTGCCAACCATCCAATGTGCCCAGTGAACATGTCTTCTCAATCATAGGGGATATTGTGAACCTTCATCACTTAAGTCTAGTGTAGCAGTTGATGGAAAAGCTGATCTTTTTGAAAATCAGCTTGCCTTTGCTTGAGTTTCCAGAATATCCTTGTAAGAGGCAAGATGACTGAAAGCACCTTTATTCCTAGCTGCTGCTCTGACTACCTGCCATGCCACAGATGAACCAACATAGGGTGTTACTACTACTACACTGCCTACCTACTATGCTCATCAAATACCATTTTCGGGGTCTTGATGCAAATGCATTCCTGCCTTGCTCCAGATGTACCACCTTAGGGATCTTGTTGCTAATGCTCTGCCAAACTGCCATGCAATATATGTACCACTTTTGGCTTCTTACTGCTAAAATACCTACTTATCATGTTCCAGATGTACCACCTTAAGGATCTTCCTGCTATATACCAACTCGGTTATGCCCCTTATAAACAAACAACTTTAAGGGTCTTCCTGCCATATGCCTATCTGTGATTTATAAATAAGTATTTGTCTGCCACTCTTAAGAATTGTGTGAATTTTAATATAATAGATTTTCAGCTAATTTTGTGAGTTGTATAAATTAGTATTTGTTTGCTAGCATTAAAAATCGTGAGAGTTTAAACATAATAGCCCTTGATCTTATTTTGTCAACTAGTAAAGTTAGTATTTTTATTAAGCATTAGAATTGTGAGTTTCAAATGCACTTACATGATCTGAAAATGTGAGAGTACTGTTTCCTGGCAACTATTTACTAGTGTTTGTTGTGAAAAGGTTTTACAGGGAAGTGTTTTTAGATATAGGAAGGGACATCAGCTAAGCAGGACAATTGTTAATCTGCTTGCAATGTGATTCCCTTGGAGAAGATTGTCTTTTGAAGTACTTTTATTTGAAATAATTGCCTTAGAAGCACAAATATATACATGGAAAAGAACAAACTGAATAAACATAAGTTCAGAGGGAGTACTGACTACAAATCTTTCATCTGCTAGTGTTAAGTTCTACTTGCTGGGAAAGAAGACTAAAAATCTAAAAAAAAACCCCATCTTGTTTATTGTGTGTTAATTTTTAATCTGTATTTGTTTGCAAATGGTAAGAATTGTGTTTTTTAGAAATGGGACTTTGACATTTATTTTTTTATTTTGTGAGCTAGTATAAGTTAGTATTTGTTTGCCAATACTAAGAATTATATGAGTTTAGAGATAATGGGTTTTGGGTTAATTTTATGAGCTTGTATAAATTAGAATTTGTTTGCCATTAATTGTGTGGGTTTAGAGTTAATATTTTTTTTAATACAATTTGTGAGCTTTTACAAGTTAGTATTTATTTTGCCACTGTTATTTATTATTTGACTTTCAAGATTATAGACTTTGAGCTAATTTTGTGATAAATTAGTATTTGTATTTAAGCATTAGAATTGTGAATTTACAAAGGTCTCTCACTTGATCTATATAGATAAGAGTTCTGGTTCTTGGGAACTCTTCACTAGGGTTTGATGTGAAAAGGTTTTAAAGGGAAGTCCTATTAGAAATAGGAATGGAGATTAGCTAAGAAGGTCAATTGTTAATATGTTCAGAGTTTGAATCCTTCAGAGGAGATTGTATTTTGAAGTACTTTTCTTTGAAGTAATTGCCATAGATGCACAGATATATAGGAAAGAAAAATGTGAGTAAACCTCGGTCTAGAAGTAGTGCTGATTGCAGAACTTTCATCAACTGATGGTAAATTGGATTTGCTCAGAAAAAATGTATACATTGTTTAAAATAAAATTTGTAAAGGGTTAAACTATTATGATAATGTTTATTGTGTACTAGATTTAAAGGCTAGAATTTGCAAATGTTAAGAATTTTGTGAGTTTAGAAACAGGAATTTGGTTTAATTTTATGAGTTAGTATAAGTTAGTATTTGCAAATCTTAAGAATTGTGTGAGTTTAGATTTAATATAATTTGGGATAATTTAGTGAGTGTGTATAAGTTAATACTAGTTTACTAGTATTAAGAATTAGGTAAGTTTATGGATAATAGACTTTGTATTAAGTGTGTGATATTGTATAAATTTGTAATTTTCTGCAACTGATAAGAAATATGTGAGTTTATAGATAATAGATTTTGAGCTAATTTTGTGAGCTGTATAAATTCGTATTTGTTTGTAAGTTTTAGAATTAGAGTTTTCAAAGATCCCTTACTAGATCAAAAGGTGAGAGTACTGGTTCCTGGGCATCTAGTCACAAGTGTTGGATGTGAAAAGGTTTTAAAGGGAAGAGTTATTAGATAAAGAAAGGGACATTAGCTAAGAAGGCCAATTGTTAACCTTCATGCAGTGTGATTCCCTCAGTGGAAATTGTCTTTTGAAGTATTTTTGTTTCAAACAATTGCCTTAGGAGTGCAGATGTACAGAAAAGCAAAAACCAAGTAAACATCAGTCCAGAGAGAGTGCTGACTGCAGATCTTTTATTTGTTGGTTATAAGTTGGACTTCCTGGGAAAAAATGCATAAAATCTTGAAAAAAATTAAAACTTAAAGTGTTAAACTTTTTGTTACGCGTGCCATCCACGGCAGACCCGCCGCACGGCCTCCTCAACTTTCTACAGTGACTCCAACCTCTGGTTCCTCCTTGCTGGCGGAGGTGGGCCATCAGCTTTGTTCTTGGGCCTCCCCCAGTGCCTCCAGCTCTGCCACAATCCCCGGCGTTCCAGGTCCTGCTTCCACTTCTTGTCGGGCCTCTCCACGTGGCCCGCGGAGAGACGCTGTGACTCGCGCCGCGCCCCTCCCTAGGTGAGCATGCATGCATCCTTGATTCTTAAGTAGGGACCATAGTGGGAACCTAACCACGGCCCCGGATGATGACGTCAAACTGTGTTGCGCCTGTCGGTTGCAGACAGTTGTGACCCTCTCATGCTCACCTCTTTTTTCGCTGCACCATCAAATCTAGGAAGGGTGGTGGCTTCCGCCAGTCACCGACGACCTCCCTGGTATTCCCAGAATGGTGTGGGCGCTGCCAACCGCCATCTCGCTTGTGGAGTCACATAGGTGCGCGCACGCGCATGGGCCAGCTATGTACATGTCATGGCGGGAATCTTGGGGGCGTCCTCTCCGGATGACGTAGTCTCACTACCTGTACTTAAGCAGACTGGCCTTATGCACTGACGAGTTAGCAAGGAGTTTCCTCGTTGCTGAATCCACTTCACTTGGACTACCGGTTCCAGTTCCTGGCTTGCTGTGTGAACGCTCTGAGTACCCGCTCCTCAGGAGCTCTTCCACATTCCTAGGCTATCCACTCCTCGGAGGGCCTTCCTGCCTTTGAACTCCTGTTTATTCTACTTCTCAGGACTTTCTTTGGAACCACGTCTCATGAGTACTTTCTTTGTACTTCAACTCTACCAAGCCTTGCTGGGATTCCCTGTGGTGTACCCCATGCCTCGGGCCACTACCGCATCCTCCTCAGCAGGATTCGCTTTACCATATCCCATGCCGCAAATTGCTGCCTCAACTTCTTCAGGAACCTTTTGAGCTTCCATACCTCTGATTACCTCAGCATTACCATCATTGTACAGTCATCCTCGTCATACCCTGCGCTGCGGGCCACTACCGGATCTGCACATCTGAGGTATTGCTTCACTACTGAGAAGGCTGCCTGGCATATCCTGCTCCACAGGCCACTACCAGATATTTACATCTGAGGTATCTCCCTGGGCATACCCCTTACTCAAGAATTGTATCTCAACTGCAGTCACTGCTCCACAGGTTCTGCTCAAGAACTGTTCTTTAACTGCAGTTTCCCTGCTTCACGGGTTCTGCTCTTTCTCCTCTATAATAAAGTCTTACAGTTGTGTCCTAAGCCTCTGAGACTATACCTACTGAAGATGAGGCCCACAGGGCTCCTCCCTGTGGGCGAAGTCACCTCTCACCTCGGCCTAGGGTTCACATCTATACCAAAACATAACAACCTGACTACAGTATTTAAGCTTAGGCTCCGCTCCCTAGCATTGCCTTTGCAACAGGTCTCCTCACTGGTCAAGTACTCGTTGCTTCCTAGAGATTCATCTCATCCCTGTGTTCCTGTTCCTGTCTCTTCATTCCTACCCTGCTTATCTTTCAGATTGACTACACGGACTTCGACTTTGCCTGACTTTGCCATTGATCATCTCCAGACCCAGACCTCCACTTCGCCTGACTACGCTACTGCCTATCTCCAGACCCAGACCTCTGTTTCACCTGACAATGCTATTGCCTATCTCCAGACCCAGACCTTTGCTTCGTCCGACTACGCATTGCTTATCCGCAGACCTAGAACTTCGCTTTGCCTGACTACGCCTTTGACTACCTCCATTATCAGACCTCTGCCTTGCTTGACTACACTCTTGATTATCTCCGTGATCAGACCTCAGCCTTGCTTGCCACTGCCTTTGGATTGCCACCAGCCCTGACTCTAGCCTGTCTTAGGATGCCTCTTCAACTTACTTCCTGGACATGGTTTCTTCAGGCTTCAGCCTGCTTTTGATCAAGTGCCCCCTGTCTGCCTTCGTTCCATTTGCACCCGAGTTTCCAGGACATTACCCAGTCTGTAGTAAGATTGTACCATCTCTCACCTGCTGTCTCTGGGCTGAACCAACTTCTCCTGCAACTACATACAGAGGCCCACCTACATCCTGCCGGCTCTGGCACCCGAAGGCTCAACCCACGGGGAATGAGGGCTGGTATAGGTGAAGCTCCAGCACCCTCTGTCTATCAGCCCACTCCGCCTGCCGACGGTGAGGACCCGTAGGCCTTTGCTTGATGTCCTCACCAATAATCCCGTTCTTTCACCTGCTCCTCCTCATCCACAGCCATTATCATCGATGCCTTGAGCTTTCCTGGCCCTACCAGTGCCCCCATGCTTCAATGGTGACTCCAGACTCTGCAGAGGGTTTATCAACCAATGCTATATGCAATTCGCTCTGCAGCCCTCCATCTTCCAGGCCAAATTGACCAAAGTCACCTTAATTCTATCTCATCTTGAAGGGAAGACTCTGGCTTGGGCTTCCCCCCATGAGAATGTCTGTACTCCCTCCTAAGGGAGTTATCTCAGTTCGTGGCTGTGTTTTGATGGATCTTCGATGATCCTGGGTGGCATGCCGTGGCAAGCACCAGCTTATTACATCTTTGTCAAGGTCAAGCAAGTCTCTTCAATTCTAAAATTGAGTTTCAGACTGGCTTCCTAGCTTGCCTGGCAGAAGGACTGCCTACGAGCTATCTACCTGGATGGGCTTTCCTCACAACTGAAGGATGAGCTGGCTGTGAGGGAGCTCCCTTCCTTTCTTGAGGACCTTATTGACTTGACAGGCCGAATCGACCACTGTTTCCAAGAGCGTCACCGAGAGAGCAGATGCCCAAGAAGCTCTCTCGGGTTCGATCCCATTCGCCACTGACCACCAGCCCTGCCCCAATCAGGGTCACAACTGTGTCTAAGACAGAAAAGCCCATGCAATTGGGTCGTGGGCAGCTGACACCAGAAGAGCACCTCCGGCAGAGACAAACCGGTCTATGTCTGTATTGCGGATCACCTTGCCACCATCTACAGACCTGTCCTATCTGTCCGGGAAAGTTCACGGCCCAGGTTTACTAGGGGTCCTGAACTTGGACTCATCTTCTCTAGTCCCTCAATTGTCTGTACCAGTCACCTTGATCTGGGATTCCCAAACCTTTCCAGTCCTTGCTCTGGTGGATTCTGGAGCAGGAGGAATTTTATACTCAAAGATTTAGTCCACCTCATGGGTATAAAGACCTGACTATGCTACTGCCTATTTCCAGACCCAAACCTCTGCTTCGTCTAACTATGCTACTGTCTATCTCTAGACCCAGAACTCTGCTTCATCTGACTACGCTACTGCCTATCTCAAGACCCCGACCTCTGCTTCGCCTGACTGCACTATTGCCTATCTCCAGACCCAGAACTTCGCTTTGCCTGACTATGCTTTTGACTATCTCCCTGATCAGACCTCTGCCCTGCTTGACTATCTCTGTGATCAGACCTCAGCCTTGTTTACCACTGCCATCAGGCCTGACTCTAGCCTGCCTTTGGACGCCCCTTCAACTTACTCCCTGGGCGTGGTTTCTTCAGGCTTTGGCCAGCTTGTACTCTAGCTCCCCCTGTCTGCCTTTGTTCCGTTGGCGCCTGAGTTTCCAGGACATTACCCAGTCTACAGTAAGATTGTACCATATCTCACCTGCTGTCTCTGGGCTGAACCAACTTCTCCTGCATCTACAAACAGAGGCCCACCTAAGTCCTGCCGGCCCCAGCACCCAAATGCTCAACCCGTGGGGAACAAGGGATGGTATAGGTGAAGCTCCAGTGGCCTCTGCCTATCAGCCAACTCTGCCTGCCGATGGTGGGGACCCATAGGCCCTTGCCTACGGGTTGCGTCAACCCCACCTCCGTCCAAGGGTCCACCTCTGATGCAACACTTGTATTGGCTGTGTTTAGTGTGTGTTATTTTTTTTAAAATCTCTATTTGTTCACAAATATTAAGAATTGTGCATTTTTAGAAATATGACTTTGAGTTAATTTTTTGAACTAGTATAAGTTAATATTTGTTTGCATTTTCATTTTAATTTATTAAAACGTAATATCATGCTTGATCAAACATGTTACCCAAGCAGTAGTACAATAAAAATGCAATCATAATTACCAAATTAATTAAATATAAAACAACATAACACAAAAAAATCTGTAATGCATTAAATAAATACATATAATAAAACAAAAATTCCTAATCACAGTCCCAATGTTGTTTCAGTGCCAAATTTACATAACATAATCATACATATTAGACTTTCAACAGGCAAATAGCTTGAAAATCATCAAAAGCCTTATTAAAGAGCAAGACTTTACAGCCTTTCTACACTTCAAGTAATTTAAAATCAACTGAGTATCAGATGGTAAAATATTCCATAAAGAAGGAGATTGAAAGCTAAATGAAGATTTCCTGGTGGATTCTAACTGAATAACAGATGGGGAGGGAATGTGAGGCAAACCAGCTTGAGATGCGCTACATGCCATAATGGAGTATAAAGAATTAACAATTTAGAGAAATAATAGATAATAGAAGGATAATAGAAGGCTAGGGGAACTCCATGAAGTTAGCATGCAGCACATTTAAAACTAATCAGAGAAATTTCTTTTTTCACGCAACGCATAATTAAACTCTGGAATTTGTTGCCAGGGATATAGTTAGTGAAGTTAGTGTAGCCATGTTTAAAAATGGTTTGGATAAGTTCTTGGAGGAGAAGTCCATTACCTGCTACTAATCAAGTTGACTTAGAAAATAACCACTGCTATTACTAGCATCAGTAGCATGGGATATACTTAGTTTTTGGGTACTTGTCAGGTAATTATAGCCTGGATTGGCCACTGTTGGAAACAGGATGCTAGACTTGATGGACCCTCAGTCTGACCCAATATGGCAATTTCTTATGTTCTCTTATGTTCTTAAGAAAGAGACCCAGAAGGGAGAATATAAGAAACCAAGAACAGCACTTTAAATTGAATTCTGTAAATAACGAGCAACCAATGTAATTGTTTTAAAGCTGGAGATATATGATCATATTTACACGGCCCAAAATTAGCCTGGCAGCAGTATTCTGCACCAATTAAAGGCACTTCAACTGATTATTAGAAACTTCCAAAAACAAAGAATTGCAATAATCAATTTTTAGAATTACAAAAGCATGAACTATTGATTTCAAATATTTTGTTTCCAATAAAGGATGAAGTTTCCTAATTTATCTCAATGAGAAAAATGATTTCTGAACCATATGAAACTAGTCATAGTGAGAGCAGAATCTAACTGTACCTCCAAGGAAATTACTGAGGATTTCATAGGAATAGATATTCCAAACATCCGAAGTGCTGTAGTCAATGAAAAAGGCTTAGAACTAAACCAAATCACTTCAGATTTTGAAGTATTAACTTGCAATCTGTGATCTGTAAGCCAAGTAGCTACCCTATTTTGATAAGTATTAAAAGATAATAAATCTATAGCATTTTTATAGTTAAAAAAAGCAGTTATCTGTAGGTTGTCCGAATAGAATGAATGAAAGATGAAAATCCATGTCCTGAATCACAGTGACCAAAGGAGAGACAAAAATATTGAACAATAAAGGAGACAAAATGGAGCCCTGAGGGACTCCAAAGAGAAATGTAATCTCACAAGAAATTCTATCATCACAATCCACTTGAAAAGAATGCTCTGAAAGAAAAGAGGAAAACCAATTCAGGGCTTTGTAATGACAATTTCACATAGTCTAAAATAAGTAACAGATGGGCAATAGTATCAAAGACCATACTCATATCTAAAAAAAACTGTCAAAGCAATTTTTGATGTTTCAAAATTAACTCTAATGTCATTGTCCAAAGAAAGAAAAACAGTTTCAGTAATACATGCCCTCCGAAAACCTGACTGAAAGGGTGAAGAACACTGGACTTGCAGGCAAAGTCAATTAACTGGTTGAAACTTTCTCAATTAATTTTGACAAAATAGGAAGATTAGGAACTGGTCTGCTGCAGAAGGAAAGAATAGTGAACTATCTACAAGCAGCAGAATTTCTGGACCAGAGGCAGCATGGATTCACCAGGGGAAGGCTCCTGTCAGACAAATGTGATCAACTTTTTTGATTGGGTGACTAAGGAATTGGATCGAGGAAGGGCGCTCAATGTCACCTCTTGGATTTTAGCAAAGCTTTTGATATGGTATTGCACAGGAGACTTGTGAATAAAATGAGAAGCTTGGGAGTGAGTGCCAAGGTGGTGCCCTGGATAGCAAACTGGTTGAAGGACAGAAGACAATGTGTGATGGTAAATGGAACTTACTCGGAAGAGAGAGCGGTGATGAGCAGAGTGCCGCAAGGGTCGGTGCTGGGAACAGTCCTGTTCAATATCTTTGTGAGCGACATCACAGACAGGATATAAGGCAAGGTTTGTTTATTTGCGGATGATACTAAGATCTGCAACAGAGGGGACATACTGGATGGAGTGGAGAGAATGAGACGGGAATTTAAGGAAGGTGGAAGACAGGTCGAAGATATGGCAGCTGAGATTCAATGCCAAGAAGTGCAGAATCATGCATATGGGGTGTGGAAATCTGAAAGAAATGTATTCGATGGAGGGTGAAGGGCTGATGTGCACGGAGCAGGAGAAAGACCTTGGGGTGATAGTGTCTAATGATCTGAAGTCGGCGATATAATGTGACAAGGCGATAGCTAAAGCCAGAAGAATGCTGGGCTGCATAGAGAGAGGAATATCGAGTAAGAAAAGGGAAGTGATTATCCCCTTGTACAGGGCCTTGGTGAGGCCTCACCTGGAGTACTGTGCTCAGTTCTGGAGACCATATCTCCGAAGAGACAGGATGGAGGTGGTCCAGAGAAGAGTGACCAAAAAGGTGGATGGCCTTCATCGAATGACTTATGAGGAGAGATTGATAAATCTAAATATGTATACCCTGGAGGAAAGGAGGAGCAGGGGAGACATGATACAGACTTTCAGATACTTGAAAGGTTTTAATGATCCAAAGTCAACGACAAACCTTTTCCATTGGAAAACAATCAGCAGAACCAGGGGTCACAATTTAAAACTCCAGGGAGGAAGACTCAGAACCAATGTCAGGAAATATTTCTTCATGGAGAGGGTGGTGGATGCCTGGAACGCCCTTCCGGAGGAAGTGGTGAAGACCAAAACTGTGAAGGATTTCAAAGGGGCGTAAGATAAAAACTGTGGATCCATAAAGTCTAGAGATGAGAATGAAGAGAAGAGGCATGGGGTGGCTTGCGGAAATGACAGCTGATGATTAATACCCTTATTCAATAAATATACACGTGGTTAATGCGACTCCAACATTGCTCAATGCTTCAACGACAAGAGGAAATGTGGAAAAAAGGATTTGCATTCACAAATAAGCAGGGGTGTAGCTTGCTTGTTGTGGCGGTTACTACCCCAAACCAAATAAGCCTATACTTCACTTTCAATGCATATCCAGCATAGCTCTCTGCTTCAATGGCAGGGGGGAATGAAGATAAGAGGATTTAAATTCAGACAACAGCCAAAAGGATTGCATTGCATAGTCTGGGTAAAAAAATAATCATGGGTATAGCTTGCTTGTTGTGGTGGTTACTACCCCGAATCAATTAAGCCCGATACTTCACTTGGAATACATATCTAGCGCAGCTCACTGCTTCAATGGCAGGGGGAATGAAAAAAGAGGATTTATATTCAGACAACAACCAACAAGAACTGAATTGTACAGGCTGGGTAAACAAATAAGTGTAGGAGTAGCTTGCTTATTGCGGTGGTTACTACCCTAACCAATTAAGGGTGTCATTTTCTAACCCTATTGCACGTGAAAAGGGACTAAATTGGGGTGGAGTTGGGGCAGCGTCGGCACTGGAAGAGGAGGAGTCGGGGTGGCACCGGGGCAGATGCAGTGGAAACATCGCTGGCAGTGAAAAGATAAGAACCCTTATTGCTGCCAGTAGCACGCCCAATAGCACCACCTTTTATAATGGTGATATTGGGTGCAAAAGCCCACAATGATAACATCACAGTGGTGTGATCGCTTCTGGCTTTCGCAGGCCTGCCCCCCCTCCCGCTTTCCCCCTGCCCCCCATTACTGCGTGATTCAAAGAGCTCTGCACCGTAGGAAAATCCAGGCCTAAGCTTGATACTTCACTTTGATACAGTTCCAGCATGGCTCTCTACATCAATGGCGGGGGTGGAAGGTAATTAGAACCAAAGGGTCAAGAGTAACAGATAAGTATGAGAAAAATAAGTGTAAAAGCTTGCTGGGCAGACTGAATGGGCCGTTTGGTCTTCTTTTGCTGTCCTTTCTATGTTTCTATGCTTCACGTGGACAGGGCCTTACCTTCACAGCCGGTGCTGCCACTGATGCTGCTCTCACGGCCCGGAGGCCACACTGAAGCCGGGGCCTCACCTGAGGCGGTCGACGCTGGGTGCTCCCATGGCCTGGTTGCCATCTTGCCTGCATGGCAGGAGCCGTGCCGTGTCTTCGCCTCACCTGGAGGCCGCCTCCCTTGTCGGGGCCTGTCTGCGGCCCAGCCTTCTCCTCTCTGATGCAGCAGGATGCTGTTGACGTCATCGTGGCCTGCCCAGAGGCCCAGCTTCATCCATTTTGTCTCCTCCCTGCACAGTGGCAGGGACACTGCTGTCCAGGGTTCTGGACTTCCTGTTCCTGCCCCTCCTAGGGGGCAGGCCCGCGGCTCTCTTCCCTTCTTATAGGGACAGAGAGGTGTGGTCCTCCAGGCAGCTCCTCCCAGGGAGTTGCCTCTCAGCCCTATAAGAGGGCCTTGCTCCATTCCACCTTTGTCTTCGCATCAGCTCAGATGCCCCTGAAGATGTCTCTTCATCTGATGCCTGTTCCTCGGTCCAGATCCTGATGTCCGATTCCTTCCAGATCCTAATGTCTGATTCCTGAGTTTGGATCCTGATGTCTGTTCCTGAATCCTGGTCCTGATGTCTATTCCAAGTCCAGATGTCCGTGAGTCCAGATCCCGAGATCTGCTCCTAGCGGATGTCTGTGAGGCCAGATCCCAATGTCTGCTCCAAGTCCAGACATCCGTGAGTCCATCTCCTGATGTCTGTTCCAATTCCGGACGTCAGTGAGTCCAGATCCCAAGGTCCGTTCCAAGCCTGGATGTCCATGAGTCCTGATCCAGATACCTGTTCCAAGAAGTTCCATGTTCCAAGATTCTGTTACAAGTACTGCAGTCCATTCTAAGTCCCGCAGTCCATTCCAAGTTCTGCAATCAGCTTCAAGGTGCCCCATGTTCCTAGATGTTCCTAGATGTTCCAAGTTCCAAGTTCCTGGTTCCAAAAAGTCTGTGAGTCCTCATCCTGTGATGTCCCTTGTCTTCCCTTTGATGTTGTCCCGGTCTTAATGCTCCAGGTCCGATGGGACCCGTGCCTCTGGAAATGGCCTGCTTTTATTCCAAGTCTCTTAGCTTCAAGCTTTTATCTGTTCCCAGTTCTGACTCCGGAAGATCTTAGGGGTTTCCTCTACCCTGCGCTATGAGACTTCCTGAGCCTGTCCCAATCTCCTTGTGGTCCACGACCAGCCATCTGGCTGTGTAGGGCGCGAAGGGGACAGTGTGGTCCGCGACCAGCCCCACGTGCTGTGTAGCGCACCTGAGGGACTCACTTTCCTTGTCCAAGTCTACATTCTATGTCTACATTCCAAGTTCCAAGTCTTCATCTCTACATTCCACATTTCAATTCTTCATCTCTTCATCTCCACGTTCCAAGTCTTCATCTCCTTGTCTCCACGTTCCAAGTCCCAAGCTCCATGTCTTCACGTTCCAAGTCCCAAGCTCCACGTCTTCATGTTCCAAGCTCCATGATGTACTCTTCGAGAACCTCAAGCTCCACATCGTCCTCTTCGAGAGTCCCAAGTTCCAAGTTCTTCTTTGACTTTGTACTCTAGCTTTCCTTGAACTCTCCTGTGTTCCAAGTTCCTAATCCTAGCCAGAGACCTTGTTGTAGTCCTGTGTTCCAAGCTCTGTCCAGCTCTGCTCCTATGCTGCCCATTCCCGCACACACACCTCACCACGGGTACGACTCATGTCCTGACCTGAGCCGCCCTGTGGCCCAAGGGTTCCGCTCTCCCATGAGCCAAGTGATGCGTGCCGAGCCCACACCATTGGCCCCTGAAGGCTGCGCTCACAACAATGGGATCCAATGTTTATTTCTTAAACAGTGGACTAACCATTGCCTTTTTTAACTGGTTAGGAAAAATGCCTGTAGTTAATGATGAATTTCTAATTACTGCTAATTGAGCTGCCAGATTCAAAACAGGGTTTGAAATTAATTTGGAAGAAAAAGGATCTAATTTGGAAGTAGTTAAGCAAATAGTTTTTAAAAGAAAATTCACCACAACTATAGAGATGGGATTAAAAACTGACAATTGTGAAATATAACCAGAAATGTGTTCCTCTTCTGCAATCTGAGTTACCTCACAAGATAACCCTTGAAAGTTATTATCAATTTTGTTTATTTAATCAAAAAAAGCAAACTATAAATTTCTCATCAGAACAAAAGGGCAAGTATGGAGATCATGGAGGTGGTAGATTAGCCATATTAGAAATTAACTGAAATAATTGTCTTGAATGACAATCAACAGATGCTAATTTTTTAGAGATAAACTTTTTTTGGCCTCTAAAATGGCTGTTAATAGGCCTGTTTGCTTCTCACCACTTCTTTTGATTTAATAATGAGTGATTCTTCCTCCATATACTTCAAAATGGCAAATGTGTCTTTTCAATAATCGAAGACCAGAATGATACCAAGGCTTAGTAATCAATGGGGCAGTTTTATCAATTGCCTCAGATAGCGTTATATTCTACTAATCTAATTGATCAGTGAAACAAACAGAATCAAAATCTTCATGAAATGTATCTAATTCCTTTGCTAAAGACTCCATATTTAAATGTTTTAAGTTTCTGTAATAAAATGTATTATTAGATGAAGATCAATTGGGAGCCACCATATTCAATTGAAATAAAATTATTAGATGATCAGACCATGGAACAGAAATAGAGAATTCTGTTTTATGGTATCACTCTTTGCTAAAAAAAAAAATATATATATATATATATATATATATATATATATATATATATATATATATATATATAGAAAGCCCTGTCTCATGAGTTGGAAAATCTACCCATTGAAATAAACCTTATTCTTGTGAAAAAGCAAAAACGTTTCTATCAACTTCCTTCTCTAATGAATCTTAATGAATATTTAAATCTCCCAGGATTAACAAATTCTAAATTGAATTGTCATTTCAGAGATAAATTCCATTATTTCAGAGACTATAAAATAGAGGAGACCGGATGACTATAAATATTAAGAAAAACAAATTTTGAAGCCAAATACGATTGCAGTAAAATAACATCAATATGCTGACATGCTTTTAATGATACTTCTCTTAATTTAATCTCAATATAAAAAATTACTGCTACACCTCCACCAGAGTTCCCTCCTCTATTTTTATAAGAATAAACTGGGATACAGGTTTGAATGAAACAAAAGGACTCTCCCATTTTTAACTAAGTCTCCATAAGCAAAATCATATACAAATAATGGACCATTATTAATTCTCTAACCATAGAGTACTTTGAACATAATGATCTCATATTAATCAGAGCACAAGATGTAAAAGAACAAGAAACACTTGAAAGAGCAAAAGTCAGAATAACTAACAAAGAAGAATAGTCAGGAGAAATATTGGGCTTACAAATAGCTCTATGAACTAAATCCTCATAATGACCACCTGCTACTCTTACTGAAATGGTAGCCATCAATGAAATAACCAATACATTGAGAAATAAAAAAAAGAAAGTGAACATAAAAAAAATCAAAATTTGCAAACCACTTTGGCATTATTGGTACACTCATTTCATGCGAAGGGGTGCACAAAGGGGCAAACTCCTTGACTTGTGCCCCTTCAACGTGCAATCTGCAGAAGACAGTCCACCATTGGCAGCAATGATGATTTAAAGTTCCAGAGCAGAAGCAATGACAGGGGTCAAACAGGGAGAGACCCGCCCACCAAGATGCAGGTATTAGGAATTATGTGAGTTTAGAAATAGTAGACTTTAGGTTAATTTTGTGAGCTTGTATATTTGCCAGTATTATTGTGTTAGTTTAGAGTTAATAGACTTTGATTAATTTTGTGAGCTTATATATGTAACCCTTTCTTGGCAGATGGCACATATTCTAGATGCCATGAAATAATTTATAAATGGGGCTGTCTTCACATTCCTCATTCCACATTCCTGTATCCCCAAGGTGTGCGTACTTTCTGTGGGGGGTGAAGACTAACCTTGGCCCAGGAAGTAGTGTTTTCCCACGTGTGTGTGTGTGTGTGTGCTACCACAGCTTTTTGGGACAGGTAGACTTAACAAACAAGGGAGAACTCACTGGATGGGTGTTCAAATTAAAGATTACTGTAATTCCTAGTAAAAGAATCAATAGATACAAAACATAAGAAGGTAAATTTTAAGACCTGTGTGCAGGTGCAGATGTGCACATATTTGGCAGTGTTTGCACATGGATGAGGCTATTTTATAACTTATGCACATATTATAAAATCGGCTAATCACATGTGTATGTGCAAATGATTTATATTGACGTGCACATATGCATATAAATGCAGCCTCATACGTGTAAGTGGGAGGAATTTTAGTAGCTGTACGAACCGACGCAACAGCCCTTTTTCCCAGATCAATCCCAGTTTGGCCCAGTAAAAGAGAGGACTGGGAGGGGTGGAGTCAAGATGGTGACTCGCTAAGACACACTGCACCCTCGCTCCAGTGTTTTTTCCTGCTAAGTGAATTTCCCAAGTAATAATGGCTCCGAAATGAAAAGGGAATATAAGAAGTTACCCCTCGACTTCAATGTTCCCTCCGGGGCAGAAAACAATTGTACAGTGTGTACCAAGGCTGGTGATTTTGGGTCTGGGAGGTCTGGCAATTGGGTCACAGGAAGAAGACTGTGACCCTACCTCGGAAGGAACATCCCTCAGCCAGCTGGATGAACGTCTACCTCTGGCTGTGAGGGCAGCCTCAACACCCCGCCCAAACGCTAACCCGGAGGTGGTGAACTGGGAGATTTGGGCAGAGGGAGCGGCATTGGTGGAGGAGTTCCTACAGACCTCCGTGGAAAGCAGAGAGTTAAGCACCGGAGGAGGAGAGCTGAACAGCTGGGAAGGATGGGTCGTAGATGTAGGAGGTGAGAGATCTGTTCCTGGGACCCCTGTTAGTACTGGTGAATTTTTACTATCTAAAAAACCGGAGATAGTAATACTAGATTCTCTCTGGACATTAACATCAGCAATGGCAAAGTCTTTGGAGGCTTTCTCAAGTAAAATTAATTATCTTTCTACACAAATGGAACTATTAAACAAGAACTCTGAGTCATATAAACAGGAAGTGGCAGAAACATTTCACAATGTTGAAAGTGATATTCAACAAGTGAAAAAGTTCAGTCGACATTAATACAAGATTGTGGGGCCATTAATCAAAAAATTGAAAACATTGAGAACGCTATGAGGCATTTGAATTTAAGAATATTGAACTTTCCCAGGGTGATAGGGGAAATTCCACGTTGAACAGTTAAAAGATACTTCAATGAAGTATTAGAAATTTCCTCTGAAAAATCCCTGCCCCTGGATAAAGTGTACTTTCTGCCAGGTCGGAATTATCAACAACAACAAATTGCTCCAAATGATTTGGATAATTTAACAGGTTTTCTGGAATTGTCCTCCTATGAAGTTGCAGAAAGACTAAGGGGGTCATTTTCCAAGTGGCTCGCACACGATAAGGGACGTTTCGCATGCGAAACGTCCCTTATCACGTGCGATACCAGGATGGGGGCGGAGTCGGCCCTGGAAGAGGAGGAGTCGGAGCATCACCGGGGCCGACTCTGCGAAGATGCCACAGACGACGAAAAGGTAAGGGCCTTTTCGCGTCTGAGTTCGAGCCCAATAGCTACACCTTCTATGGTGGCGCTATTGGGTGCGAAACCGGCAGTGATCGCACCGCAGTGGTGCGATCGCTGCCGGCTAGCGCAGGACTGCCCCCTGGGTCGACCCCCCACCCCTCATTACCTAAAGTATCGCAGGCCTGTGATACTTTAGAAAATGAGGCCCTAAGTTTGCTAATCTCGTTTTTTAATGAGAAGGGTCTAGGAGACGTCATGCGAGCGTATTTTAAGAAAGCTAACTCTGAATTCATGGGTTCCCGCATGAGAATTTTTCCAGATTTAACAAAATCGACTCAACTGAAAAGAAAGAACTTTCTGGCTTTAAAACAAGAGACTTTGGAAGTGGGGGCATCTTTTTTCTTTCGCTTCCCTTGTAAATGCATAGTAAAATATAACAAAGATACATATATATTTTTTCCACCTGAACAACTGAAAAGCTTTGTTGAGGCAAAAAAGGTCCCTAAGTAATTAAGTATCAGTGGCGATAATCCTTAAATAATAATGTAACTGGTAGAATGAGTTGCTTGTTTTTTTCTTCCTATATTACGTTTCCTTAAATCTCTTTTAATATGCAGATATTCCACCCCCCCCCCCCCCCCATCTTGTGGAAAAAGAGAAAAAATTATTTGATATTTTATTTCACTAAGATATATTTTGCCTGTTATTCTCTGTCATATCATATTTCTTTTAGCAGAGTGGATGCTTTGTATAATTTTTTGAAAAAGTTAATAAAGAGATAATTAAAAAAAAATAGAGAGGACTGGGAGCAAACCCAGCTAACTTATTTATTATTTTTATATACTGACATTTAATCTCAATTCAGATATCACTGGTTTACATTCAGGTACTATACATATTTCTCTATCCCCAGAGGACTTACAATCTAGGTTTTTGTACCTAACATAATGGAGGGTAAAGTGACTTGCCCAAGGTCACAAGGAGCAACAGCAGGACTTGAACCCTGGTTGCCTCCTTCATAGTCCACTGCTCTAAACACTAGGCTATTCCTCCTCCCCTAACTGGCCTCCCTTTTACTCTATTAGCCTTAACTCTTAAAAACCCCACTGCTTAGCCTAGTTTTTTTTGTTCATGACCTAGATGCCATCCATAGCAGAAGTAAAGTTACACAGATAGGGACCCGGTGTGTGCTGGTTTGAGTAAATACTTACGTGCTAGTTTCATTCATATTTCCTGGAATGCACATGCCCTCCAGACCACTTCCATGTCCTGCCCTCTTTATGAAAAAAAAGTACTCGCATACCGGGAGATATGCACATATCTAGGCACCTCTTAAAATCCGCAAGGCACTGGGCTGATATATGCATGTATCTCATGGATTTGGTGCATGTATGGCTTTTAAAATTCATCTGAATGTGTCCAGATACTTCCAGTGTTCCCAGATTTACATGAGCCAGGATGTGGGTGCTCTCTACCTCTGGGGATGTGTCCCTTCAGGCAGGGGATTGGAACCTGTTTATCCTCCATGGTAGGGAAAGATAATTGTCCCAAGATTTTTCTTTAATTATTTATTTATTTATGAACTTTTAATATACCGACATTCATAGAACACATCACGCCGGTTTACAATTAACTCAAAGAAAGGAAAATTACATTTAATGGGGGGTGGGGCGAGGGGAGCAGGCAAGAAAAGGGGAGAGGAGAAGGGCTGGGAATGAGAGGGACTAAGAGTAGAGAAATGAAACCAAGTAGAGAGGAGAGAGTGGAGAGAAACCAAAATAGCTATAGAAACTTACAATATTTACATCATTGGGAGAGAACATAAAGTAACTTGGCTAGCTATATACATAAATATATTGTAAGGTGAGTTCTGTGAGGCAGGGTGGGCCTTGTCTAGGTTTGGTTAGTATCTGGGTAGGCCTGTTTGAAAAGCCATGTCTTGATTAGAGATGTGTATCGTGTGATCGATCGTCTTAATGATCGATTTCGGCTGGGGGGGGGGAGGGAATCGGATCGTCGCGGTTTTATTTTTCTAAATATCGTGTAAATCGTGAATCGGGGGAGGGCGGGAAAACCGGCACATTAAAACATCCCTAAAACCCACCCCGACTCTTTAAAATAAATCCCCCACCCTCCAGAACCCCCCCCCAAAATGTCTTAAATTACCTGGGGTCCAGTGGGGGGGTCCCGTTGTGATCTTCCACTCTCGGGCGTCGGGCGCGTTGATAGAAAATGGCGCCGGCGCTAGCTTTGCCCTGTCATATGACAGGGCAAAGCTAGCGCCGGCGCCATTTTGGTTCGTGTTCCCCGATGTCACGAGCGTAGATCGCTCCCGGACCCCCGCTGGAACCCCAGGGACTTTTGGCCAGCTTGGGGGGGCCTCCTGACCCCCCCAAGACTTGCCAAAAGTCCAGCGGGGGTCCGAGAACGACCTCCTGCTCTCGACTCGTGTTGCCGTACGGCCGGCGCCATTTTGCTGTACAGCAAAGCAAAATGGCGCCGGCCGTACGGCAACACGAGTCGAGTGCAGGAGGTCGTTCCCGGACCCCCGCTGGACTTTTGGCAAGTCTTGGGGGGTCAGGAAGCCCCCCCAAGCTGGCCAAAAGTCCCTGGGGTTCCAGCGGGGGTCCGGGAGCGATCTTCTACGCTCGTGACGTCGGGGAACAGGAACCAAAATGGCGCCGGCGCCATTTTCTATCAACGCGCCCGACGCCCGAGAGTGGAAGATCACAACGGGACCCCCCCCACTGGACCCCAGGTAATTTAAGACATTTTGGGGGGCTTCGGGAGGGTGGGGGATTTATGTTAAATGGTCGGGGTGGGTTTTAGGGATGTTTTAATGTGCCGGTTTTCCCGCCCTCCCCCTTCCCCTCCCCCTTCCCCTCCCCCTTCCCCGCCCCCTTCCCCTGATTTACGATTTTTGACGATAAATCGGGGGAATTCCTATTAAATATCGCCTCTAATGATTTTTGACGATTTAAAATATATCGGACGATATTTTAAATCGTCAAAAAACGATTCACATCCCTAGTCTTGATACCTCCCCTTGTGGCTGGGGAATCCAAACAATGATTATATCCCTTTCCACAGTACCTGAGGTCCAGGTTGAACCCAGACTTCATCTGGCAGTGTCCTGTGTCTCAGGGTAGAAACTCTGGTTTGGGGGGGGGGGGGGTCTTCTGATATTTCTCCCTTAATGATTTCTCTTCAAAAGACAGAAGCTAGCCTCCCAGGAGGAAAGGCCAGTACCAGAAACAGCTATATTGGGCAACAAATTTTCACAAAAGTCATGTTACGGAAATGAAATTAGTCAATTCTTATAAATTTCCATGTGCTAAACACGAATGTGACTGTGAAAATGCAAAATTGGCTCTAGTTTTTTTGTAATATGCAATAATATATTTACATCTTGAATTTAATGCCAATAGTAGGAGACCTACGGTTAATACCGTTTGAAAAATGAAGTCATAGACTACGTCTTAGATTTCTTTGCTTGTCTCTTGTACACCTGTTCAGGAGCATCTCTGCAGAGTGTCCAGCAGTAGTCAGCCAGCATGAATATTTCAAATGCTCACCCTTTCTGACTGGGCTTCATATAGTACACTGCTGACGTCAGCTTACTCAGCAGCAGCATGGCAGTAGAACTGCATTGCATCAGAAAATGATGTAATAAACTCTGGATGATGTGTGCATGATGGTATTATGCAATATGATGCAATATTACATCATTCTGGACTTATTTACAGTCCTACTGGATAAATTTACATGACTAAACATAGAAAGTGAACTATATTAAATATCTTCAAAACGAGAGCCAATAAAAGTTTTTCATGGTCATATTCGTGTTCAGCACATCAAGATACTACAGAGTAGGACCTTTTTAGGTCAGTAACACTTTCATTGTTGCCCAGTGCTATCAAAGTCTCCAGTTCAGGAGAAAAGGGAGAAGAAAAAATCTCCCTTTCTCCAATGGTGAAAAAATACTATTGAAACAGGATCTCTTCTCTCACTGGGTGTTGCAACCTCCTCTTATACTACCCTGAGCAGGGGATACAGCCTGCTTCTTAAATATTCCTCTTCCTTCCAGCCCTATCACAGGGACTGGAAAAGCCTGTGCTTCTCTTCTCTGTCAGACTGAGAACCTAACTCAGAGAGTACACATGAAACACAACCTTCCCTTCTAAAAACAAACTACATCTACCTTGCTCTCTCCTAAACTTGCCTCCCCTTGTGCCTAGGGGTAATCCAATTCCAGGCAAACTCTGGGGTAGATGCTGTAATGAATGGTTTGTCCCTCTGTAGTTGACTATGCAAGGGCTGGGACTAGGGACATCGAGTGGAGACCCCAAGTGGTCTCTACATATATGTAAGTATTTTTTCCCGTTATGTATTGTTCAAGGGGTTCTGTTCAAACAATTGTTAATGGAAGCCATGAGGGAGGGTATGATACTTGACCTAGTGCTCACAAATGGGATAATGTCTTTAATGTTTGGGTCCATGCTCACCTGAGCACCAGTGATCATCAGAAGGTATGGTTTGATATTGCATCTAGGATAGAGAAAAGTCACATGAAGATCCAAGTTTAAAATTTCAAAAATACAGACTTTGTCAAAATGGGAATGTACCTGGAGGAAGAGTTAGAAAACTAGGAGAAAATGGGTGAGGTGGAACCACAGAGGCTCAAATTAAAAGGATCTATTACAAAGATAACAAATCTGTATGATATAAAAGTAAACAAAATTAAGAGGAAAAAGAAAAATGATCTGGTTCTCACTGGAAGTGACTGAAAAAATAAAGATGAAAAGAACAGATTTCAAGAAGTACAAAGGATCCCAAAAATAGGAACATTAGGAAGAATATCCAGTGAAGTTAAAGGAGACCAATATCAAAATCAGAAAAGCAAAGGGCCAAATGGAAGAAAGGAGTACTGTCAAAGAGGTAAAGCAAGGTGAAAAACGTTTTTCAGATATACAAGAAAAAGAAGAAAGGCACAAGATGGTATACTAAAATTAAAATGTGACAAGGAGCAATGTATGGAAAAAACAAAGAAATAGCAGTTCACTAATGTGTTCACTAATGAAGACCATGGAAAAGGACCGTTGCTGCATGAGAAGATATTGATTAGAGTGGGGTAGATGCAACGCCATTTACAGAAGAGAATATATGGGAAGAGTTGGAAAAAATGGAAGTGGACAAGGACATTTGGCTGGATGAGGTACTGTACATCCCAAGATACTAAGGGAGATCAGAGATGTGCTAGTGGGTTCAATTAAAAGACTTGTTCAATAGATCCCTGGAAATGGAAGTTATGCTGCAAGACTTGAGAAGAGAGGTTATGGTACTGTTTCATAAGAGTGGTAGCAGAGGAGGCTGAAAATATTAATTTGCTAGTGTTAAGAATTATGAAAGTTTTGAGATAATGACTTAGCATTAAATTTGTGATGTATTAATTAGTAATTTTCACCACTGTTAAGAATTGTGAGAATTTATAGATAGGCTTTTAATTAAATTTGTAAACTTATATAAATTTGTATTTATTTGTCACAGTTAAGAATTTTAAGAGTTAGCCTCACCTCAGTGGTAGGAAAATTAATGGAGCCTCTGTTGAAGGAAAGGATAGCTCACTATTTACAAATTGGTGGGTTACTGGACCTGAGGCAGCATGGAAGGTCCTGTCAGACAAATCTGATTAATTGGTTTTGATTGGGTGTCTGGAAAACTGGATCAAGGAAAAGCTCTTGATGTGATTTACATGGATTTCAGCTAAGATTTTGATACAGAGCTGCATATAAGGCTCATAAATAAAATGAGAAACTTGGGAGGGGGGCACCAAGTTGGTAGACAGTGGGGCGGATTTTAAATGCCCTGCGCGCGTAAATCCGGCTGGATTTACGCGCGCAGGGCCCTCGCACGCCGGCGCACCTATTTTGCATAGGCCACCGGCGCGCACAAAGCCCCGGGACGCGCGTAAGTCCCGGGGCTTTGTAAAAGGGGCGGGGAGGGGGCGTGTCGAGGGCGTTCCCGAAACGACGCGGCGTTTCAGGGGCGTGCCGCAGCATTTAGGGGGCGTGGCGCCGGCCCATGGGCGTGGCGCCGGCCCGGGGGCATGGTCGAGGCCTCCGGACCAGCCCCCGGGTTGGGTGACGGCGCGCCAGCAGCTCGCTGGCGCGTGCAGATTTACGTCTGCTTTTAGCAGGCGCAAATCTGCGTACAAAGGTAAGGGGGGGGTTCAGATAGGGCCGGGGGGGTGGGTTAGGTAGGGGAAGGGAGGGGAAGGTGGGGGGAGGGCAAAGGAAAGTTCCCTCCGAGGCCGCTCTGAAATCAGAGAGGCCTCGGAGGGAACAGGCAGCGCGCGCTGGGCTCAGCGCGTGCAGGTTGCACAAATGTGCAACCCCTTGCGCGCGCTGACCCCGGATTTTATAAGATACGCGCGGCTACGCGCGTATCTTATAAAATCCAGCGTACTTTTGTTCACGCCTGGTGCGTGAACAAAAGTACGCGATCACGCAATTTTTTAAAATCTACCCCATAGTGTGTAATGGTAAATGTAACTTACTTTGAAGAGATAATAGTGTTAAGTGGAGTGCCACAAGGATTGGTTTTGGAACTGGACATTTTCAATGTCTTCATGACTGAAATTGCAGAAGGGATAGAATACAAAATGTGCCTATTTGTGGAATGTACTAAGATCTTCAACAGAGTGAAAATACCTGAAGGAACAGAAAGAATGAAAAGTGATTTAAGAAAGCTTGAGGAGTGGTCAAAGATTTGGCAGCTGGGATTCAATGCCAAAAAGTACAGAGTCATGCACCTGGAGTGCAGTAATCCAAAAGAGCTGCATGTGATGGGGATCAAAAAATAAATGTACATGGATCAGGAGAGGGAACTTGGAGTAATTGTGTTTGAAGACCTGAAGGCAGTTAATCAATGTGAAAGGTGATAGCTAAAGCCAGAAGGATGCTGGGCTGCATAGAGAAAGGCATAACATTAAATCTGCTCTAACTTGGATCTTCTGTTTCAGACTCTCCTCCTGGCATTCGGACACTCTGAGTATCCGCTCCTCGGGGGCTCTTCCGTGTCTTGGCTATCTGCTCCTCGGAAGGTTCTCCTTCTTGGGACATCCTGACCCACTCCTCGGGTATCCCTGCTGGGACTTCTTTGTGTGAGTACATTCTTCAACTTCTACCAACTCTACTGAAGATTCCATGGCATACCCCGTTCCTCAGCCCACTATACAAGGTCTACAGCCTGGTTCCTGTATCACCGACCTCTGCCTCCTTGACATCTATTGTACTGCTTCCTCAGCATACCCCACGCTGCGGACCACTACCGGATCTGCACTCAGAGGTATTTATATCAGTCTGCAGGAATCCCCGGGTGCACCCCACGCTGCGCACCACTACCCGACCTCTGTATCTACATCATCATCCTGACTACAGTATTTTCTCAAAGACTGTGTTTTATTATATTTCCCGCTCCTCGGGTTATGTACTATCTTTTTCTCCTTAATAAAGTCTCTCTAACAGCTGTGTTCTACATCGCTGAGACGACACCCACCAACAGTGAAGTCCACGGGACTCCTCCCTTTGGGCGGAGACATCTCTCACCTTGGCCCGGGGTTCACAAACTCATAAAAATCATAGCAGATACCCTTGTTCAGGTCTTTGGTGAGGCATTACCTGGAGTACTATGTTCAGTTCTGGAGACCTTATCTAAAAAAGGATAAATATAAGAAATTGCCATGCTGGGTCAGACCAAGAGTCCATCAAGCCCAGCATCCTGTTTCCAACAGAGGCCAAAACCAGGCCACAAGAACCTGGCAATTACCCAAACACTAAGAAGATCCCGTGCTACTGATGCAATTAATAGCAGTGACTATTCCCTAAGTAAAATTGATTAATAGCCATTAATGGACTTCTCCTCCAAGAATTTATCCAAACCTTTTTTGAACCCAGCTACACTAAGTACACTAACCACATCCTCTGGCAACAAATTCTAGAGCTTTATTGTGCGTTGAATGAAAAATAATTTTCTCTGATTAGTCTTAAATGTGCTACTTGCTAACTTCATGGAATGCCCCCTAGTCCTTCTATTATTCGAAAGTGTAAATAACCGAATCACATCTACTCATTCAAGACCTCTCATGATCTTAAAGACCTCTATCATATCCCACTTCAGCCGTCACTTCTCCAAGCTGAACAGCCCTAACCTCTTCAGCCTTTCCTCATAGGGGAGCTGTTCCATCCCCTTTATCATTTTGGTTGCCCTTCTCTGTACCTTCTCCATCGCAACTATATCTTTTTTGAGATGCGGCAACCATAATTGTACACAGTATTCATGGTGCGGTCTCAGCATGGAGCGATACAGAGGCATTATGACATTTTCCGTTCTATTAACCATTCCCTTCCTAATAATTCTTAACATTCTATTTGCTTTTTTGACTGCTGCAGCACACTGAGCCGACGATTTTAAAGTATTATCCACTATGATGCCTAGATCTTTTTCCTGGGTGGTAGTTCCTAATATGGAACCTAACATCGTGTAACTTCAGCAAGGGTTATTTTTCCCTATATGCAACACCTTGCACTTGTCCACATTAAATTTCATCTGCCATTTGGATGCCCAATCTTCCAGTCTTGCAAGGTCCTCCTGTAATGTATCACAGTCTGCTTGTGATTTAACTATTCTGAATAATTTTCTATCATCCACAAATTTGATAACCTCACTCATCGTATTCCTTTCCAGACCATTTAAATATATATTAAAAAGCACTGGTCCAAGTACAGATCCCTGAGGCACTCCACTGTTTATCCTTTTCCACTGAGAAAATTGACCATTTAATCCTACTCTCTGATTCCTGTCTTTTAACCAGTTTGTAATCCACGAAAGGACATCGCCTCCTATCCCATGATAGGACTTTTTAGTTTTCGTAGAAGCCTCTCATGAGGGACTTTGTCAAATGCCTTCTGAAAATCCAAATACACTACATCTACCGGTTCACCTTTATCCACATGTTTATTAACCCCTTCAAAAAAATGAAGCAGATTTGTTAGGCAAGACTTCCCTTGGGTAAATCCATGTTGATTGTGTCCCATTAAATCATGTCTTTCTATATGCTCTACGATTTTGATCTTGAGAATAGTTTCCACTATTTTTCCCGGCACTGAAGTCAGGCTCACTGGTCTATAGTTACCCGGATCACCCCTGGAGCCTTTTTTAAATATTGGGGTTACATTAACCACCCTCCAGTCTTCAGAAAGGATGGAGATGGTGCAAAGAAGGGTGACTAAAATGTTAGTGGCGTCTATATCTGAAGACATATGAATACAGGCTGAAGGATCTAAATATGTATACCCTGGAAGAGAGGAAAGGCAAGAGAGATATGACACAGATCTTCAGATACCTGAAAGGTTTTATTGATGCACAAACTTTGGACCTTTTCCATTGGAAAGGAAATTGTAAAACTAGAGGTCATGAAATGAGACTCTGGGGTGATCTTTCAGAACCAACATCAAGAAATATTTATTCACAGAGAGGTGGTGGATACCTGGAATGTCTTTCTGTAAGAAGAGATGGTAAGGTCAAAAACTGTATTCAAAAGTGCATGATAATTATCTTGGTGTTGATGTAAATCATGCTGTAGCCAGGACCATCACTTATGATGTCTCTCCAGGGCCATGTGCCCAGGAAGAAAAGGCTAGGAGAGCCATTATAGAAGGTGATTTTATTATTGGAAGTGTAGACAGTTAGGTGGCTCTTGAGTGTGAGAATCACTTGGTCACTTGCCTGCCTTATATGAAGATAAGGGACCTCATACACTACCAAGATATGATTTTTTAAGTGCTGGGGAAAAGCTGTCATTTTATAATGTGGGTACCAAAGATTTATTTATTTATCTATTTATTTAACATTTTTCTATACCGACCTTCAAGGTTGAATACCATATCAGGTCGGTTTACATCGAACAGGGGGTAGATAAATATAAAATAAAGAACAACTTTTTATACTTAGAGGAAGCAAAAAAGCAGAAAAGTTACATAAAACAAGGACCATGAACTTGGAAGCTGATTCAGCTGGGAGAAGAAAGGCCTTAAGAGGGTATTAAATTAAATACAGTGAGTCATGTCCGAGTCTGGTCTAGAGCCAGTTAACTTATTAGGGTAGATAACTAGAAAATGAGGTGAATATTGGAGGAGCGAAGTTCCATATTCATGAGCGGATTAGTTATCTAATGAGAGTCTGATGGACCAGGGAAGGCTTGTATGAACAGCCAAGTTTTGAGTTTTTTCTTAAATGTTTGTAGGCAGGGTTCCAGTCTTAGGAACCTTCCAGAGCCTACCTCCTATATCTTCCAGATATAGGAAGATATAGGAGGTAAGCTCTGGAAGATTAATTTAGGCTTTTAGATAGGAAACTGAAATCCAGAACCTCCAGGATTGTATTCTCTGAACTTCTCCTTGTTCCATGTGCAGGACTCCAGAGGCAAGATGAGCTCCATATTTTCAATGTATGACTGAAATGATGGAGAAGAGAAGATGGTTTTAGGGAATATTTAGGGAAGGTGGAATCTGTTCTGCCAGGATGAGCTCCACCTTAACCAGAGTGGGAACAAGCTGCTAGAATGAACCTTTAAAATGGAGATAGATCAGCTTTTAAACTAGATGATGGGAGAAAGTCAACAGTCGCTCAGAAGTGCATGAATTGGAATGATGTATCTTTGAAAGATACTAACAAAACAGGGAGAGGATATGTGTTCAAGAAAGTCAGCAGTGGTGCCTTCAGCTATTCCTGACCCTATTGGTGCTCTTAACTCCTTTTTGGTTCATTGGGGTATTCATATCACTATTTCTAATGCTTTTACCCTCTGTCAGTGCCTTGCTACTGTTGATGCTGCTTTGCCCCTCTCAAAATGCCTTGAGGTGTTCATGCCTTTGGTCTTCTTTGCTCTTCTCATAGCCCTATTTGTATGCATGCAGTGGCAGAATTTCAAAGAAGCTGCTTTACTTGCTTTTGCATCACAGCAGCTAATTACTGGGCAACTTCAATAAAACTACATGCAAAACTTTAGTACTGAGAAGTCCACTTTTTGTGACATTTTTTGTAGAAAGGATTGTGGAGGATCAACAGCAGAAGGTCATACTCCAGACCAGGCACTAGAGATGTGTAGCCAGAATTTTTTTTGTTGTTGTTTGTTTCAATTTGTTATTCTTTTTTTTTTTCTTTTTTTTTAGGGGGGGAGGTGTTTGTTTTCATTTTAGTCCAATTGCTCACCTGCTTTTTGGGAAAACAATGGCTACCCAGATTTTTACATTTTTGGAAAATATTGGGGGGGTTGGCAGATTTTCAGTCTGGTTTTAGTTCAGGACATAACACCAAAGGAATGTTTGTGTCATTTTCAGATGAAATTCTGATGTTGAGAAACCTGTGATGCTGGTACTATTAGATGCTGGTACTATTAGATGCTGGTACTATTAGACTTGTCCAGTGATTTTGATTTGGTGGACTATAACATTTTGATTTAGATGTCAGCAGTGGGGGTTAGGTGGTAAAGATCTTGATTGGATTTCATCTATTTTAAGTGGTCAAGCTCAGCTGATTCAAATAGGCGAGGAGTGTTTTCAAATGGGATAAGTGAGGATTGGGGTGCTGCAGGGTTCTTACTTGTGTCCATCACATTTTATGTGGCCCTTAGCAAGTTTGTTTTAGGGTTATATTTATGCCAACAACATCATTTTCCTGATTCTGGTTGAACAGGGAGTTGAGAAAACAATTTGTAGATTGTGGGCCTGATATTCAGAGTACATTCAGCGCTATTTAGCCGGATAAGCCTGACTTATGTGGCTAAGTAGCAGCCGCTGAATATACGCCTACATTCAGCAGCTGCCACTTAGCCACATAAGTCCCTTGTATGACTAAAAGTTACATGTGGAAAAAGTAGGCATGTACAAGGCAGCTTGGGGACGTAGCAAGTTAACCATATAACTTAAAAGGCTAACTACTGATAATTGGAGTTAGCCACATAAGTTTACATCTAAGTTTATATGCCATAGAGCAGACTTTTCCAGTGAAGTGTGCACATACAGTATGAGTTTATGCATATATTTAGAGGCTTTGCTGTGCCACTGAACATTGTAATTTAGCTGTATTAATTCTAACCGGCTAAGGCCTGGATTCATCATTCATCGCTGAATGATGAATCCAGTGAAAACGGGGGGGCGGGCCTGTGAAAGCCCGCAGCCTTCCCACCACCGTGGTGTCTTCACTGATGGCTTGCTACTGCCGACTATAATGTTCGTAACGTTTTCGCCGGCAGCAAAGACACCGCCGACTCCTCTCTCCCCCCGCCCCGACTCCTCCCCTCCCCCTAATTAGCATTATATCACATGCAAAAGTCCCTTTGAACATCCTTATGTTTTTAATTTTATATTTTATTATGTATATTATATTTGTAAAAAACCTAAACTCAATATAATGCCACAACAAGGCAACAAAGAATATCATGGAAAAAAAGAAGAAAAATCGCCTTGAACAACAGTTTAAGCACTTTATATACTTATATTGTATTTAGAAAATACTTTTCTTAGCAAGATGTCCAATCTCTAAATCTGCAAATAAAAACATTGAAAACGTTTTTTGAAAGGAGTTGTGGTTTCATATTTTCTACATTATAAATTGGCAGCCCGCCAATATTCAATATGTTATAATCATTAACCTGCCAACCACCTTCCTATGTTTTAATAGAAAATCCTTCTTTAATCCAAAACAAATCTTAATTTTGATTATATATTTTTTTAAAAAAAGAAAAAGAACAGCATATCTTGTTTGCTGCTTGCTGTATTCTTCCATTTGTTAACTATTCCAATGTACCTGAGCTCTTATTATACCAATATTATATTAAGCTGCAAACAGCCACTGTGTCAGAGGCCTATGGCCCCGCCTCCACCCCGCCATGAACTGCCCCCACCCCACCCCCTCCCCGCCCTTTTTTGCAAGCCCTGGGACTTACACGCATCCCAGGGCTTTATGTGCATCACCGGGCCTTTTTAAAATAGGCCTGACACGCGTAAGGCCTGTTGCGTGCATAAATCCAGAGGATTTACGTGCATAACCTTTTGAAAATCTGGCCCATAATGTTCCCTCATTCCCAGAAATTATAGTCCCAGACGTTATAATCCTTTATTGCAACACACTTATCTTTTCATTCTCCCAACGAGGCCACATTTCAGACTTCGTCTTTCCTAAGGGATTGTTCTTCATTCAAAGCAAACTGGAACATGCTTGGAGCATTCTGAGAGAGTTTAGTCAATGGGTAACTGAACCATTCTGTTCTGCAAGGCTCCTCCCTTTCCTCGACCCTATTCAATATTTGTCTATTGCCCCTCTGCCACCTTCTTTCGGATCTTGGTCTTCCACACTTTATATACGCAGATGATGTACAAATACTCATACCAGTGACTGACTCCCTACCCAAGGCCATCAACACCTGGGAATCCACTCTGCTCTCAAGTAACAATCTCCTATCCAATATCCATCTTGCCTCCATATTGCCAAAACAGAACTTATGCTCTTTTCACCTCAAAATAGTACTAACATCTCCCCTCTACAACATTCGCCCCCCCTCCTCAATTTCTTTCTCTCAGCATGTAAGAGACCTAGGTGTCACACTAGACAACCAAATTAACTTAAAAAAAATCATCAACTCTTCACTAAAAGAGTGCTTTTTCAAACTACTTACCCTAAAAAAACTAAATCCCCTTCTTCACCTCACTGATTTTCGTACTGTAATACAAGCCGTCTTTTTAAAAAATTGACTACTGCAACGTCCTCCTCCTAGGTCGCCCCAAAAATACTATTCACCCACTCCAAACTCTTCAAATGCTGCTGCCCGTATCCTCACTAACACTTGGAAAAATGAACACATATCACCCATCCTCAAGGAGTTACACTGGCTCCCTATTGCCTCCCGCATTCAATACAAGACCCTCTCCATCATCCACAAAGCACTACATAACCCTGACATGAAATGGTTCAATGACTCCTTACTATTCCACACCACTTCAAGACTGACCAGAAATCAATACCTGGCCACCCTACATACCCCTACTCCCACGAGTAGGGGTATGTAGGGTGGCCTAACCACGAAAGCTTGTGCGCTTTCCATAGCTGGGCCTGCTCTATGGAACACTATGCCAGTTGATCTAGGCCTAGAACTCTGCCCAAAGAAATTTAAGCAGAAACTAAAGACCTGGCTGTTTAAACAGGCATATACCTAAACCCTGCCCCCCCTCCTCTCTATTCACTCGTCCCCATGCCATGCCTAACTCTCACCCTCCTATGAGTTCCATTTACTCTATTTCCAGTGTATCTATCATTCTTGCCTACTCTGCACATAGTACACAAAGTCCGAATATCTTCTTACCTTGTATAGACAGGTTTTCCTGATAACCCCTTAAATTGTGTGTAATTATCTAGCTATCCAGTTAAAAACTTGTCATACATGTCTGTAAATTCGGATTACCCTGTATATAGTTATCTAACTTTCCAGTTTATAATTTGTCGTATTTATAAATTTCTCTGTAAAGCGTGTTAAGCTAAGTTCATGTTGAATGTAAACCGATGTGATACTCCCAATGAATGTCGGTATATAAAAAGCATTAAATAAATAAATAAACTCTACTGACTGTGGGGCAGAGTATTGCCTTTTTATATTTAGCAAGCCAAATCTAATGTACAAGACACGTCCCTCTTTTTGACATTACTGCAGTCTCAACAAGGAAAGTTGGACCAGAGGGCATTAGTTACATTGGACATAACATCTCTATATACGATTATACCTCAGAAACAGGCATTACAAGTTATCAAGGAGATATTTATCGCAGAATCCTCGGTAAATCAGGTAGACAGTGATGTGTTATTACAATTGATGAAAGTGGTTCTTTTTAACAATTATTTCATATTTCATACTCAATACTTTCATCAGATCCATGGGATCCATATGGGTTCAGCATTGGCTCCATCAGTGGCCAACTTATATGTGGAAAGATATGAGGAACAGTTCATATATTGCTCTCAGTAGTATCAATATATTGGGCCAGATTTTAAGAGGTACATGAGGGTGTAGATTTGTGCGCGTCAGGTTGCGCGCACAAATCTTCGCCAGATTTTATAACATGCGTGCGCAGCCGAGCGCATGTTATAAAATCCGGGGTCGGTGTGAGCAAGGGTGTGCACACTTGTGCGCCAAGCCTGTTCCCTCTGAAATAGGAGCAGCCTCAAAGGGAACTTTCCTTCTGCCCCCCACCTTCCCCTCCCTTCCCCTGACTTCCCCTATCTAACCCACCCCCCAGCCCTATCTATTTATTTATTTATTTAAAAATTTTTCTATACCATCATTAAGTTAGGTACCATCATAACAGTTTACCATAAGGCACAAATATTAATATTGGAAACAGAAAATAAATTCTAGTGCTAAACAAGTGCCAAGACTTTACGGTAACATAGCTCATAAAAATATACATAATTGGAAGTGTTATATCATGTCCATTCTTTATTGTAACATATTTTAAAATCTAGAGCTTATACAGACTTAAAAATAAAAGTAGAATATATACCCGTGTAGCTTGGGGTAGTGTGCTTGAGTGTTTGGCAGATTGCTTTTCTTTTTTCCTGTGTTCTACTCTCCTTTCTCTTTGTTGTAAGCTTGTTTAAATAACCATGTTTTTAAAGGTTTTCTGAAGGTTTTGATGTCTCTTTGTAAGCGGATCTCAACCGGCATGGTATTCCATAGCATAGGACCTGCTAAGGAAAGCGCTCTTTCCCTGACTTGGGTTAGTTTAGCTGTTTTAATTGAGAGGATGGTCAGTAAAGCTTTATTTGCTGATCTCAGGTTTCTGTTAGGGATGTGAACGCGTAGGGCTGTATTCAACCATTCAGCTTTTTCATTATGTATTAATTTATGTATGGTACAAAGGGTTTTATAATGTATTCTTTGCTCGATGGGTAGCCAGTGTAATTCCATTAGGGTTTCAGTGATGTGGTCTCTTTTACTTTTACCAGTCAAAATTCTGGCAGCCGTGTTCTGCATTATTTGGAGTGGTCTAATTGTTGTGTACGGTAATCCAAGAAGGAGGGCATTACAGTAGTCAGTGCTAGCAAAAATTAGAGCTTGTAACACTGAACGGAAGTTATTTGTAGTAAGTAGAGGTTTTAGTCTTCTAAGGGTCATGAGTTTGGCGTATCCTTCCCTTACTTTGTTTTTAAAGTTGTGCCTGCCTCTGGGCAGGTGTAGGTTGTGCGTGCTAGCCGAGTGCCGGCGTGCGATCCCCCGGCATAGAAGCCCTATGGAGGTCCCTGGCCATGCTCCTGTCCTGCCCCGGACCATCCATGCCCCGCCCCTTTTTTCAAGCCCCTGGTCATACGCTCGTCCTGGGGCTTGCATGCTTCGCCAGGCCTATGCAAAATAGGCTCGGTATGCGTAACCCCTCTCCGAGCATAAATCTAGCTGGATTTACGCGCGCAGGTCTTTAAAATCTGCCCCATTGTTTCTAAAATACTTTATTTGCCTGAAAAAAAGGAAGAAAAGAAAAATGTAGATCAAGAACCAGATAATTTAACAGAAATTCTGGAAAGTCTTTTGAGAGTAAAATAGAGTCTAGAGCAACGTTATTAGTGACGCCTATTCAAACAAATGACAGAGACAATATATTACGAAAGTCCTTCCAAAATCAAAGTCAACTTTTTTATGGATACCAAATAAGAATATTCCTGGACATTACTAGGAAAATGCAAGAGAAAAGGAAACGTTTCCTGATGATGAAAGGGGAAGTAATTACACATGGCGCTAAGTTTTACCTGAGGTTCCCATGTAGGTGTATTGTGGAATATCAGGATAATAGATACATCTTTGTTGAGCCTGCACAATTACGTTTATACCTGGACTCCCAATCCTAAATGTTCTAAGAGGGTTGGACAAATTGTTATAGCGGGTCCACAACACAGAGTTTCAGTGAATAATGCTATGATGATAATTGTATTTCCTTTTGTACAGCTTAATATTTGGTTCTCTCTCTGTTCTTATAAGTTATAGAAGAAATGTTTCCACTATGTTAAGAGAGTTGATGAGGATGATGATGTAATATTTTTCTTTCTTTTTTCTTAAACATGTATTCAATATATATTGTTGAAACTTCAATAAAAAAAAAATAAAAAAAATAAATCTGCCCCATTGATTGTTGGTACTGTTATATAGATGACATCTTCATGGTTTATAATGGGACTTCAAATTACAAGAATTTCATAAATGGATTAACACGCTGGATGATAACTTATAGTTTACTATTCACTGGGCCAGACATAAGATATCATTCTTGGACGTGCAAATTACATTGGCAGCAGAATCATTTCATACAACTGCATTCAGGAAATGGGCGGACAGAAATAACTTATTGCAGTTCCATAGTCATCATGCACAGTCTTTCAAATTGGGTCTTCCTGTCAGTCAATTTTTCCAAATTCGACGAATTTGCTCAGATGTGCATGAATTCGAAGTTCAGACAGAAATCCTACATAAAAGATTCAAAGACAGAGGATACCCACATAGTGATATACGTAATGGCATATAAAAGGGAAAAATACTCTGATCGACAAAGAGGGTCATTTTCTAAAGGGATCGCACACGATACCTAAATCAGGGCGGAGTCAGGGCAGAGTCCACAACATAAGGGGAGGAGTCGGGATGGCGTCGGGGCGGACTCTGCGATGACTTCGCTGATGGCGAAAGGTAAGACTCCTTATTGCCGCCAGTAGTGCGCCCAATAGCACCACCTTTCTCAGTGGTGTTATTGGGTGCGAAAACCAGCAGCAATAACACCATGGTGAAGCGATCGCTGCCGGCTTTCGCAGGCCCGCCCCCCCGCTTCGCCCCCTCGCCCCCCATTACTGCCGGATTGTCTAAGGTCTGCAACCTTAGAAAATCCAGGCCAAAGTTTGTTATTATGCAAACCCTGGAAGGATAACAACCATTTGGTTTGTGTTCTAAAACAGACATCAGCCACATCAATGATTTCATCATCGATTACAAGACACTGGCATGTTTTGGCATTACATGAAGTGTTTAAGGAGCCACCATTGATAGCCACTGCTCATGGCATAAACATCAGAGATTTAGTAGTTTATTCCCAGTTACAACATCAGGACATTCCAAGGGGAGAAATAGGACATTACAAATGTGGCCAGTGTTCATTATGGGGTAGATTTTAAAAGCCCTGCGCGCGTAAATCCTGCCGGATTTACATGCACAGGGCACTTGTGTGCCGGCAGCCTATTTTGCATAGGCTGCCGGCGTGCGCAAAGCCCCGGGACGCATGTAAGTCCTGGGGCTTTGCTTGGGGGGGGCGTGTCGGGGGGCGGCTCAGCATTCGGGGGCATGTCCGCGGGTGTGGCGGTGGTGCGGGGATGGGGCCGAATGCTCCGGCACAAAGGGCTGTGCCTGGGCAGGGAGCCGGCGATGCACACAAGTTATGCCTGCCAGAGGCAGGTGTAACTCAACGAAATAAGGTAGGGGGAAGGGGATTTAGTTAGGGCTGGGGGGTGGGTTAGATAGGGGAAGGGAGGGAAAGGTGGGGGGGACAAAAAAAAAGTTCCCTCCGAGGCCGCTCTGATTTCGGAGCGGCCTCGAAAGGAACGGAGGCAGGCTGCGTGGCTCGGTGCACGCAGGCTGCCAATTTTGCACAGCCTTGTGCGCGCCAACCCTGGATTTTAAAAGATATGTGCTGCTACGCGTGTATCTTTTAAAATCCGGTGTACTTTTTAAAAATCTGCCCCTATGTGAATACACAATTGAAGGGACACCTTGGAAGGATCCAACCACAGGGTTTGTGGTTAAAAGAAAAGGTTACTCCAATTGTTCCACTTCTGGGATAATATATGGAATCATGTGCCCTTGCTATATGTGGGTCGTAATTCCTGGTTAATTAGAACACATCTGGTGGACCATTGCTCCTGTTTAAAAACATTGAAAGTCACAGCACCGATGGTACAGCATTGCGGAGAACTCAGTCATGTTTTTTCAGACCTTCTTTGGACAATTATTGAATCAATTGCATAGAAAAAGAAGAGAGGCAATGTTATGGCATGGTTGAAGTATCGTGAGGCATTCTGGATTTTCACTTTGAAAATGCAGGCTCCGTGTGGAATGAATAAAGAGCTGGATTGGATGAACATTTTGTAATAGTATGTCAATTTTGAAACAACGCTTTAATATATTCAAGCAAAGACATTTTTTACAATAAGTCCTTTGGGGGATTTTGAGGTTGGGCATCGTTGTTTTATTTGCATTAAAAAACTTCATGAGTCCACTTATAAGTAGATGTATACCTTGGACTAGCTTGAACAGTAGTCTTCTTCATGGCTAGTAGGGATGTGCAGACAAAAAGTTTATGTTCATAAGTCCATAAGTCGAAAAGGGGGGTCAATTTCGGTCAATATGGACATATGGAGAATTCCATAAGTTGAGTCTATGTCCATACGTGCACCAGTTCCCTAAATAAAAATTTAAACCCCTCACCCTCCTTAATCCCCCCCAAGACTTACCAAAATTCCCTGGTGGTCCAGCGGGGAGTCAGGAAGCCATTCCTCTATTCCTTTGCGAGGAGCACGTGACGTCCGCGTCACGTCGGAGTGATGCGGCCGTCACGTGGTCCACCGCGGTTCCGCTCCCGGACCCCTCGTTGGACACAAACGGAACTTTTGGCCAGCTTGGGGGGGCCTCCTGACCTCACCAGAGGCTCTCTCTCTCTTTCTGTCTACTCACTCCTCTTTATTCCTCTCCCTCTCCTTCCACAAGCCCAGAAATGGCCAAAATGCAATTTGCAAATTTATCACAAACTGCATAACAGCCATTTCAGGCATATCGCACAACTCAACACCAGGAAAAAAGGTGTCGTTATTTCTAGCTTTAAAACCATGCAATAGCATGCATTATGCTTTCACACAGTGTGATATTGGCCCTTGTTTTAATTAATCCCACCCAAACCCCTCCCCAATCCTTTTATCACATGCGTTATGGCACGCATTAACGCCATAACACATTTTGATGAATGACCCTGTAAAACTCTCATTTAGTGGCAGCATAAAAACAATCCTAAATAATTATGCAATTTAGACATAAAAATATAATTTGTGCCCAGAATACCATTGTGTCAGAATAGTTACACATTTCAAATTTATAACGTACTTAGATTTCTACACAGACAATAAATACACTAGCTTAAAGTGAAGCCAACAAAAATTGTGTTGTTCTGTAAGACATCGCTGGTGAAAGTCATTCTAAACCTGAATGACGGCTTAGCTCAGTTTGTAAGACAAAACAAAACAATGAACATCACTTTCCATCTTCTCCTTTTATTTTATAGCACAAATCCTCCACTCATCCCAGAGCAAAAACCTTTTTTGTCCATGCAAACTTACAAATGACTTTCATAACACTAGTATCCCACCATCTCTACCCAAGGGCAGGAATCTATTATTCTTATCAACTAAGTAACAGGCTTTCTGACCATTTAATGACATTATCCATAACAATCATAACATACTGCACCATTCTAAACAAGAGAATAATACTTGGCTGGAATTCCCTTGGGGGAACCTTGGAGCCACCACCATCTATTCTGTTTTCTCGTGTCCTTTTCATATTACAGGCATGCTCAAACACTGCAAGGGAACCCACCAAAAACTAGTACGACTTTATCTATTCTACTACTTTAATAACTCTGCCAGCTGTATATGCCTTTTTTTAAATCTTTTTCTCTTCTCATTCTCTGGTATCCTAAATCACTGCTGTCTCAGTTGCAGTATTATTCCTTGCATTTACCATATATGCACCTACACTACAAATACAACATTCAGGGGGATACACAATTCTAAAATCTAAACAGCAGTAACAGCAACTAAACTACTAACTTCCCCCTGTTTTCCTCTGTGGCTGCTGCATAGTACTGCTGTGAGTAAAAAAAACTTTCCAGGGACAAGTGAATAGCATTAAGGAGATCATCAAAATTTAGCAAAAAAAAAAAAAGACTCACTCTGAGTACCTTGTTGCTCCAGGATTTTGACAACAGAGACAGTCAGGATTTATGCATCTTAGACCTAGATTCATCATTTTGCTACAAATTTCTCAGGCCTAGCATACACAATAAGAAAAAGAGGCAAGGTTAGGCAAATTTTGCTGTTACTGCATTGCACATGATGAGATTTGCACAATGTACTCTCAACCTAGCTTGATGCACTCTGTTCCTAGCTGCTATCAAGCTAGTAAAAGTGTATATTGTATAAACCTCATCTTTTGTACCTTTCATCACTCCAATTCACATTAAATCTTCACTGATGTCTACTGTTCTGTTCATACCTCTGACTGTGCATGTAAAACTGTACCTCAAAACCTAGCCCAGAATCTCAACCCAAGTTATTATTGAGCCCTTTTATAGGGATATAAAAAGGGAAATTTGATGTGTCTCTTTCTTTCTCTCTCTCTCTCTCTCTCTCTCTGTCCAATCTCATCTCCCTGCCCAAAGCAAGATTTGCAAAAATAATCCCATTTAAGGCAAAATGATAGCTATCACAGCATAACGCTAGGAAAAACAGTGTAGTTATATGCCACGAAAGCATGCATAACGCATGCATTGTACTATCACACACAGCACTTCTCATTTTCATTAACTCCTCCTAAAATATGCCCACTTCAATAAATTTTCAAAGTTTGCATATCATCTCATGATGAGATAAATAACACCTACGTTATGGCGATATTGTGGGCATTATGGCCCTAATGTGATTTGATGATTAACTCCCTTAGTTCAAGGACAAAGTTTACTGGTCTCTGTTTCAGTACAATGCCATGTTGCGCTGGAGGTGGACCCTTGGCCTGGTGCAGGATTGGTGTGGCCCTCTGGTTGGACCCAGAGAATGCCTGCCACCAGGAGGTGGCAGGCATTCTCTGTGTCGGAGCACACAAGGAGAAGAGGCTAGCTGGAGCTTCACCAATAAAAGTCCGGGGTTTCCGCAGGTTGAGCCCTTGGGTACCTGGACCTCCTGGACTTAGGTGGGCCTCCGGTAGTCTAACAGAGACGTAGCGGAGAGGTGTGCCCACCATGAGCAAGGGTGCGCGGCTGATGCAAAGTGGATGAGCTAGACTTGAACCTGAAGCTCCGGAGACCTCAAGAAGGTAACAGTTCAGGGATGTCCTCCGAGCGAGGTAGGCAGCGCCTGTAGGTCCAGCCAAGAGAGAGCTGCTGTTGGTTTCCAAGCAGGTAGGCCCAATGGTAACAGGAGGCCAGAAAAGAGTGTCCGAGTGAAGCTCAAGGATCAGAGCCACATTATCAGTCCAGGAGAGGTCAGCCAAAGCAGGGGTCAAAACCAGAATCAGTCCGGGTGTAGTCAAGGCAAGCGGAGGGCAGTTCCAGGTGGCAGACAAGAGAATGGTCAGGCAGACAGTGGTCAGTAGGGATGTGCAGAGCAAAATTTTATGTTCATATTTTTTATGTCCGAAAGGGGGTCCCACTTGCGGCCAATATGGACATAAAAAAAATCCAATGAGTTGGGTATATGTACATATGTGCAAAAAAAAAATTTAAACCCCCTCACCCTCCTTAATCCCCCCCCCAGACTTACCACAACTCCCTGGTGATCGAGCGAGGAGTGAGGACGTCATTTCTGCAATCCTTGGCGAGAAGCATGTGACGTCGGTGGCACGTCGAGTGACGCGGCGTCACGTGATTCCCGGCTCGTTCGCGCCGGACGGCTCGTTCGGCCCAAAAAGAACTTTTGGCCAGCTTGGGGGGGCCTCCTGACCCCCTCAAGCTGGCCAAAAGTTCTTTTTGGGCCGAACGAGCCGTCCGGCGCGAACTTGCCGGGAATCACGTGACGTCGCGTCTGAGTGACGCGGCGCCACGTGATTCCCGGCTCGTTCGCACCGGACGGCTCGTTCGGCCCAAAAAGAACTTTTGGCCAGCTTGGGGGGGCCTCCTGACCCCCTCAAGCTGGCCAAAAGTTCTTTTTGGGCCGAACGAGCCGTCCGGCGCGAACTTGCCGGGAATCACGTGACGTCGCGTCTGAGTGACGCGGCGCCACGTGATTCCCGGCTCGTTCGCGCCGGACGGCTCGTTCGGCCCAAAAAGAACTTTTGGCCAGCTTGGGGGGGCCTCCTGACCCCCTCAAGCTGGCCAAAAGTTCTTTTTGGGCCGAACGAGCCGTCCGGCGCGAACGAGCCGGAAATCACGTGACGCCGGCGTCACTCGACGTGCCGCCGATGTCACATGCTTCTCGCCAAGGATTGCAGAAATGGCGTCCTCACTCCTCGCTCCATCACCAGGGAGTTGTGGTAAGTCGGGGGGGGGGGATTAAGGAGGGTGAGGGGGTTTATATTTTTATTTTGGCTCAACAATCGCGATTTCCAACATATCGAACATATCTATGTTCGATATGTGGGAAATCCGATCGTTTATGTCGAATCAATTTTTTAAGTAAAAAAAAAATATGAGTTGCGTTTTACTAATGCGGTCAATCCGAATGCACACCCCTAGTGGTCAGTTCTAAGAGTCAGTCCAAAGAGGTACTACCTGAGAAGGATACAGGAACACATGGAGCCACTGGGAACAGAGGACGCAGGAACACAGAGACAATGGAACAGGAGATGCTGGAACAGGAGACACTGGAACAGGAGACACTGGAACATGAAGATAAACTCACTACACCAACCGTGTCAACCTGATTGCCAAGGCGAGATCCTGGGAAAGGGGCCTTGCCTTAAATAGTGCATCTATGTGACATCATCGGGAGGTGCCCCCTTCAGGTTTTCCCGCCCTGGGCCCTTTAAAGGGCTCTACGTCGGCCGCATGCGCACCTAGGGGCGTGGCCGAGGACGCCGAGGATGCGGAGCCCCGACGGGAGCTCTACCATGAGGCCTGTGAGGACTATGGCGAACTGGCTGTGGTTGCAAGAGAGGGGTGCCCGGAGCTGGTTGACGGAAGTGCAAGATGAGCAGGGTCAGCCATGGTGCCAACGCGGCCGGGATGCACAACATGCCTCCAATCCTATTCTTCAATAAAATCAAAGAGAGAAGACTACTTAGAGACAAGCTCTTCATTGTGTTCTGGAATTCATTACATTCAGTGAATCTTAAATATTCTTTCTATACAAAGAAAGCAGAATGCCAAGGGCTTGGTTGAATAAATATTCCTCAAGTCTTAAGTTTTGGTTATTTCTGCAATTAAGCCCAATACATCTTATTATAGATAATATATTCTTTACTAATCTGAAAACTTTGGATTCCTTCTCATAGCAGGCTAGTTTTCATTATCATTAACATATTTATCAAACAGTCTGGTAATATGCGACTTCAGAAAGTATTGATCTGCTACTGTAAGCTAAATTGTAATGAGGTAAAACCATAGCTTAAATGGTCTATCAATTCCATCAGTGAAGCCACATATTCTATATGCAGTTCACACATAGAAGCCATATGAGCATATTGTAGTTCATATAGCAAACATGTCTTTTATGTTGAGTTTATTGATTTTGCAGATCACTAACAACAGTTCATTAACAGCTGATCCTGATGCTACTATACCAATTATCAAAGACCAGAGGGCAGCAAAAAAATTATAAAAGTGAGAAAAAAATGTAAGGGGAATTCTCCAAATAACTGAAATTAATGCCACAAATGCCATGATTTTGACTTATCAGACAGAGATGAAAACCCCGTATTGTTTCCCCTACAATGAATTTGTTTGGTTGTTAGCAGAATATAAGTGTATTCGTGCTTTTCCTGTTTTTTTCTACAGATATTGTAAGCTCTAGAAGTTATATTGCAAACATGATTATGTAAGAGGACTTTATCTTGGCCTTACTTTTATTCTTAAGATTGTCTTTAGTGATGCAATTACAGAGGTCTTCAAGCTGGGCAAGACGTGTCCTTTCTTTACCAGAGGTCATTAGATATTCTACCTTTATCTCTTCCTTCTATATTAACTCTGGGGTACAGAAGTATATAGAAATAGGTTGGAGAATATTATGAAAAATGGCATACATATTCTGAAGTGCATGTAACAGTAAACTTCATTATCTTTCAAATGGGAGCCACTGTAACAAAAAACTTCAGTGTGAGAGCTAAGATCATCACTAGACAAAAAGACCAATGCCACTGGCAAGGAGGAGGTACACATTCAATGATGCAGTTGGTTCAGTTACTCAGGTGCTCTCAGATTGAATTGTATAATGAAAACAAAGTCTGTTCATTAAGAGTATACAAACCGCAGAGAGAACTTAGATCAGCGAGTCAAAACCTACTGGAAGTGCCATCAATAAAAAACGCTACATTAAACGTTACTAGAAACCGAGCCTTTTCAGTAGTGGGGCCTACGCTGTGGAATGCGTTGCCGAATTCATTAAGGCAAATATCTAACGCAAAGGAGTTTAAGAAAGCTTTAAAAACCCATTTATTCCAAATAACATTCAAAGACATGGCTACTCCTAGTTTGGAAAACCAATATTAGTTTAGTCTATATATTAGTTGTTAATTATTGGGATGTTTTGTTTTTCCAAGCCAGCAATCCCCCTACTCCCTGGGGCATGCACACACTCACACACACTCTCTCTCTCTCTCTCTGTCTCTCTCTCTCTCTCTACTACTACTACTACTACGTATCATTTCTAAAGAGAGCTAAACTTAGGATCAATAGAGGTCACTACTAGCTCCCAAGCCTTACAATGGAGAACACTGGCATATGAGATTGCCTGCTGTATTGTTGCTTATTTTGTATATGCACTTTTTGGAGTGAAAGAAAATAATAATTCTAAAATTGCAGTGTCGATTATCTATGAAAAGGATACAATATACAGATATCATGACATAGATTAAATGTGTTATTGAAAACAACAATTTTCATAGTTGTACTAAAGTACTGAAGCAAAGCATATTGTACCTATAAATATGTTACCATATGTTGTGAAGTACAACATACTTCAAAAGCAAGATGGTCCAGGGTCATTGGTATCTTCAAGAACAATGATTTCCACTTAACTCAGTTTAATATAACATGTCACAGAATACTATGCAGCATATCATATTCAACTGTTTGCATGTACCACCACTGTAATTATCACACTTGATTAAAAGTCAGTAGTTGATGCTCACCACAATCCTGATTTCATCTTGTCAGACAGGAAGATCTGCCACCATTGCTTTCACTGCAAAGAATTTGACTGGTTTTTAGTTGAATATAGTTGTAATATTGTACATGAATAGTAGTTGTACAAACTCTCTCAGAATGAATAAAAGTTGCATTTCAGGAAAAATCTCCATCTTCTTTTCTGATATTTTCAATTTGTACTGTTTTAGACCCTTGACACAGATGTTATTGACATGTCAGACTGATGTAGTGATGAACAACCCTTGTGTTTGTGCTTAGATGTCACTAGATTTGTATAAAACATTATTCCAAGTGGGAATCATGTAAACATGGATTTCTAAAAATTTAGCATAATTTAGGTAGCATCTAAAAAAAGGTCCCTGTGATGATATATGAATTTTCTCATAATAGGTCCCATGATTCCAGTTGAGGTACCCCAAAAGCCAGAAGTTCAGTTCTAGAGATATAGGTGGAAGGAGGGTTAGGACATTTTTGCTTATAGACTAATTGCTTCTCCTTCTTACAACCCATTCCTTCTTTCCTGCATCTCCTGGGTCTTAGGTCCTTCTTTCTCTTTTTTTTTCTACCTTTCCTGTAAACTTTTAAATCATTCTTTCTTTGATTTCTTGCAACAATATTGTTCCACAGCTTTTTCAAAGACTTTGGCATCACCATACAGGAGGCAAGTGTATAAGAAAGACCTATGCATGGTTTGGTGCTCATGTGATTTTGGTGGTAATCGGTACATATGGATCTTGTCATATTGGGACAACTTTTAACTCCATTTCCCTAAGTGGGATGTTTTTTTTTTATCTTGAAAGCTCCAGTTAAATGTTGATGATAGATATTAACTCCAAGAAGTTCACTGTAGTCCAGATTTATAAGATTGTATAGAGATTCTGTGAAATTGCTTTTGATCATTATAAAGTGTAAGGGTTTCCTTGAAACATGTGTTGGGATTGTTAATATTTTTGGTGGTTTCTCAGATTTATGGTGCATGTAATGAGCAGGATGTTTCTGCAGCTGCTGAACGCCTGCTCTAACATAGGATGGAAGAGAACTGATCATGCAGAACTATCCCGATGAGCTGAAAGCACTAGCCAGATGAGATTAAATGGAGATTTAAAGGAGTTAAAAAATGGCTACAGATTATAATGGGTATGGCCATTTTCCTGTTGGAGTTACATCAGCCTGAAGCAGAAGTAAATTCTATCCAAAGTTCTAATTGTGATGAATAAAAGATGTGTATGCATTGTAGTTGAATGAATAGGTATTTGTTGATGGACTGGAGAGTTTTGCTCCAAACATATAGAGGTAGATCTTTAAAAAGCATGCCGGATTTTATAAGATACGCGCGTAGCCACGCGTATAAAAACTCCGGGGTCGGCGCGCACAAGGCTGTGCAAAATCGGCAGCCTGCATGCGCCGAGCCGCACAGCCTGCCTCCATTCCCTCCACGTCCCCCCACCTTCCCCTCCCTTCCCCTACCTAACCCACCCCCCGGCCTACCTAAATCCCCCCCCCTACCTTTGTTGCTTGAAGCTGGCGTAACTTGCGTGTGCCACCTCGCATCCCCCGGCACAGGCTGCAGTGCCGGGGAACTCGGGACCGCCCTCCCAGCCTGCCCCCGAACCGTCGCCATGCCCCTGGACACGCCCCGGATCGCCCCCTGACCCAGGACACACCTCCTGGACATGCCTCCTCCCGCCCCCTTTTACGAAGCCCTGGGACTTAAGTGCGTCCCAAGGCTTTGCGCGCGCCGGCGGCCTATGCAAAATAGGCACGCCGGCACGCGAGTGCCCTGGAGGATTTACGCGCACAGGGCTTTTAAAATCTAGCCCATATTTTGTAATGCAACAAACCTTGGCCAAGTCACTTTGGGGTAGATTTTCAGAGCCCTGCTCGCCTAAATCCGCCCAAAACCGGGCGGATTTAGGCGAGCAGGGCCCTGCGCGCCGGGAAGCCTATTTTACATAGGCCTCCCGGCGCGCGCAGAGCCCCGGGACTCGCGTAAGTCCCGGGGTTCTCGGAGGGGGGCGTGTCGGGGGCGGGCCCGGTCGTCGCGGCGTTCCGGGGGCGTGTCGGCAGCGTTTTGGGGGCGGGTACGGGGCGTGGCTACAGCCCGGGGGCATGGCCACGCCCTCCGTACCCGCCCCCAGGTCGCGGCCCGGCGCGCAGCAGGCCCGCTGGCGCGCGGGGATTTACGTCTCCCTCCGGGAGGCGTAAATCCCCCGACAAAGGTAAGGGGGGGGTGTAGACAGGGCCGGGCGGGTGGGTTAGGTAGGGGAAGGGAGGGGAAGGTGAGGGGAGGGAACGGGGGGAGGCAGCGCGGCTCGGCGCGCGCAGGCTATACAAAATCGATAGCCTTGCGCGCGCCAATCCAGGATTTTAGTGGATACGCGCGGCTCCGCGCGTATCTACTAAAATCCAGTGTACTTTTGCTTGAGTCTGATGCGCAAGCAAAAGTAGGCTGATCGCGCTTCTTTTAAAATCTACCCCTTTATCCTCTGTTGCCTCAGGTACAAAATTAGATTGTAAGCCCTGTGGGGATAGGGAAATACTTATTGTACCTGAATGTAATCCACTTTGATGTACACAATGAAGTGCTGAAAAGTGGAATATAAAAATCTAAAAAAATATTTGCTTATATGACAATTGCCATGATGCATGTGATAAATGTATTACTGCACAGCGCAAATGCAAATTTAGAAGGGAGGGGTTTGGGTGGGATTAATTAAAATGAGGGCCAATGTCATACCATGCAATAGCATAATGCATGCTATTGCACAGTTTTAATGCCAGAAATAGCTACACCTTTTTTCCTGGCATTGAGCTGTGCAATATGCTTGGGATAAAATTTGGGATAAAATTTGGGATAAATCTGAGATAAAATTAACAAACAGCATTTTGGCCATTTCTGAGCTTGGGGAGGGGGAGAGAGAGGGAGAGAAGAAGAAATGGAGTGAAGTGGAGTAGAGAGAGAGAGGCCTTCACATTATTCAACTGTTTATATCTCTATAGGAAGGTTGGCTAATAGCTTGAGGTGAGTTGTTGATGGTTGTTTAGGGTTAAGGGTATCATCAAGCTAGTGCGAGAGAACATAGTAGAAATCTCAACTTGTGAGACTTTCCACACTCCAAATAATGTCAAATCTTCACCAAGGTCTACTGTGCTGTTCGTACATCTCACTCTGCATGTAAAACTGGCCCCAAACCCTAAACCACCACCAACACCTGATCTCAAGCTATTAGCTAGTTCTCCTATAGAGATATAAATAGTTGAGTACTATGAAGGCCTTATAAAGAATCACTCTCTCACTCTCCCTCTCTTATATTATGGGTCTGCAAACTTCATTATACACTGCCTATAAAAAGTAATAAGATAACATACATGCTCCTTTTGTTTATCCGTGCATTATTATAGCATTTTGATGAATCTAGGGGTAAGTTAAAAATGTTTCTGCATCAGTTATGGCACTAAAATGATCAGTATCAAAATGATGTCTCCACAATTTGGAACAAGTTCAGTCATCTATCATGAATCATGGGAGTTAAAGACTTACTTTGGTTGAAGAAACAAATCTATTTCAAAGTTTTTGAAATTTTCAAACATGATTTAAACAAACAAACAACAAAAAAAAAACAAAACAAATCACCATACAGTGAGAGAATATCCAAGATGAAGTGCAGAATAGGAAAGCATAGCACTGTTCATTCATACTTTACAAGTTAGCTGTGCTTTATGTTTTACTGTGTATGAACACTGTTCAAATATCTAGATTGTGCATGTTCATCATTTTATAAAAGTGCTTTGCATTTATAATGTCCATTCAGTTTAATGAACTGCTTTATTTCACCTGTGCAAGTGATCTGCATTAATAATTATGCTATATTTACAATTTTGGACCCTATTGTAGTTTATCAGGCTGAGAAAATCTCAAGGCACAAAAACCTGGACTCAAAATGAAAGATTTTTATTTTTGTTTACAAAAGTGCTTTCTGTTTAGAAAGAGCTGCATGCCTAATAATTAAGCATAATATCCAAAGGTTATAACTCATTAATCTCTTTTTTTTTTTTTTTTAAATACAGAGAATAAGTATCATTCACTCAGCATGATTCCAAGGCACTGGGGAAAAGAGTAATGAATAGGAATGTTAATTTATGTGCCACCTATTTCAGCCATTGGACTCATGGGTATGCTGAATAACATTACTGAAGATTCTACAATATGAATTTCAAATGAATACTAAATAAACACAACAGCATTAAACTAATAGTTAATCCATTTATTTCTCTTTGAAATGGAGATTTAATTGCATTTTTTGTCATGGCTTTGGGGAATAATATTTGAAGCAGAAATTTTAATTTGGACAAATGGTACATTTAAAAGCAAAATCAATAAGAAACGGGGCTTGTTATCACTATACCAGAGGTGTTTAATAAAATCATGTCAAATAAATATAGTTCTATAAGAAAGCCAAAGTAACTAATCATCTCCCTCTAATTCCCCATCCTCTTCCCTGTTTAACTATTCCCCACGCACAAACATATGCAAAAACCATACCCAGTAACATAAAATAACATAGTAAAGATGACAGATAAAGACCAAATGTTCCATCCAGTCTGCCCAGCAAAAGCTTATGGTAATAATTGCCGTTCCATGCAGGTTACTCCCAGGCACCCATTTCTTCCATTCTAATCTCAAGCCTTTAAGGATCCGGAATGATTATCCCATGTCCTGTTAAATTCATTTCCTGTTCTTGTCCTCACCACCATCACTTCTAAGAGGGCATTTCAGGCATCCCCCACCCTCTCTGTTAAGAAATATTTTCTGTTGTTGGTTTTGAGTCTCCCCCTCCCCCCCCCTCGGAGTTTCTTTTCCTGATTCCTAGTTCTATAGTTTCCTTTCCAGTAGAAAGGGTTTGAAGTTTCTGCATTATTTATAACTTTCAGGTATCTGAAGGTCTGTATGATATCTCCTCTGCACCTCCTCTCCTCCAGGCTATAATATTTAGATCCTTCAGTGTCTCCTTATAATTCTTCTGATACAGACCCTACACCATTTTAGTCACTTTTCTCAGGGCTTCCTCCATCTTGTCTCTATCCTTTTTGAGATATGGTCTGCAGAGCTGAATACAGTACTACAGGTGGGGACTCACCAAGGACATGTGCAAGGGCATTCTCACCTCCCTTTTCTTACTGGTTATTCCTCTCTCTATGCAGCCCAGCATTTTTCTGGATTTAGCTATCACCTTGTCACATTGCTTAGATGCTTTCAGTTTGCCAAACACTATTACCCCAAGGTTTCTCTCCTGATCTGTGTGCATTAGTCTTTTACACTCCCCCCACCCTCACCATCACAAACAGCTCTTTGGACTACTGCACCCAAAATGCATAACTCTGTATTTCTTCGCATCGAATCCCAGCTGCCATATCTTTGAGCACTCTTCTTAAATAGCTTTATAACATGGGGAAGCAATACGTGCACTTGACCCGCCATCCATTTCCCCCAATAACACATGACACAAATATTTGGCTTGAAAATAGGTCACAGTTTATTAACCTAACCCAGGCCCTTACAATCAACAACTATAACATGAACAACCTGCCCCTCCCCTGTCCCCCTTTTTCCTCCCCGTTGGCCTCCACCACCCCGCCCCAGTTGTGAAGCACAACCCCTCCCCCAATGTCGCCTACTCCGCCTCAAACCAGCGAGAGCAAGCTCTGACCGTGAACTTAGCCCTGTAGTTCACCGGCCCTCCCGTGTAGCAGCCCCCCCCCCCCCCCCCATTCCAATTAACCAATACATTCAACTATAATCTGGGCTCGGGTTTCCTCCACAAACAAGTTGACCTGTGTCAACTTGTTCCCCTACTGTGGCCTCCTACCATCTACTAATGTCCTTCTCTAACCCCTCATGCATGGAGTTATTGAACAAGTCCATCCCCAAATCGGAAAAATGAACCCCATCACTGCTGAATAATCCTGCTTCCACTGCCCAGGACCATTGATGTCTCACCCAGAATCCCCCTTCCCACCCCATCCACTTTCCCATCTGCCTATTCAACTTCTTAATCCCATTATACCATAAAGCCTTCTCCTTATTTTTCAGTTGAACTATGACATCTGACCACCCTATCCACACCTGCGGCCACCGTATCATCACCTGGGCTAGATCTTTCTTCATGCACGTGATTAGATCACGACATGATTTGGAGCCGATGTCATTTCCCCCTAGGTGAACCAATAAGTTGTTGGGCGTTCCCCACATATCCACTCTCTCCTGCAGGAAGGGCAAGAGTTCATCCCAACCCATGCCCCTCCTACTGAACCACTCCAACTTCCATCCCAAATGCTTTAGGTCGAAGTGTTCTCCATATGGGCGCTTCAGCGCTCTTCTCTGCGCTCTGTGAATGTAGGAGTGGCCTAAGATCCAGGTACACCCCCCAGAACATGGAACCCCCATGAGCTCTGCAACAGACAACAGACAGGTTAATACTCCCCATCCCCTATGGTCATCGTCCCCCACTTTCCTCCTGTATTCGCCGCACTCCTAAAAATGCACATAAGCCCGAAATGCATTGGACTTCCATCATCCTATGCTCTTAATCTCAACCTCTGGTATACCCACAGCCACTGCAGATGTTGCCACCCCTATACGAAAAGAATGAGAGCTGTACCGCGTCGGGTCCCATCCGACGCAGTAACAACCAAGCTTAACACTCTACCAAACTGGAATCTGGTCAGTGATAAGCTGTCCTCATGTACCAAAAATGTACCCAACCTCACTAGATGTAACCCCACATATTCCTGTGTTGTCCTCACTGGACACACCCTGTTGCTCCTTGCAGATAGTAAAGTAATAAACTTCCATTTCCCTGCTTGATCCGTTTTTGATCTAGTGAGAAACAGTGTCACAGAATTCTGACACACTCGTACGCATTGACACTTATTCCTATCTCTCTCCTACTCGTCCAGGACTTTGCCACCAACTCACTGATCCTCATAGCTCCAAAGAAGGCCAATGAGAAAGCCGCCCTAAAGAGCGTCACCTCATACCTGGACCAGCATACACTTACCAACTGTTCCGACAAACATATCAACTCCTCATAACATATGGAGCATCTCAAATCCGAATATGCTCCCCTGCCTCTTTGCCATCCCCCAAATACACGTCGCACCTGGAAACTACTCATCGGGTTCCCCCAACCCTTCAACTTTTGGAAGAAAGAAAATCCCGCCTCTGCATTCTCACCGTCACCAACGAATATCCCGCTTTCTTTGCCCACACTATAAACCAAACTAAATGATTCTCATGTACTGGCCCACCCGTCCAACCGTACATCTGCAAGAAACCCTCCACTGCATTACTTCTTTTTATGTATGCCTTCCAAGTGACCTGTGCCATGGAACTCTATATCAATGCCCACTCTTCGTCCGCTCCAAGTTCCATAAAGACTCCGGGAATGGTTCCGCCTCGATCTTCATTCTCTGAGCACAACTCCGGAAAACCTTCCATTGAAAATGAGACAGCGCATCAGCTACTACATTTTGCAATCCCGGGACATGCTTAGCCCTGATACTTATGTTGGCTCTCAAGGATAACCGCACCATGTTTCTCAACAGCTCCAACACCTGGGAGCAATGCGTTGATAAATGGTTAATTACCTGTGCCACTCCCAACTTGTTGCACCAGAAAACCACTCTTCGGTTCGCCAATTGTTCCTTCCAAAGTATCAATGCCACCACAATCGGGAATAACTCCAGAAATGTGATGTTCCTAGTCAAGCCATTTTGCACCCAATCCTCTGGCCAAGGCTGCGTGCACCATTGTCCCTGAAAATATATGCCGAAACCAGAGGATCCCGCAGCTTCCGTGTAGAGCTCTAAATCCTGGTTCAATACTTCTTTGCCTGGATTCATCAACATTCCATTGAATGTTTCCAAAAACCCCTCCTAAACCTCCAATTCTTCCCTTATTTTCTTAGTGACATGAATGAAATTATGTCCCGCCCTCACCCCTACAGTGACCGCTGACAAATGTCGAATGAAAGCTCTCTCCATGGGTATGACTCGACACACAAAATTCAAAGATCCGATCAAGGATTGCATCTTTCTTAATGTAAATTTAGTAGCCCTTATCGCCTCATGCACTAACTGCCTCAACTGTCATAGCTTATCCTGCAGCAGCCTGGATACCATTGCCACCGTATCTAGTTCTATGCCCAAGAAGGTTATCTTGGTGTCAGGGCCTTCCATTTTCTCAGCTGCTACCAGCACTCCTAACTGCTCAGCCACCTGCAAGAATCCCACTAACAATATCTTACATTCCAATGACTCCATGGGGCCTATAAGCAAAAAATCATCCAAATAATGTAACATCTGTCGACTTCCCTATGTTGCTCCGTGACCCAATGTAAACAGGAACTGAATTTCTCAAAATATGCACAAGACACCGTACAACCCATCGGCAAACATTAGGCTGAAAACTCTAAGCGGGGAAATGGTGTCGGGTTCGGGGGAGTGCTGGATCAGGAGAGCTTGAACGGATGTCTCTGAAGCAGCTTGTGTTGCGAAACGCGCTTCGGACGACTGACCCCGACAGCTACGTGATGAGTGACCCCGACAACCCATGAATAAGGGAAGTTGACACTTTTTATATATATAGCAAAAAATATACAAAAATTGAACTTTGTCGTCTTGGATGCTAGCTACTTGGACCAATTGATTAAAAGTGACCCCAATGAAGTGCATGAAATGCAAGTTTAACTTGTGAGCACTGGGGGTGGTATGATGGTCCTTAAATTCATATGAAAATATTGATATGCACAGCGTTGTAATTTTCCCAAATTTCTAAATACCACGTGTCTCAATTTAGGTAATTGAAGTCTCCCATTATTACCGCACTACCAATTGTTAGCCTCAGCACAAATTTCTAGTGGCAATGTATTCCACAGCAGAGGAGCCTGATAACTGAAAGAAGAATCTCTAGTAGACTCTAGTAGACTCTGAACAAAATATCCAGCTGGGTGAGGGGTTTGAGTCAATTTTGCAGTTGCAGCTACAAGGAGGCAATGATCTTCAACATCTCTAGTGCTTATCTCTGTTCCTGCTGGAAACTATCTAACTTCTTCAAGATATTGACTGTGGAGATGACCCAACCCAGTCTTGCTGTTATTGAGCACAGATTCTCTATAGCATCTTTGTGTGACAGGGTGCCAAAGTCTGCTCCTTAAAAGTAGTTCTGCCCCTTACAAAATTGGCAGCAGTGGCTTCAGCTGTACTGAGTGTCCTCAGTATGTGTCAGTGATAATTAGGTAGTAGCCTAATTATCACAATGTGCATTATCTTAGCACTTCACATAGGCTTTTTCCTACTGCAAAGTGACAGAGAGAGAGAGAGAGAACCGCTGGAGGGGGATACCATAGTAAGCAGCTATTTATGCTACTAGAGGAGGCCCACCTAGTGTCTCAAGGTTAGGTTTAGGTAGTAGTGTAGGGGTTAGGGGCCACTTTTACATGCAGAGTGAGAAGTACGAACAGAACAGTGCAGTCATGAAGATTTGATGTCTTTCAGAGTGTGGAAACTCACATTACAATCAGATTTGTACAATGTTATCTCAGCCAAGCTTGATGGACTCTCTACCTGGGTAACATCAAGCTAGGTTGAAAGATCATTGCATAAATCTCATCGTTGTGTGAGTTTCCTCACTTCGAAGGATATAAATCTTCACAAGAGTGCACTGTTCTGTTCATACGTCTCACTCTGCATGTAAAAGTGGCCCTAACTCCTAAACTACTACCTAAACCTCACCTCGAGTTACTAGGTGTGCCTCCTAAGTAGCATAAATAGCTGCTTACTATGATGCTACCCCCAGAGGCTCTCTCTCCCCCCCTCCCACCCATATCTCAGGCTCTCCCCAGCCTAAAAATTCCCAAATGGAGTTTGCAAAACATTGCATTATGTGCACATTATATAACTTAATGCTATTGAAAAAGGTGTAGTTATTTTCAGCATTAAAATTGTGCAATGTTATGGGTTTAAACTTTGCAAAGCCAACCCATTTTTGTAAAATTCCCACCCCGACTCCTCCCCTTTTAAAAATTTTCATCACACCATGCATTATGGTGCTTTCCACATGTGTTAAGGCATTTTTTGCATGCAACAATGCCATAACGGGAGTTGATATATGACTCTCTTAGATTGTAATCCCTCTGAGAACAGGGAAATACTTACAGTACCTAAATGTAATCTGCTTAAAAGGAAGAAGGAGGGTTACAGGAACGGTGCATTTGACAGCAGGATTCACACAGCCTAGGGTCAGCTCCCCTGTGATGCCTAAGCTCGGGAGTTTCCCGGTCGCTCTGTGCACTGGGCCAGCACGTGACCCTTGCCCCCGCAGTAGAGGCAGAGTCCTAGCGAGTGACATTGCTGCCTTTCTTCAGGAGTGAGAGGACTATGACAAAGTTGCATTGGTTCCTGTGGGTGAGATACCCCTTGCCTAGGAGGCGAGGCTGAGACGAGCGAGCATGAGAAGGAGGGAGCCAAGGACACCGGCTTATGCACCGGTTTTTGTTCACGCAGGCGATGCTGTAAGCGGCGATCAATTCATCCAGCCAAGATGATCAAAGCCTCCAGATCTTAGGGAAGGTTCTGAGCTGCCAGTTCATCTTTAATCCTAGAGGCCAGACCTTCTAGGAAAATGTTTTGGAAGCTGTCCTCCCGACAGCCTTGCTCTGAAGCCAAGGTGTGGAATTTCACCATGTAGTCCAGCAGGGGTGAGACCCCTGGCGAAGATGAAGGAGTTCCGAGGCAGCCGTGGATTGATGGGCTGGTTCGTCAAAGACCTGCTTGAAGGTGTGGACAAAGTGCGGGAAGTCTCCCAACAAGGAGTCGCCATGCTCCCAAAGGGGGGAAGCCCACGCCAGAGACTTGCCATCTAGTAGAGACAAGATGAAGGTTGTTTTGACTGTGTAGGCTGTAGAGAGAAGCAGAGAGGCTGTAGAGAGAAGCACATAAAACAGTGGTTAAAAAACCCACAGCACTGCTTCAGGTCCCCAGCATATCAGGGGGGCGCTGGGAGTGGCACAGAAGTGACCGGCACTGGTAAAGTCCCCAAAGTCATCCCATCACTAACCCCCTGCCTCTCCCCCAATCTCATTTAATCCCATTTGTCCAACAAGTACGAGACTTAGGAGTCATCCTCGATAATCACATCAACCTTAAGAAATTCATAAGCAACACACTGAAAGACTGTTTCTTTAAACTTCACACACTAAAAAAACTGAAAGCCTTACTCCACCCCCCAGACTTCTGTATAGTACTTCAAACAACCTTGTTCTCCAAACTTGATTACTGTAACTCACTCCTCCTAGGCTTACCTAAAAACTCTATCCATCCTTTACAAATACTACAAAACACAGCCGCCCGGATCCTCACCAACACACACAGAAACGTACACATAACACCCGTATTAAAGGAACTACACTGGCTCCCAATTACTTCCCGCATTCAATATAAGACTCTCTCTATCATCCACAAAGCACTGTACAATCCAGAGATGAATTGGCATAACGACTCCCTTAGCTTCCGCCAAGCCTCCAAACCCACTAGACAACAATACCTCGCCACCATTCAGACCCCCTCACCCAAAATCACCAACCTGGCCTCCAATAGAGCATGTGTGCTCTCGTTAGCTGGTCCTGCCCTTTGGAACACAATGCCTGTAGAGCTACACCAGGAGGACTGCCATAAAACATTCAAACAAAAACTAAAGACCTGGCTGTTCACAAAAGCCTACACCTAACCCCAATTAGCATGCACTTCCCCCTTTCATGTCATCTGTCCCTGAAAAGCTCTCTTCCCGACCAACTCAGACCCATCTGCCTACTCACTCGAATCCACTATATCTTTTTCTTATTTTTGCTATTGATACGCTTTCTCTCCCTTGGATATCCTTCCAGCAAATTATACCACACCTAGCTTTAGCATTCCACCTTTGTTGCATGTAATGTAAATAATTTTGCAGTTCAGTGCTTATAACCCCTGTACATAGTTCTTCTGTATATAGTGATATATATATATATATATATCTACCTTATAAATGGCCTGTGACCGACGGCCCGCAAATGCGCAGTAGAGCACAGCTCTACTGAGCATGTGCGGGCAAGGACGTTGGTCAGAAAAAAAAAATGGCGGTGGGGCCGCAGGAGCGGGAGGAGAAGCAGCGGCGCCGCGCGCGCGCGGTGCCGCTACTTCTCCTCCCCAGATCTGCCGGCAGATCTGGGGAGGAGAAGTAGCGGCACCGGCAGGAGCGGGAGGAGAAGTAGCACCGCTACTTCTCCTCCCCAGATCTGCCGGCAGATCTCGGGGGGGGGGTCACTCCCGCGCCCCCCCCCCCCCCGAGATCTGCCGGCAGGAGCGGGAGGAGAAGTAGCGGCACCGCGCGCGCTCGGTGCCGCTACTTCTCCCCAGATCTGCCGGCAGATCTCGGGGGGGTCACTGCCGCGCGCGCGGGAGTGAACCCCCCCCCGAGATCTGCCGGCAGGAGCGGGAGGAGTTAATGGAGCCGGGTGAGGGTTGTGGGAAGTCGCGCTTTACGGCGCCGGGAGGAAATGGAGGGTGGGTGAAGGGAGGGACTGAGTGGGAGGGAGGGAGAGGGGGACTGAGTGAGTGGGAGGGAGGGAGAGGGGGACTGAGTGAGTGGGAGGGAGGGAGAGGGGGGGACTGAGTGGGAGGGAGTGAGGGAGAGGGGGGACTGAGTGAGAGGAGAGGGAGGGTGGGGAGGAGTGGGGGGGGGGGGGGTGGTGAAGAGTGAGGGGAGAGAGAATGAGGGGGAGGTGAGAGACAGAGGGATGTAGCCCGTTTTAACGGGCTTTACGGCTTGTATATATATATTCTACTGCTCCCCTAGTTGTCGTTTATAGTTTCCGTTCATGATGTCCATTCTACCCTTGCTTGTTCTATGTAAAATGCCCTACATGCGTTAGTTTTCGTTATGCTGTGAACCGATGTGATATCTTGGATGAATGTCGTTATATAAAACCAATAAATAAATAAATAAATAAATAAATAAAATAAAATAAAGGCACTTGTAGCGAAGGTGAAGCCCCAGGCAATGGTGCCATGTCCAAGCAGTTGGCCAGGTGCTCAACAGTAGCTGCTAATACGTCCAGACACTGCTGCTGTTGTGGAAGTCATTGGGCCAGGCCCAAAATCGCCTGGAGACCAGACAAGTCCACCGGGTCCATGGCCTTAGCAAACTGTTAGCTCTGTGGACCCTTGGGCCAGCACGAGTGTTGACAACACCCCTGAGGGACGGTTTTTCCACAATAATCTTATCAGGTTTGTCAGCTCTTCAATGGTATTAAACTAAGAAAATGTATTCTTATATATATGTATTCAAAATCAGGGATTTTTGTCTGTAGAGGCTTTTTCTTTTAAGTAAGTAATACTTATCAGGCTTATTTCTTTATGAGCATTCAAATACCCACTGCAGTTTCTCTGACAACAATTTTTTAGTTAAGTAATAGCTGAATTATGTTTGTGTCCTCTTATCCATTATCTACAGGAAAAGGCCAGCCTGTTATGGGTTATCCTCAATCCTTTGGTCCTTTATTTACAGGAAAGATAAGCCTGAAATATAAGGGCTTTGTTCTTTAATGAATTACAATTTTCTCTTTAGTGTTAACATGCTGTTATAGCATTTACATGCTTTCAGTTTTCACTTTCAGGTCTCTAATTATGCCAATTAATATGTGACTTGGCAGTTTCTTATGTTTAACTAAAACTGCTTTTCCTGCCTTTGTTAAAATGATTTTTTTTTAAGTTTAAGAGCTGTATCTCATTCATTCACACAAACACCTATGTGTCTCCTATCTAAACTAATTTTTTTCTTTTTTAATTTAACTAGGCTTAAATAGTGGCTCTAGCAGCACAGCTCCTGTGACCCTCTGTGCCAGTTTCAGTCTCTCCAAGATGTTTTAAGCTGTCAGCTCACTGTTTTTTCTTATCTGTGATGTCACTATATTAATGATGTCACATGAAATACTTCCCAATCCATTTAAATATACCATATAATAGGGATGTGCAGAGCAAAATTTTATGTTCATATTTTTTATGTCCGAAAGGGGGTCCCACTTGCGGCCAATATGGACATAAAAAAAATCCAATGAGTTGGGTATATGTACATATGTGCAAAAAAAAAATTTAAACCCCCTCACCCTCCTTAATCCCCCCCCCAGACTTACCACAACTCCCTGGTGATCGAGCGAGGAGTGAGGACGTCATTTCTGCAATCCTTGGCGAGAAGCATGTGACGTCGGTGGCACGTCGAGTGACGCGGCGTCACGTGATTCCCGGCTCGTTCGCGCCGGACGGCTCGTTCGGCCCAAAAAGAACTTTTGGCCAGCTTGGGGGGGCCTCCTGACCCCCTCAAGCTGGCCAAAAGTTCTTTTTGGGCCGAACGAGCCGTCCGGCGCGAACTTGCCGGGAATCACGTGACGTCGCGTCTGAGTGACGCGGCGCCACGTGATTCCCGGCTCGTTCGCACCGGACGGCTCGTTCGGCCCAAAAAGAACTTTTGGCCAGCTTGGGGGGGCCTCCTGACCCCCTCAAGCTGGCCAAAAGTTCTTTTTGGGCCGAACAAGCCGTCCGGCGCGAACTTGCCGGGAATCACGTGACGTCGCGTCTGAGTGACGCGGCGCCACGTGATTCCCGGCTCGTTCGCGCCGGACGGCTCGTTCGGCCCAAAAAGAACTTTTGGCCAGCTTGGGGGGGCCTCCTGACCCCCTCAAGCTGGCCAAAAGTTCTTTTGGGCCGAACGAGCCGTCCGGCGCGAACGAGCCGGGAATCACGTGACGCCGGCGTCACTCGACGTGCCGCCGACGTCACATGCTTCTCGCCAAGGATTGCAGAAATGGCGTCCTCACTCCTCGCTCGATCACCAGGGAGTTGTGGTAAGTCGGGGGGGGGGATTAAGGAGGGTGAGGGGGTTTATATTTTTATTTTGGCTCAACAATCGCGATTTCCCACATATCGAACATATCTATGTTCGATATGTGGGAAATCCGATCGTTTATGTCGAATCAATTTTTTAAGTAAAAAAAAAATATGAGTTGCGTTTTACTAATGCGGTCAATCCGAATGCACACCCCTACCATATAATAACTTTGAATCTGAATAAAAGCACTCTGGTACATGTATATATGTCAAAAGGGAAATTTTGAGACCATTAAAACTTCCCCAAATAAGAATAATTTAAAAATCATTCCTGTGCTTTGCCCAAAATTAGGTGTATTTCCCTTTACCTGCTTACACTTAGCATCAGGTAAAAATATGGTTACCATGGAATTGCTATGAGATCCCCATAATAATTGCTTAAGAATTTTCAGCTTGGAATGTTTTTTGAACTGACAACTTTTTTTTTTTTTTCTCAGCCCCTTTAATTTGAATTGTTATGGGAAAATTCATAGAAATAACTAAAAATAAATTGCCACAAAAAATCCCCAAACAAAATAACTATTTCAAAATAACTGCCATTTTCATTTTCAGCTTCTCCAGCTGTCACATGGTGAAATAACGTGTAACAACACGGGTTTTAACATGCCAGATACAGCACCTTTTTTTCTGCGGTAGAGGGCAAGGAAAGTTTTTTATCACACCACAGCGACTGTTATCGCGGATCACGGTTATTATCGTGCGAGATAAAATAAGGCCTTCTTTCAGACATACCTACAAACCCCTCCTGGAACAATAAAAACACCTTTTCTTGTCTGGCCTGTCTTCCTAAAGCTACAGTGTTAGGGGGAAGTTTACTTGTAGCAGGATACTGTTGTGCTCCCGATCACCTCCCTCTCGGTCGGGCTCGAGGCCGCTTACCTCCTTCCGGGCCGCAGTAAGGAACGCCACTCCCCTGGCTCAGTAGGCCGCATGGCCGCGGCGTCTCCTCATGGGGACACCGCCGGAGGCTCCGCTGACTCCGCCCACCGCATCTGCCACGCGCGTGCGTGTAAGCACAGCACTTGAGGCCCCGCACCCAGAAGTCCTGGACCGCCCCCCGGAGTGACGTCAGGCGCCGGCAGAATATTTATACCGGGCGTCTGACTCCCGTGATTCGCCTTGCAACGAGGTTCCTGCTGTGAATTAATTGCGCTCCTGTTATGCTTCTGCTGTTACCTGGTTCTTGACTCCGGTTTGTTCCTGATACTCCTAATCGCTGTCTGCCACGACCTCGGATCTGCTTTTGACTGCTCTTGCCTCTGCCCTCTGGCTCTGCTGCTGATACCTGGTTCCTGACTCCGGTTTGTTCCTGATACTCCTGTTCGCTGCCAGCCATGACCTCAGATTGCCCCTGACTTCCCTGGCTTCGTCTAGCAACCCTGCTGCTGCCTCCTAGGCCTGGACCACTGCCTAGTGCCCCTGCTCTGCCGCTGTTCCAGTACCACCGACTCCCCTGCTTCCGGTAGTAGTCCCTGCGGCTCGGCCCCTACAGGCTCCTCCTGGGGGGGGTCCAAAGGCCCGCGTGGCTGAAGACCTCACATCACCAGTTCCTGCTCCGCCACCCGGCCTTCCCAGTAAGAACTCTCCTCCTCCAGGCCGGCCCAAGGGTCCACTGCTCCCCCGAGTATAACAGATACTGGCTGGTTCAGACTACTCAGCACCAATGATAACAATAAGAACCACAAGAACAGGCAAGGGAAGTTCAAAGCCCTCCTAGGGAAGTCACTGCACCAAAGACAGAGCCACTGGGCCCTCCGGTCGAGCATCCTGGCCCTTGGCAGAGCTGGCCACACAGGAGGGTATGGCTGCAATACAGAAAGTGCATCTTTCATTCACGAGCCACATTGCTGGACATGTTGCTCTCAGGCTATCATGGAATTATACGAAGAACTGAGAGGGGATCTGGATCCAGTCACAAAAAGGTCTCACGCTATACTGGATACCACCAAATATTTGTGCATCCTTCATTTCTTGGCATTTGGCTCCTTCAAAATGACAATCAGGGTCATCGTGGGGATGGCCCAAACTTCTTTTTCCCTCTGTCTAAGCCAGGTCATAACAGCTGGTTGTGGCCACATTAATCGGTAGATAACATTACCTCATGAAAGGCAGGACTTGATGGAATTGAAGAGGGGGTTTTATGTCATTGCCAACTTTCCTAATGTTCTAGGAGCTATTGACTGCACATATAGTCATCATCCCATCCCCATGGCAAGGAGATCTACTTCAACAGAAAGCTCTTCCATTCCCTCAATATTCGAGTGGTCTGTGATGCTCAAATGCACATCCTTGACGTGGTTGCCAGGTACCCTGGAGCAACGCACAATTCCTTTATGTTATGAACATGGACTCTTGGACTGGCTAGAGTGCTGGAAGGATCCGCAGGAGGAAGGCCTACAGCGGGACTCGTAGCTGGCAGGTGGTACAGGACCAGGAGACCGGGCAGGACCTTCATCTATACCAGCCCTCATTCCCCACAGATTGAGCCCTTGAGTGCCGGGGCCGGCAGGACTTAGGCTAGGGTCTCCTGGCAAAGTAGAATCCAAAGAACAGTCCAGGTCAAGGCAGGCAGAAGTGTGGGAGAGATGGAGACAGTCCAGAGGTCATGGCAGGCGGCAGCGGTGTGAGACGTCGGGGCAGGCTGAAGACTAGTGAAGTTGAAGGACAAGCCAAGGGTCAGGATGGGCAGCAGACAGAGAGAGAACCAGAAGCCAAGCCAAAGTCAAACCAGGGAAGCAAGCTGAAGAGGGAACAGGAGCAGGACCAGGAACTCGGGAGCGGAGCAAGGCAGGAACACGGAGGCAGGAGCGGAGCTGGAACAGGAACCCGGAGGACGCAGGAACAGGAACACAGAAACTGAAGAACGCAGCAACTAGACACTCAGCGATATGACCTGTTGCCAAGGCAGGGAACAGAGATCCAAGCTGGGTTTAAATACCCGGGCGTTTGATGTCATCTTCGGGGGACAGGCCACATTTTCCCGCCACGGCCCCTTTAAATCCTGGCACGTTGCGCTCGCGCCTAAGGGGCGAGTTTTGGAGGAGGAGGTCGGCGGCGTCTCCCTCATGGGGAGAACGCCATGGGAAAGCCCAGCCATGGCCCGGAGCCGCATGGAGAACGCCGCCGAGGACCGGAGAGGTGCAGCAGGTAAGGAGGGCAATTGGCCCTTTTTGAATTTTTTTAAGATGGCCTATACTGTGATGGTTGGGTTGTAGGTATGAGCGATGCTTCTTTCTATAGTCCCTCTCCGGCTATATGTTACCAGCAAATGGCAATGACACAGGGGGGCTGTCAGGGATGTGACAGCATAGATGACATGATATGGCTTGGACAGCTAGGTTGACAAGCCATCAAGTCAGGGCTTTGCATACTTACTCCATGCTGGAGAGGTCTGCTATTGTTGCCTGCCCAAACAATACACTTGCCACAAAGCTCTGCGTGTGACCAGGGACCACACACTTTCTACTGGTTTCCTTTAGGCAACTGGCTTATCAAATCCTCCCATTTTGAGATGCAATTATATCTTTTCTGAGATGCGGCGACCAGAATTTTACACAGTATTCAAGATGCAGTCTCACCATGACGTGATACAGAGGCATTATGACATCCATTATTTTATTTTCCATTCCCTTCTTTTTTTTTTTTTTTTAGAATTTGTATTTATTCATTTTTCCAACCAAGAAACAGTACAAACAACGAATAACATTCCCTATGTTAAACTCCCCCGCCCCGCTCATGCAATCCGTAAGGGGGATGTCCAAGAATGCAGGAGGGAGAGCGAGCCACACTCCCCTCCAAGGTAGTCGACTATGAATCCTGAAAAGCAGTCTCAGTGTCCGTGGGTTCTGCAGCATCCAGGTCTGGGGTCCGGTCCGGACTCCAAGGATCATAATAGGGTCCAATGTGTGGAGCGAGAGAAGACGTGAACCCCGCCCACACCTGGGGCGTTGTAATAGATTTCCGTAGTACAGTGTCCTTAGCAACAGCATATTCCATAGAGCAGAGCCACATCATTTTGTGAAACCAGTGATCATGACTGGGGGGATGAGGATTGAGCCAATGTGCCAGTATCACTTGTTTCCCCACAAGCCCCGCTTTCTTAAGAAAAAGTTCAGTCGCCGGTGGGAGGGATAAGTAAGGAGGCGTGTCCCGACCAAAAAGCCATAGATTAGGGGTAAGCGGCAGCTTGATATGAAGAAAGGTCGTGCAGGCTCTACACACCTGTCTCCAAAAATTGGTAATATGCAGACAATCCCAGAAACAGTGGAAATAACCACTATCCTCCTCTCCACATTTAGGGCAGCACGAGGACTGCGTTATATTCATGTGCTTGGCTCGGAGTGGAGTGATGTGGCTCTGCCAAAGAAATTTATAATAAGTCTCACGAAGCAGTACATCTTCAGAAACATGAGGTATTTCATCGAAACATTTTTGAAATTCCGCCGGGGTTAAGGAAAATAACGGCCATGTCACCCATCTGGTGTATAAAAGATCTAAACTCTGTAGGGTTGCTAAACCCACCATCTCTTTGTAGTAATATGATATGGAAGCTTTAGTATTTTTTCTCCCATAAACCAGGTCACTGAGGGTGTAAACCGTAGGGTGATTGGCGATGTGCGGTCGCATAGTCTGTAAAAAGTGTACAATCTGTATGTAAGCATACTGATCCGAATCTTGGAGTGCAAAGTTCTGTTTAAAGGCGGCAAAAGAAAGCAGAGTCCCAGTCCCCCTATCATACAGATCAGAAAGAAAACTAAGCCCCATTTGATTCCAGCAAAAGAAAGTCCCCTTGTCTTGCCCAGGAGGGAATAAATCATGACCAGTGATAGTGAGGAGAGAAGTTAATCGGCTCGGTACATGATGTAGTTTACATAGCAGGAGTCAAGCTTTCCTGCAAACGTACAAGAGGGGTTGGTGTTTAAGGGTGTGAGGGATCATCCGGTTATCTAACTGCAACAAAGGATTCAGGGAACGCACTCCATACCACTCTAAAAGACAGAGACTGGGGACTATTGTGGATGTAGCAAAAAGCCAATCTTTAACATAACGTGTGGAACACGCTAGGTTGTACATAAGAAGGTTGGGACATCCCAGACCTCCCCCTTTTTGTCGGCTCATGAGGGTCTCTAGGGGAATACGAGCTTTTTTACCACGCCATAGGAAGAGCCGCAAAGCCCTCTGTAACCGATGGTGGTCCCGCCTCGTAATCCAAATGGGTACTAGTTGTAGTATATATAACCATTTAGGGATCAATATTCTTATATCTATTTAATACCATGTTATAATGTAAAATAGGGCTGTTATCACCCTATTCCTTTAGTTATCTGGAAACCGATGTGATATCTCGATCGAATGTCGGTATACAAAAGAAATAAATAAATAAAATAAATAAATCCTAAAAAGGTGAATACGGCCTATCAGAGATAATGGGAGGGGGGTCCAGTGGCGCAACAAAGTTTCTGTATGAAGCATAAGAGGCTGAACATTCACTCTGTAAAGGTCGTCCATCCGTATGGGGACCTTCATACCCAGGTATGTTAGCGTGTCTTTCACCCAAAGAAACGGGAACGCTCCCGGCCAGGTAGCACGCAGCCCCCCCGTTACATCTATGGCTTCAGATTTCTGATGGTTGATCTTAAGGCCGGCAAAGGTACCAAATTGGGTCAAAGTATCCAACACGTGGGGGAGCGAATGAGTCGGTCTCGTGAGAAAGACTAGTAAGTCGTCTGCAAAAGCAGCAACTTTAAATACATGTGTTGGACCACCAAATCCCTTCACCTCCCCACATGCCTCCAGAGTCCGCAAAAGAGGGTCTAAAGAGAGGATATACAATAAAGGGGAAAGGGGACACCCCTGTCGGACTCCCCTCTGAATCGGTATGGCACCAGATAAGCAACCATTGGCCAATACACGCGAAGTGGGATTATCATATAAAAGAAGAAGGTAGTGCAGAAAATCGCCCCGAAGGCCGAATCTCTGTAAGACATTAAATAGGTAAGGCCATGCGACTCTGTCAAAGGCTTTTTCTGCATCAAGCCCTGCTACTAAAGCTGGTATATCCTGTTGTTGACAGAGATTCATGGCAGTGAGCAATTTAATAATATTTGCGTTAGGTTTCCGCCCCCTAACAAACCCTGCCTGACAAGGAGAAACTAAGCGTGGCAGAAAAACATTCAGGCGGGTTGCTAGTACTTTCGCCAGAATCTTCAGGTCACAATTCAGTAAAGTGATGGGACGGTAGGACGATGGGTGCAATGGGTCCTTACCCGGTTTAGGAAGGACCGTAATAAAGGCTTCTGTGAAAGGAACTGGAAAGCGCATCTGTTCAAGCCCCGTTTTATAGTACGCTATTAAGGGTGTACTAACGTGAGAAAGTAATATTTTGTAGAAATCATAGGGAAGGCCATCTGGGCCAGGGTGGGCTGCAGTTATAGCCTGTGTTAATTCGTAAGGTTGGATAGGTTGGTTCAAAAATGTAATTTGAGAGGACGTAAGCGTAGGAAGGACTAAATTTCGGAAAAAGGCTTCCTCTGCCCCAGGGTGCTCTGGTTGTTCGGCTGTGTAGAGTGTAGTGAAAAATTGACGAAAGATTTCATTAATGTCTCGCGCCTGGGTCACCACCGCTCCCTTAGAAGTTTTCAGACTATGAATGTGAGTTTTCAATCTACGAGCTTTTGTCAAGTTGGCGAGTAGACGACTGGGTTTATTCCCAAATCGAAATAGGTTTTGTTGTCCCTTTTGCAAGTATAGCTGGGCTCTAGTACCAAGAAGGGTATTCAAGCGTCCCAAAACACTATAATATGCTTTCCTACTGTGGTCTGAGTTCTGTTGGATCATGATGTCCTTTGCCTGTTTAAGCAAGTCCTCTAGGTGTAGGATCCCTTTTGTCAGCTGTTTGTTGCGAAAATGGGTATATGCGATGATTTCCCCTCGTATTACGGCCTTCCCCGCTTCCCAAAAAAGGTGTGGCGTATTCATATGCTGTTTATTATTAGCAGCATAATCTGTCCATTTCTTTCTCAAAAAGGACTGAAAGTGAGCGTCATCTTTAAGGTACCCAGGGAAGCGCCATAGCCTATCTTTATATGCTAATATATGAGAATGCAAGAGGATAGAGACAGGAGCATGGTCTGACACAGCTTGGGTCTCAATATCCGCTGAAGCGACTTCAAAAAAGCGGTCGTAAGATAATAGTATATAATCGATACGGGACAACGTCCCATGAGAGCGTGATATGTGAGTGTAATCCTTTTCGGTTGGATGGAGTGTGCGCCAGACATCTAGGAGCCCCAGTTGAAGACACAAGAACTCTATCCCCTTTTTCTGCCGCCTCTTAATGGGGGCCTGGGGAGGTTGCTTATCTACCAATGTGTCATGTACGCAGTTGAAATCCCCCACCAAATAAAGGGTTCCCTGAGTGTGGATTTGGAGCAAGTTGCTGAGCTGCACAAAGAACTCATGACTATAGTCATTAGGGGCATAGGTATTACAGATGGTAACAGGATGCTGGTTCCACACGCCAATAAGAATTATATATCGTCCCCCTGGGTCAGATATGGTTTGAGTGACCTGAAGATCAGCATTTTTATGGATCAAGATTGCTACTCCCGCTTTTCGCTGGGCCGCCGCAGCGTGCACACAGGAACCCACCCACTCCCGGCGTAGCTTATGGTTCTCCGGATCCGTGAGATGTGTCTCCTGAATGCACGCCACGTCAGCCCGCAATCGCTTAAGGTGCGATAATACTTTTTTCCTTTTTACTGGGGACCCCAGCCCGTTGACGTTCCAAGATACAAGCTTAGCCATTGCCTATCAACAGTAACAGATCATGAACACAGGTGCAAGAACTTTCGTAAGCAGAGGCAGGGCCCCCAGCTAGCCCTCCCCCCTCTGTCTCACTGGACACATACCGCATAGAATACCAAGAGCCAACAATGATACACACGCACCCCATCATATACAAACATTACATGAGCTTAAAGTGGAAAAACAATGTGAACGACTTTTGCTCCCTGCCCACCCCATGTTCCCCATCTCTTCTCGATTCCCCCTTCCCCTCCCCCCTCCCAGTAACTCTCCCCCCAACGTCCCCCAGTCTCCCCCTTAGTGTCTGTAGCAAAAAAACTCCTCTCAGGAGTTGTGGAGGCACGTGTCCTGTGCTCAAGCACCATGCCCAGCAGATACATGAATCACGCTCACAAAGATAGCATACCATCGATAGCAGAGATACGTGGTCGGCTAGGCCCAGGTGAAGAGATGTCTCACTGTAGATTAGGGAGACAGCCTCCGTAGATAGAGGAAAAACTCAATGTGAGTCTGTTGTCACCGCATCAGGAGGATCATGATCTCCGCCGGAGATATGAAGCAGGGGCTGCAGGGAGCCAAAATTCCACGGGGTAATAACCAACACAACGATAACGCAGTCTATCTCGTATTAGGGATGTACGTCATTTCTGTCAGCTCCAGAGCTGGGGCTAAAATGCCCCCTTCTTAGTCCGGTATGGCCACCAAATAAGCTTGAGCCGCTTCCGGGGTTGTAAATGTGTGTTGAGTCTCCTTGTGCCAGACTTTCAATGTGGCCGGATACAGTAAAGAGAATTTGATTTGTTTGTTATAGTATTGCGTGCAGATTGGCGAAAATCTACGCCGCTGTTCCGAAACCTGCACAGAATAGTCTTGGAAAATCCGGATTTTATGATTGTTATAATGAAGATCAGGGTGGCTCCGATATGCCCGCCAAATATCACTTTTCTGGGCATAGTTTAGTAACTTAGCGATAATCAACCTGGGCCGAGTGTCCGAGGCTCGCTTGGCCCCCAGGCGGTGGGCGCGTTCCACTATGAGCTTCCCTTGTAGAGTCGGCAGGGTTAAGGCCTCAGGCAGCCAGGTTTCGAGCAGGCCCACCTTCCATTCCCTTCTTAATAATCCCTAAAATTCTGTTTGCTTTTTTTTTGATCGCCACAACACACAGAGCCGACAATTTCAATGTATTATCCACTATGATGCCTAAATCTCTTTCCTGGGTGGTAACTCCTAAGATAAAATCTAACATTGTGTAAGTACAACAAGGTTATTTTCCCTATATGTATCACTTTGCACTTGTCCATGTTAAATTTAATCTGTCATTTGGAAGTCCAATCTTCCAGTCTTCTAAGGTCCTCCTGCAATTTATCATTATCTACTTGAGATTTAACTGCTCTGCATAATTTTGTGTCATCCACAAATTTGATCACCTCACTCATCATACTGTTTCCAGATCATTTATAAATATATTAAAAAGCACCAGTCCAAGTACAGATCCCTGAGGCACTCCACTATTTACTTTTTTCCACTGTGAAAACAGACCATTTAATCCTACTCTCTGTTTCCTGTCTTTTAACCAACTTGCAATCCACAAAAGCCATTGCCTCTTATCCCATGACTTTTTAGTTTTCTTAGAAGTCTCTCATGCAGGACTTTGTCGAACACCTTCTGAAAATCCAAATATACCACATTTACCAGTTCTCCTTTGTCCACATGTTTATTTACCCCTTCATAAAAATGTAGGAGATTTGTGAGGCAAGACTTCCCTTGGGTAAATCCATGCTGGCTGTATCCCATTAAACCATGTCATCTAAATGTTTTGTGACTTTATTCTTTAATACATTTTCTAAGATTTTTTCCTGCACCGAAGTCAGTCTCACCAGTCTATAGTTTACCAGATCACTTCTGGAGCCCTTTTTAAATATCGGGGTTAGATTGGCCATCTTCTAATCTTCAGGTACAATGGATGATTTTAATGATAGGTTACAAATTAACTGAAATATGTCTGATATTTCATTTTTTAGTTCTTTCAGAACCTTGGGGTGTATGCTGTCCGGTTCAGGTGATTTATTACTCTTCAATTTGTCAATCTGGCCTACCACATTTTTCATGTTCACCGTGATTTGGTTCAGTTAATCTGAATCATCACCCCTGAAAACCATCTCTGGAAGAGGTATCTCCCCAACATCCTCTTCAGTAAACACCAAAGTAAAGAAATTGTTTTATCTTTACATAATGGCCTTATGTTCCTTAAGTGCCCCTTTAATCCCTCGATCATCCAACCGTCTCCCTCGCAGGCTTTCTGCTCCAGATATATTTTTAAAAGTTTTTACTGTGGGTTTTTGCCTCTGCGGCCAACTTCTTTTCAAATTCTCTCTTAGCCTGTCTAATCAATGTCTTACATTTAACTTGCCAATGCTTATGTTTAATCCTATTTTCTTCTGAAGGATCCTTCTTCTAATTTTTGAATGAAGATCTTTTGGCTAAAATAACCCTTTTCACCTCACTTTTTAGCCATGCTGGTAATCGCTTGACCTTCCAACTTTCTGAATGCGAGGAATACATATGTACTGGGCTTCTCAGATGGTACTTTTTAACAATGTCCACGTCAGTTGCACATTTATTTCCTTTGTAGATGCCCTTTCAATTTTTTTAAACTATTGTTCTCATTTTATCAAAGTCTCCCTTTTGAAAGTTTAGCAGTAGAACCATGGATTTTCTTACTGTCCCCTTCAAATCATTAATTCAAATTTGATCATATTATGATCACTACTGTCAAGCAGCCCCACCAATATTACCTCTCTCACCAAATCCTGTGCTCTGTGCTTCATTGAGAATTTAATCTAAAATTGCTCCCTCTCTCTTCGGTTCCTGAACCAATTGCTAAATATAAGAACATAAGAACATAAGAAAATGACATACTGGGTCAGACCAAGGGTCCATCAAGCCCAGCATCCTGTTTCCAACAGAGGCCAATCCAGGCCACAAGAACAATCCAGGCGTACTTTTGTTTGCGCAGCAGGCGCAAACAAAAGTACACCTGGATTGGCGCGCGCAAGGCTGCCGATTTTGGGCAGCCGGCGCGCGCCGAGCCACTCAGCCTGCCTCCGTTCCCTCCGAGGCCGCTCCGAAATCGGAGCAGCCTCGGAGGGAACTCTCTTTCGCCCTCCCCTCACCTTCCCCTCCCTTCCTCTACCTAACCCACCCCCCCGGCCCTATCTAAAACCCCCCCACCTTTATCAATGGATTTACGCCTCCCGGAGGGAGACGTAAATCCACGCGTGCCAGCGGGCTGCTGGCGCGCCGAGACCGGACCCAGGGGCGGTTCCGGAGGGCGCGGCCACGCCCCCGGAACGCCCCAGCCCAAAACCATGCCCCCGGGCCCGCCCCCAAAATGCCGCGCCCCACCCCCAAAACGCCGCGTCGTTCGGCCAGGCCCTCGACACGCCCCCGACATGCCCCCTTCCGAAAACCCCGGGACCTACACGCGTCCCGGGGTTCTGCGCACGCCGGCGGCCTATGGAAAATAGGCGCGCCGGCACACAAGGCCCTGCTCGCGTAAATCTGGGCGGATTTACGCGAGCAGGGCTTTGAAAATCCGCCCATAAGTGAACTTAATAGCAGGTAATGGACTTCTCCTCCAAGAACTTATCCATTCCTTTTTTAAACACAGCTATACTAACTGCACTAACCACATCCTCTGGTAACAAATTCCAGAGTTTAATTGTGCGTTGAGTAAAAAAGAACTTTCTCCGATTAGTTTTAAATGTGCCCCATGCTAACTTCATGGAGTGCCCCCTAGTCTTTCTATTATCCGAAAAAGTAAATAACAGATTTGCATCTACCCGTTCTAGACCTCTCATGATTTTAAACATCTCTATCATATCCCCCTTAGCCGTCTCTTCTCCAAGCTGAAAAGTCCTAACCTCTTTAGTCTTTCCTCATAGGGGAGCTGTTCCAGTCCCTTATCAATTTGGTAGTCCTTCTCTGTACCTATCACAATTATATCTTTTTTGAGATGCGGCGACCAGAATTGTACACAGTATTCAAGGTGCGGTCTCACCATGGAGCGATACAGAGGCATTATGATATTTTCCGTTTTATTCACCATTCCCTTTTTAATAATTCCCAACATTCTGTTTGCTTTTTTGATTGCCGCAGCACACTGAACCGACGATTTCAATGTTTTATCCACTATGACGCCTAGATCTCTTTCTTGGGTTGTAGCACCTAATATGGAACCTAACATTGTGTAATTATAGCATGGGTTATTTTTCCCTATATGCATCACCTTGCACTTATCCACATTAAATTTCATCTGCCATTTGGATGCCCAGTTTTCCAGTCTTACGAGGTCTTCCTGCAATTTATCACAATCTGCTTGTGATTTAACTACTCTGAACAATTTTGTGTCATCTGCAAATTTGATTATCTCACTCGTCATATTTCTATCCAGATCATTTAAAAATATATTGAAAAGTAAAGGTCCCAATACAGATCCCTGAGGCACTCCACTGTCCACTCCCTTCCACTGAGAAAATTGTCCATTTAATCCTACTCTCTGTTTCCTGTCTTTTAGCCAGTTTGCAATCCACGAAAGGACATCGCCACCTATCTCATGACTTTTTACTTTTCCTAGAAGCCTCTCATGAGGAACTTTGTCAAACGCCTTCTGAAAATCCAAGTATACTACATCTACCGGTTCACCTTAATCCACATGATTATTAACGCCTTCAAAAAAGTGAAGCAGATTTGTGAGGCAAGACTTGCCTTGGGTAAAGCCATGCTGACTTTGATCCATTAAACCATGTCTTTCTATATGTTCTGTGATTTTGATGTTTAGAACACTTTCCACTATTTTTCCTGGCACTGAAGTCAGGCTAACCAGTCTGTAGTTTCCTGGATCACCCCTGGAGCCCTTTTTAAATATGGGGGTTACATTTGCTATCCTCCAGTCTTCAGGTACAATGGATGATTTTAATGATAGGTTACAAATCTTTACTAATAGGTCTGAAATTTCATTTTTTAGTTCCTTCAGAACTCTGGGGTGTATACCATCCGGTCCAGGTGATTTACTACTCTTCAGTTTGTCAGAGAAGAGCTACCAAAATGATAAGGGGAATGGAACAGCTCCCCTATGAGGAAAGACTAAAGAGGTTAGGACTTTTCAGTTTGGAGAAGAGATGGCTGAGGGGGAATATGATAGAGATGTTTAAAATTATGAGAGATCTAGAATGGGTAGATGTGAATTGGTTATTTACTCTTTCGGATAGTAGAAAGACTAGGGGGCACTCCATGAAGTTAGCATGGGGCACATTTAAAACTAATCGGAGAAATTTCTTTTTTTCTCAACGCACAATTAAACTCTGGAATTTGTTGCCAGAGGATGTGGTTAGTGCAGTTAGTATAGAAGTGTTTAAAAAAGGATTGGATATGTTCTTGGAGGAGAAGTCCATTACCTGCTATTAAGTTCACTTAGGGGTAGATTTTAAAAAAATGCGCGTTCGTGTACTTTTGTTGGCGCACCAGTCGTAAACAAAAGTACGCTGGACTTTATAAGATATGCGCGTAGCTTATAAAATCCTGGATCGTCGCGCGCAAGGCTGCCGATTTTGGGCAGCCAGCGCGCGCCGAGCCGCGCAGCCTGCCTCCGTTCCCTCCGAGGCTGCTCCGAAATCGGAGCGGCCTCGGAGGGAACTCTCTTTTGCCCTCCCCTCACCTTCCCCTCCCTTTCTCTACCTAACCCATCCCCCCCGGCCCTATCTAACCCCCCCCCCCACCTTTGTGCACGGATTTATGCCTCCCGGAGGCGAGACGCGACCCGGGGTGGTTCCGGAGGGTGCGGCCATGCCCCCGGGCCGCCCCGGACCGCCCCCGGACCGCCCTGGACTGCCCCGGGCCAAAACCACGTCCCCGGGCCCGCCCCCGTAATGCCGCGTCCCGCCCACAAAACGCCGCGTCGATCGGCCCTGCCCCCGACACACCCCCAACACGCCCCCGACAAAAAACCCCGCGACTTACGCGAGTCCCGGGGCTCTGCGCACGCCGGCAGGCCTATGGAAAATAGGCGCGCCGGCACGCAAGGCCCTGCTCGCGTAAATCCGGGCGGATTTACGCGAGCAGGGCTTTTAAAATCCGCCCCTTAGAGAATAGCCACTGCCATTAGCAATGGTAACATGGAATAGACTTAGTTTTTGGGTACTTGCCAGGTTCTTATGGCCTGGATTGTCCACTGTTGGAAACAGGATGCTGGGCTTGATGGACCCTTGGTCTGACCCAGTATGGCATTTTCTTATGTTCTTATGTTTTTAATCAGGTCTACTACATCTTCTACTTTCACCGTGATTTGATTCAGTCCATGTGAATCATTAGCCATGAAAACCTTCTCCATTACGGGTACCTCCCCAATATCCTCTTCAGTAAACACCGAAGCAAAGAAATCATTTAATCTTTCTGCGATGGCCTTATCTTCTCTAAGTGCCCCTTTAACCCCTCTATCATCTAGTGGTCCAACTGATTCCCTCACAGGTTTTCTGCTTCAGATATATTTTAAAAAGTTTTTACTGTGAGTTTTTGTCTCTACAGATTCGTTTGCTGAAACTACTGGACGTCCCGGAGGGTCACAGAGCGTTTTGTGAATTTTAGGTAGTGTATACAGAACTGGTATTCTGGGATTTTCATTTATCAGGAAGCGTCGTTCTGAATTGGTCAAGAATCCACATTCAAGTCCTCTTTCCACAATTTCTTTAATTTCAGACAGAATCTCTTCCGTAGGATCTTTATCTAAACGGCAATAGAAATCTGTATTAGAAAGTTGACGGTTAACTTCTTTCAAATATGCTGATTTTTTCAATATGACCACAGCACCCCCCTTGTCCGCCGGCTTTATAACCAATTCCTCATTTGTTTGCAGTTGGTGTAAGGCCTTGGATTCTTGTCTGGTCATATTATAATACACATGTTTGTTTGCATTTTCTAGAATCTCAACATCATGTAATACCAGTTCTTTGAAAGTGTTAACTGCAGGATCCCCAGGTGGCGGTGGACTCCATTTGGATTTTAATCTTACCAACGATTCTATCATTGGGGTTGGTTCAAATGGTTGCTGGGATAAGAATATAGTTCGTTGCAAATTTCTAATAAATTTTTGCAGGTCACATCTAAATTGAAAAGGGTCGTGTTTTTGGGAAACCACAAAATTTAACCCTTTGTCCAAAACCTTCTGTTGCAAAGGTGTCAAAGGGTGGCCAGATAGATTAATGACCGCAGATTCTATGTCCAGTCTTTCTGCCCCCCCTGAGGTGGGTAGTTGTTTGTTGTGTATTGGGACCTCGTTTTTGGACGGGTCCAATCGGTATTCTGTTGACCTCTGTATCCCCGTCTTCAGGGGTCAAAACACGAGGGGCAGAAGACGGGGATACAGAGGTCAGCAGAATACCGATTGGACCCGTCCAAAAACGAGGTCCCAATACACAACAAACAACTACCCACCTCAGGGGGGGCAGAAAGACTGGACATAGAATCTGCGGTCATTAATCTATCTGGCCACCCTTTGACACCTTTGCAACAGAAGGTTTTGGACAAAGGGTTAAATTTTGTGGTTTCCCAAAAACACGACCCTTTTCAATTTAGATGTGACCTGCAAAAATTTATTAGAAATTTGCAACGAACTATATTCTTATCCCAGCAACCATTTGAACCATCCCCAATGATAGAATCGTTGGTAAGATTAAAATCCAAATGGAGTCCACCGCCACCTGGGGATCCTGCAGTTAACTCTTTCAAAGAACTGGTATTACATGATGTTGAGATTCTAGAAAATGCAAACAAACATGTGTATTATAATATGACCAGACAAGAATCCGAGGCCTTACACCAACTGCAAACAAATGAGGAATTGGTTATAAAGCCGGCGGACAAGGGGGGTGCTGTGGTCATAATGAAAAAATCAGCATATTTGAAAGAAGTTAACCGTCAACTTTCTAATACAGATTTCTATTGCCGTTTAGATAAAGATCCTACGGAAGAGATTCTGTCTGAAATTAAAGAAATTGTGGAAAGAGGACTTGAATGTGGATTCTTGACCAATTCAGAACGACGCTTCCTGATAAATGAAAATCCCAGAATACCAGTTCTGTATACACTACCTAAAATTCACAAAACGCTCTGTGACCCTCCGGGTCGTCCAATAGTTTCAGCAAACGAATCTGTGCTAGAACCTATTTCAATTTTTTTAGATAAAATCCTTCAGCCTTGTGTCTCCAAATCCTCCTCATATGTAAAAGACAGCACAAGCATGTTGCAATTTCTTTTTTTTTTTTTTTTTAATTTTTTATTTTGCAAATTTCAATAACTCAAGAAAACATTTTACATGTTCCAGCAAATGAGCATAATATTCCCATTATTTAAGGTAACTTTTAACAATTATCCAATACTCTAATAGTACCATCAAGTAAAAATTAAGAAAAATATGTTTAGAATAGAGATGGAGAACTAAAGTTTAACATTACTATTGCTCATGTTACTTTTATACAACATGGGGGAGATCCACTTCCACTTTAGAGCAATTTAACAAACATATAGAAAAAAAAAAAAAAAAAGGAAAACTGAGAGTTAGGCAGTTATATATTAATTCGCTGATTCAGCCTGGATCTAATGTCCACTGATGTGTTTGTAAGAAATTGCCGAGCTGATCTGGCTCATAAAAAACATATCTATTCCCGGACACTTTCATAACACATTTGCATGGGAACCTCAGAATAATCTGGGCTCCATGACTTCTAGCAATAGGTAACAATGTCAAGAATTTTTTTCTTTTTCTTTGCGTTTCCTTAGAAACGTCAGGGTATATCCAGACCTTCTGGTTTAGATATAAAACAGATCGATTTTGTAAGAACTTCTTCATGATATTTTCTCTATCCAGTGGTGTTGAAAATTTTACCAATAAAGTTCCTCTTCCTTCTATTTGCTGTTGTTGTGTAGTTTCTAGGAATTCAGTAATATTTAGTAATACATTTTCACCAGGTCCCATTTGATTCTCAGATGTTTCTTTAATATCAGACACAAAATATGCCTTAATTATCTTAGGTTGTTCTTCCAAAGTAATCTTAAGAACATCTCTCAAATAACTTTTGAATTGTTCTTTTGGAGATATCGAATTACATTTAGGAAAATTCAGTGCTCTAATATTAGTGTTTCTCAAACCATTTTCAATTATCTCTAACCTCCTGTTAGTGACAATATCAGATTTTATTAACGTATCTTGTACTATCTCAATTTTATTTATTTTCTCCTCCATTTGGGTCATTTTCTTCTCTTGTTTCTCCCCTGACGCTTTCAAGTTACCACAAGTTTCTTGCATTATTTTCATAGGACCTGATATCGTCATTAGAGAATTTTGAAGTGTGGCTATGGCTAGCCATAACGATTCCAAGGTAATATTCTCAGGTTTTTCTAGCGGTTTCAGTTCCGGGAAGGAAATTGCTGCAATTTCTTAACACTGTACAATTATCAGATGAGTGCTTGTTAGTTACATTTGACATTGAATCCCTTTATACAGTTATCCCTCAGGATCAGGCTTTGGTTGCAGTTTCAGAGGCATTGAAGATTCATTCACATCCAAAAAGGATTCCCATCTCTTATATTATTGAACTACTCGATTTCACATTAAGTAAGAACTATTTCATGTTTGAGGGGGATTTTTATTTACAGATCCGAGGAACAGCCATGGGAGCAGCCATGGCTCCAGATGTAGCAAACATCTTTGTGGCCAGATTCGAGACCTTGTACATAGAAAATTGTCACTGGACACCCCATTTAAAGTGCTGGAAACGTTATATTGACGACGTTTTTGTCATATGGGAAGGACCCCTATCCATGTTGCAGGAGTTCCATCAATGGCTGAATGGCCTGGAACCTTGTTTGAAATTTACTATGGAATTCCATCATGACCATATAGCCTATTTAGACATACTGATCCAGAAAAAAGACACCACTTTAGCCACTTCTATATACCAGAAACCAAATGATCGCAATAATTAGCTTCGTTCTGATAGTTTTCATCCAACCAGCTTTAAAACTAACCTTCCCGTGGGCCAGTTCCTCAGACTGAGGAGACTATGTACAGATCAAGATGACTTCAAAATTCAAGCAAAAGAGATGGCTAATCGATTTTTACAACGTGGTTACCCGACACAATGTGTGAAGAGAGCATATCGGCGAGCACTCTATTCTAACAGAGAGTATTTGTTCCTGCCCAAAAATCCAGAGCCAGGATCAAACCCACAGACTGTTGTTCTGAAGCATACTTTATTGTTGGCATCTATCAGTAGAGCCATGAGAACACACTGGAGGATTATTCAGCAAATCCATCCTTTATTTAATCAACCGCTACGGATTGCATACTCTCGGGGTAAAAATATCTGAGATCATGTCGTGCGTTCAAATTGATCTAAGCCCATTTTGAGTGTGGAATCAATTCAAGTTTGTGACAAATGCAAATTCTGTCCTTTGAAATCGCCTCAAACACATATCACTACAGCATCTGGAAAGTTAATCACATTGCCTGAATCCTCTTGTCATTCTACCCATGTTGTTTATGCGATTTTCTGCCCATGCCCCTTAGTGTATGTGGGCATGACAAAAAGAAAAATTAAGACTCGCCTCACTGAACACAAGTGCTGCATCAATACCAATCGAGTTGAGGAACCTTTGGTCTCTCATTTCAAAGAATTCAAGCATGAATTTGATGACATTAAGTGGACAATACTTGAAATCATTAATCCACATTGGAGAGGTGGAAACCGTGTACAGACACTCAGGCAATGCGAACAAAAGTGGATTTTTCAATTGAAATCAGTGATACCTGGTGGTTTAAATAAGGATATAGAATGGTTTCATTTTTGGTGATTGCCCGCCGAAATCAGGAATCACTTGACTATCAGGTGGATGCAAAACACCATTGCATTTAAAATCAGACCGATCCGAGCCGCCTCACTGCTAAAATTTTCCAGGCAGGGAGACGGTGTCGGCGTTCGGTGAGTCAGATTAACTTACCTGTTTTCTCCCACTTGCAAAAAATACATCGTTAAATGTCTTTAAGAAAATTGAAATCGCTGCAAATCTATTCTTAACCATAAGCTTTTTTATCTTAGAAAAATTGATAGACCCTCGGCACCTTGTATGAAATTCTTTTGCTTATATCCCCGCTAAGATAAGAGGAAGTGCTGGATCAGGAGAGTTTGAATACGGATGTCTCTGAAGCAGCTTGTGTGGCGAAACGCGCGCGTCGGACAAGTTACCCCGACAGCTACGGGATGAGCAACCCCGATAACCCAGAAATAAGGGAAGTCGCTTTTTTTAAATATATAGTAAAAAACTAAAAAAAGTATACAATATTGAACTTTGATGCTTTTCCATCTGGACCAATTGATTAAATGTGACCCTGTGAAAGTGCATGAGATACAAGTTTGACTTGTGAGCACTGTGGGTGGTATGATGGTCCTTAAATATACATGATAAAGTTCTACAGCGTTGTGATTGTTTAACATTTCTAAATACCACGTGTTTCTATATAGGTAATTGAAATTTCCCATTATTACTGTACTACCAATTTGGTTAGCTTCCCTAATTTCTCTTAGCATTTCACTGTCCATCTCACCATCTTGACCAGGTGGATGGTAGTATACTCCTATCACTATACTCTTCCCCAACATGCAAGTGATTTCTACCCATAAAGATTCAATTGTGCATTTAATCTCATGCAGGATCCTGCCATCCCAGACATAAAACACCACCCCACCACCAAGATGTTCCTCTCTGTCATTGCGATAGAATGTGTACCCCTGTATAACACTGTGCCATTGGTTATCCTCTTTCTACCATGTCTCTGAGATGCCAATTAAATCTATGTCATCATTCACTGCTTTGCACTCTAATTCCCCAACTTACTTCTTCTGGCATTAACATACAAACATTTCAAGGTAAGCAAGAAGGCACCAGCTATGGCAAGCACTGTACATTGTGTTGCCAATCCTACATGAACACTACGGCAAGACTTTACTCTTTCGGACTGGCAATCACTAAGAAAAGATTGGCCAGCCACATCTCATTGGTATTAGGTTTATTTAGTGTGTACATTGTCTACTACAGTCTCTTGGCATCTATTGCTCTATTATGACCAGGTGGACTAACTTGGCGTAAGTGGTTTCTGTGACACACTGACCCAGACAGAGAACATGTGATTAAAAGAAAGATAGAGATGAGATGAGTTCTAAACATTCTACTGGGCTCTCTTCCATGGAAGGGAAGGAGTAAATGAGAAATAACAGCAAAGTAACATTGTATGACACTTTGCCAAAGTTGTCTGCCAGTCCATGTGGTCTACCCAGCTTCTGCAGAGGGCCACAGGGGATCCTGGGGTAAATCAGGAATGACATCTACTGGGAAAGTATTCCATATAGCCAGATTATATGGCTATATAATCTGGCTCTATCTCAGCAACTCTGGGTGGGGCATACATTAAAGCTCCCCCATTTTTCCAAACAGTGAAATCTACTTTGATAACTCTGAAAGTGTGTTCTATGACACAGTGGATACAACATAAGTCCTTGTTGTACATCATCTCTGTTGGCGTGTTGGGAATAGCGACTGGTGTGAGAAGCTATGTCCTGCATTTGTATCCTGAATCTTGTGCCGCAGAGAACAGCTGCATCATTCACACCACCTGACCTTATTTCGCAGCTGTCTCTGAGGCAGTGCTGACATTGGCATCCTCACCTAGCAGCCCTTCATTTTCAGTGTTTTGGAAAGTACATGTCAACGTGGCAATCTCAGACTTCTCACATGCCATTGCAAGCTGGCATATCTCATTGGGGTTGCACACCACCATACACAGCTGGGCCCTGCTACACCATGCTAAGCAAATAGTCAACTCTCATGTACAGATGGTGAGAGCCTTGGTCCTTGGGATGTCATGTTGGTTATGTTAGAGCTGCTCAGGGAGGTTTGACAAAGATGCTGGTATGACTCTCTGAAGGTAGAATTGGGAATAGGATGTTGTCATATCTTCACTTGAGTTGATAGTCATCTCAGACTTTTTAAGGACAATGTATATTTAGTGATGACTACAATAGCACCCACATGTCACCTAACAAAAGGTTCACTTCACTGAACACCAAGCAAACGTGTATTAGAAACTAATAACCTATCCTGACATGTCACATAGGTAACCATTGGGAACTTTCGAGATGTCAGAGCACCTCAAGGCCTTTGGCCTGTCTAACTGAGGGCTATTCATGTGGTCCTATTTTATGTCGGTATATAGATAATAGGCAAAGACGTTTGTAGGTTCCAGTTGGTAGTAGCAGTTACAGCCCTTATTCTATCTGTGGCTACCCTTAAAGCACATAGGCTGAGAACTTCCAGGGAGGCAAACTTGCAGAATGGTTATTTTCCAAGCAGAATGGCCACCTTTCAGGTCATTTTTTATTTGAGTCCCTTGCTTGTCCACATGGGTGCCATGACTTATGGCCAACATGGCAGAGCAGCTGTCCTATGGGATGTGTCTCCTATGGTGTTTGAGCATTTTGGACATTGTGGATACTGAGACCAAAGCTGGTATGCTAGTAGACTCTTAGTCATAAGCTCTGTGCATAGCATTAAGGCTAGAGAAGGTGTTGTCATCTGATGACTTTATGAGCCAACAACCAGCCTCTATCTGAAGGCTGGCACTGTGCTAAATGTCTAGATCAACTGCTCCCAGAAATATCATGTGGCAGACCTGATGGCTTGTTCACTTGTTCATTCTGAAGAAAGACAAGCGTTTGATCCCACCTGAAGGATGGAGGGGCCTATGTCTGTAAGACAGACATTGCAATTATCATATATGCTTCTGACAGATGTCTAAATTTAGAACTGTTGACAGATGTCTGACATGCTGCCACGTGTCTGAAATTTTCTGTGAGGAGTAATGACTCAAACAACCTCATTAGCGGGTAGGGACCAGCTTGGCACAGACATCATCGATGGTTGATGACGAACAGGCCAGAAGCCTCTCAATTGGGAATGGATAGGTTAACAAACTACTACAGTTAGTTTGTATAAAACAAAGTCAAAACAGATATGTGGGTTTATCTGTGTCTGGCTGATTGATTTGCTTTTTGAGCCTCTGTCTATATCTGTGTCTGGAGGTGATGTAGGATTCATTGTTCCTTTCATTACCACAACAATGCATGCACTGTGTGTGCACATTTAGTGCACACTGGCTTTTCACACAAGCAAGTCTGTGCTTCAACTTTTAAAATGGATGCATCTGAAATGTGAAGGTGTAGGATGTGGTGATCATGGTCTCACGCTATGTACCCTAATATTCACCTTTAGCTGACACTGTTTATTCATTGACTCTAGGGGGGGGGGGGGGCTGTTAAAAATGCCTGCATCTGAGCTCAGATATGCTGTGGTACTTTGCTGGATAAGAAAATATTTGCTTCTATTTTATACCCCACCCTTGTCCGTTGTACATGAGGCTTTCCCACCCAGTGCCTGGAGTTTGCCTATTTGTACTTGTGTTTGGGTGTGCCTGTTTAGAAGAACTTCAGCTGCTAGGGAAAGTGTGGGTTTGTTCTTTGTTTTTTGTTTTTTTTTTTTGTGGGGGGGTGAGGGGTGATAAAGATGATGTCCACAGATTTTGGGAATGCTCTATTAGAGGTTCTCTTTCTTGAGACAGAGGACTACTTAACCACTTATCTGTAGAACCTATCCTGATAACTAAGCATTGATTCTGCCACACTAAGCCTGCCTCACTTAAGGCTTACTCTGCCATATGTACACCCTGGAAGATTAGGCCTGCAAAATATCTGCCCTATTTAGAAGCACAAGTTATGGGTGCACAGAAGAGGGAACACTTTTTTCTGCAGCTGATTATAGGGTGATAGGTTCTGCTACTAACTGGAGCCACATCACTTGGCCACTCCATAGTCTCATGATTATGCACCTCTGTATACTACCTGCTCCAACACCATGTCACCTGCTGTGTGACAACTGAAGAGGAGTCATGAAGTTGTACAGGATAGAGAATCCCCACAGCCCAAGAACAGACAGCAATGAGGCATGCTGTTGCTTGGGACCGGGCAGTCTTCAACAGACTGACACCCTTGTACTGGCTTGGATTGTGGATCTGTATATACCTATTAGCTAAGTTTGTACTGACCAGGCTTGTTTGGACAAGACATCTTTCAATTAAATTTGTGTCTCTTTAAAAGATTTACTAATTGGGGTGGGGGGGGGGGGGGAGGGCTCATGGTCCTTTTCCTTGCCTCGGTTTTCGCTGGTTGGGGCTGGCATTTGTTTGCAGGGCCTACCCCTGGGCCATTCCAATAACCAGGGGCTGCTGCATGGAATTGAATCCTGGGAGGATAGGAATGACACTGGTGGAGGCTCTGGCAATCTTTCAAATAGTTGGGTAATAGCAGATATCAAGTTGTTGTCAGAGATGACAATGGTGGTAAGGCTCTGCATTAGGGCAGCTGTGTGCACCTGCAAGGCATTGGTGGTTCTGATATGAGCCCTCCATAAGTGCACCAGCTCAGCCCATATATGGTGCAGTTGTAGGCCATGCCACCTTTCAATGCAGTCAATGGTTTTATGGACCTGCTGTAGATGAAGGCTGTCACACTGTCTGTGGGGCCAAAACTGGCACGTTCAGGCTAGTTGCCTGATCTGGCCAGGTGTCTGTAGGATGCACTGCTGGTCCCAGGGACTATGCCGCTGGTCGAAGGGGCTTCATGGCTGGGACCAGCAGTTTTCTGGGCGTTTGGGTAATTGCCAGGTTCTTGTGGTCTGGTTTTGGCCTCTGTTGGAAACAGGATGCTGGACTTGATGGACCCTTGGTCTGACCCAGCATGGCAATTTCTTATGTTATTATGATATGACTGGGGAATGGGCATGCTGAAACAAGGTGGGGACTGGTCAGCTTGGCCCCATGAAATCAAGATGGAGAGAGTAAGGTTCATGTCCAGTTGGAGGGGTGAGTGAAGGGATACAAGCAGCTGGTGCTCTTCTGGTGGCTACTGCTAGAGATGCTCCTCTTCCTCTTCCTCACTCCACTGTGTCTGAGTGCCAATTGGAGGGTTGCAGTATGAGCTGCTGCTGCTGATGCACTGCTGGTCCCTGGGACTATGCCGCTGGTCAAAGGGGCTTCACGGCTGGGACCAGCAGTTTTCTGGGTGAGAGCTGTGGAAACAAAGAAGAAGACATAAGTATAATAAGAAGTGCTCATGTAATGTTTGGCTTAAGATGTGCACTTTGCATCAATCCATCAATCTATCAATGTGAACATCATATGCCAAAATAGGTGTACATCTGATGCAGACTTGACATTTACAGATGAGGTTAACTAGCTGGCCCTGACTCACGTGGTGACTAGGGCCTCTTCCATTCCTCAAATACGTCCATTCCCAGCCTTTCAATCAGGTGCTGCTCCATAGGGATCAGGACAATGAGGTAGAGGTTCCTCCTCCAATTTGTTGGTGATACTTGTTCTTGCTCACCACCTTGGTCTTGAGCTGAGACTTTATATCAAGGTAGTGGTGGGCCACCTGCTCTCCGGTCTCCCTTATTCAACTACGCAGAGTTATGGCCTGGGCAATGGTGTGCCATATCTGTCCCTTGGCTGCCCTAGATATCTTTGGGCACAGTTTCTGAAGAGCATGCTATAGTTATTGAGAATTATAGTGATCAGAATCTCGCTGTCCTCAATGCTGAATTTTAAGACCCTTAGAAGAGTTTGCCGTGCTGCCTGGCTACCAGATGACTGGGTTTCTGCTTCAACTTCCAGAGACTTCCACTCTTCCACTCACTCCCAATCCTTGCTCCTCATTTTCATCCCCCCAACCTGTCCTGCATACTCCCCTTTCCTTCTTCCCTCTCTGTTTATCCCTAGCCTGCCGTCCTCCTCCTGCCACAGTCACAATCCTGCCTCCGCCTATCCCTTCCCTCCTCCCTATCTCTATTCCTGACCCTGTCCCTATCCCTACTTCTACTTCTATCACTCCTGCTCATCTCCTCCCTCCTCCTCTCCTTCCTCCTCCCCTCCTTTCCTTATGCCTCTCCTCTCCTCCCATGCCTCTCGTGCTCCATCCTCTCCAGCTCCTCACCATCACTCACCACCACCACCACCACCACTACTCCTCCACACCACCACCACCAACACACAAAGACAGACAGACAAACTTGACAAACTAACAAAATCTTTCACACACAGATACAGGTAAGATACAAAGGTAAAGGGAAACAGATAAAATACAATATACAAGACACCTCACCCAGAACTTGCAAAAATCCTCCCCCGACATCCATCCAACTACCAACTTATCCCCTCACCTCTCTCCCACACGTGACATAGGAACATAGAAACTTAGAAATGATGGCACAAAAAGACCAATCAGCCCATCCAGTCTCCCCAGCAAGCTCCCACACTTATTTTCCCATACTTATCTGTTTCATTATTTTCCCATACTTATCTGTTTCATCAACCACCAAGTTTAGGGCCCTTGTTGATAACTGTTTGATCCAAATTTCCTGCCATCCCCTGTCATTGATGCAGAGAGTAATGTTGGAGTTGTATCAAATGTGAGCATAAGACTTAATGGTTAAGGGTAGTAAATGCCACATCAAGCAAGTTACCCCGATGCTTGGTTACCCAGACTGCACAGATCAATGCCATGTTGGATGTTGTCTGAATGTAAATACTGTTTTCCACATTTCCCCCTACCATTGAAGGAAAGAGCAGTGCTGTATATGCATTTAAAGTGATGTATCAGGCTTAATTGGTTTAGGGTAGTAACCGCCGTAATAAGCAAGCTACCCCCACCCACGTTTATTTGTTTACCCAGATTGTGAAGTTCAGTCCTTGTTGGTTGTTGTCTGAACGCAAATCCTGTTTTCCACATTTCCCCCTGCGGTAGAAGCAGAGAACAACTCTGTATATCCATTCAAAGTGATGTATCTGGCTTAATTGGTTTAGGATAGTAACCTCCATAATAAGCAAGCTACCCCCCCTGACATACCCTCAAAGAGGCAGCTGCAGAAAGCCAGTATCTGTAAACAAAAAAAATTAACAAGTGGTGTGTAAACTGAAATGCGATATGTAGCATGATGAGCGATGTGTAAAATGAAACATGACGTGCTACTGTATTGCAAGTTGCGCAAATTTGCTAGATGATGCAGTTAGTATGACATTTTCCTAACTACGCCCCTTTATTTATCGCATATGCTACCTAGCCATATTTCTGTTTTATTTAGATCAAATTGTGATTCTAGGCCTACGGGTTAACATGATTTTGTATGCTCCTTCTGGTGACCACTACCACCAAAACGAAGTTTGTGAGGGATTTTAATCAACTTTATTCCCCAGGGACCCCCTGAGCCAAACAGGATAAATATCTCTTTTAATAAACTTTCTTTGGCAAACTTTAATTGTGGTCAGGTTAGCTGCCATCTCTCACTGACCAACACCATCAAAATTTAAATGTTTATTAATTTGAAGGTGTTATTTTATAGGGATGTGAATCGTGTGATCGATCGTCTTAACAATCGATTTTGGCTGGGGGGGGAGGGAAATCTAATCGTCATGTTTGTTTTTTTTTAAAAATCGTTAAAAACCATAAATCGGGGGAGGGCGGGAAAACCGGCACACCAAAACAACCCTAAACCCCCCCCCCCACCCTTTAAAACAAATCCCCCACCCTCCTGAACCCCCCCAAAATGTTTTAAATTACCTGGGGTCCAGTGGGGGGGTCCCGCCGCGATCTCCCATGATCTCCCGCTCTCGGGCCACGGCTGCATTAATAGAAATGGCGCCGGTGGCCCTTTGCCCTTACCATATGACAGGGCAAAGGTAGCGCCGGCGCCATTTTGGTTCCTGACACCCGACGTCACGAGGGCAGGAGATCGCTCCCGGACCTGCGCTGGACCCCCAGGGACTTTTGGCCAGCTTGGGGGGGCCTCCTGACCCCCACAAGACTTGCCAAAAGTCCAGCGGGGTCCGGGAGCGACCTCCTGCACTCGCGCCGTATTGCCAATATTCAAAATGGCGCCGGCGCTACTTTTGCCATACTATGCCATACGGGTCATACGACCCGTATGGCATAGTGAGGGCAATACGGCACAAGTGCAGGAGGTCGCTCCCGGACCCCCGCTGGACATTTGGGGTCAGGAGGCCCCCCAAGCTGGCCAAAAGTCCCTGGGGGTCCAGTGGGGGTCTGGGAGCGATCTCCTGCACTCGTGACGTCGGGTGTCAGGAACCAAAATGGCGCCGGCGCTACCTTTGTCCTGTCATATGGTAAGGGCAAAGGGCCACCGGCGCCATTTTTATTAATGCAGCCATGACCCAAGAGCGGGAGATCGTGCCGGGACCCCCCCACTGGACCCCAGGTAATTTAAAACATTTTGGGGGGGTTCGGGAGGGTGGGGGAATTTGTTTTAAAGGGTCTGGGTGGGTTTTAGGGTTGTTTTGGTGTGCCGGTTTTCCCGCCCTCCCCCGATTTACGATTTTTTGATGATAAATCGGGGAAATTGTTATTGTATTGAGGCTCTAACAATTTTTGACTATTTAAAATATATCTGACGATTGTTTTAAATCGTCAAAAAATGATTCACATCCCTATTATTTTAATGTGTTGACACCAGGTAATCCATGAAGACTCCCAGACTACCAAACTATCGTGAGAGCCTCTACACTGGCTCTCTATCTGAATCACATTGTTTTTAAATTTTAAAATTACTTATTTGTATTTATTTTTACTTAAAAAGTGACTGCAGGTACTGTTGTGGCCACTTGCTCATTGACATCATTTCACATGTCGGTGAGGACCCCAGGCTAGTACTCGCATCATACCGGGCCTCGACTAAGGCGCCAGCGCCATGTGTCTTCAGTATGCAGCATCAGCATGCCCAGTGCTGCCACTGCTATTTGCTGACTTCAGCTGCATGGCAACACATAGCTGATTTAAAATCAACTGCTTTTCAGCTCAACCCCGCAGCCCCTCTGATGTCACGGAACACAGAGCAGCAGTAGCAGCCAAATTCTGCTGGGGTATCCTAGTCACAGTGGTCTGCCAGCCTGTGCTACTTGTGTTAGTACTGTGTTTTGTTGCACAAGTTCTCGCAGTGCCTACTGTTGGTCAATTTGGGTTTGTAGGGCATTCTGCAATTGCTGCTGCCCTGAAGCAAGGACTTGGATCACTTGCTCCATCTTCTCTGTTTACTGAGCCACCTCCAAACTGGGTATCTCTTTAGAGGAGAAGGGGGTGGGAAAACCAACAAAAATTACCTGTTGGTCTGACCAGCCATGACTCACTACTTGACCCCTGATGCTCAGGCAGGGCTACCTCCCCTTGGCCTGTTTTAGCTTCAGTTGGGTGAGTAGAACTAGGAGGCTCCTGGAGAAAAGAAAAAAAAACTCTGAAGACTTTTTTTTTTTTCCTTCTCTGCTGCATCTGTAGACTCCTGCCTGTTCTCCCTGCTTAGGCAAGAGATCCCAATTCTGATGCCATATGTAATGCTAAGTGGTCAAGACTAGACAGAGAACAGATTCCAGGCAGCACCCTGGCAAAAATCTTTATAAGCTTCTTTATTGGAGAACAATAATAAACAAACAGTTTAGCTGGTTTGTGCAGTTCAACAAAATAATAGTAGCTTACAGTTCATTTTCTGGAGGCTTCTACCTCTCTCTGGGGCCTCCATCATCCCTCGGGCCTTAGCTCTGTATCCCTGCTTGCAGTGATCCACCCTAGCCTGGAATCATTTACTGGGTTGGGAGTTAAGGAGGACCCAATCAGATAGCTATGGCGGGTCCTGTAAGGTGTTCTGAGGGTTTCTTATATACTCCCTCACACCCCTGTATAACATATTTCCCATGAATACAATTTTTACAAAATCATTTATTTTAAGATGTTGTTCACCCAGCCATAGAACACCAATTTCATGAGTTTTACTTAACATCTTATTTTATCTTCCCTCTCATGAAAGTAGTTTGGCAGAGCAATTCTTGCTCTGCCAAACTGGCTGGCCGCATGTTACAATTATATTCTAGTACTGTTTTAACTGTTATTTTATTAACACAGAATGTTTTCTGGTATTTCTGCTGCAACAATTAAGTAAGCCAATGTTACTTATATTGTATAATTTTAATAGGTTTTATATGGTAAGTATAAATAACACAGAACAAAGAAGGAAAAAGCAATATAAGTTGTATACTGTACAATTATGGCTTGCAACCTCTTATATAAAGAACAGTTTTACCTTTACCAGTTTGGAATAATGTCAAAAGAAAACAAATGAGATCACTGTGTACAAGAATATCTGAAGGATCATTAATATTTTACTGATAACAGGGATGGAAAACAGCAAAACCTTTAATAAAAGGTATAGATAGCTTCAATATTTGGCCTCTCCAAAATTTAATGATAACATTAACCTATGAAGGTGACTCTCATTTGCAAGGTCATAAATACATTGATGAATGTAACTCTATATTGCTTCTTCTATCATGTATTTATTTTTGTGAATACCAGGGAAAATATATTTTAGCTATAAACTAATTTATGAATCATTTTATTCAAGCATAGCTGTTATATAAAAAGAACTGTACTTCAATTCAGGTACTATGAGTTTTGTTTCCTTCTCCTTGGTCTAAGTTATGCCGACAGTAAGCTCCTGGGAATTCATATTATAACAAAACTTTCTATAATATAGGGAAGGAAGGAGATTTTTAAACAGTATATCCACTTCTAAAATATGAGACTCATACAAAGCAAAACTTTCATAGAAAACTTGTTAGAGAAAGAAAATCCTGCATGGATTAAATTTGAATTTTCACTTTAAATAGCATGAATATAAATTTCTACATTTACATTGTATGTGTTATTTAATTTTCAAATAAAAAAACTTTATCAAGCTCAGCACAATTTGCAATCATAGCATGTTTTATATGGAATACTCTACAAATCTATAAAAATATAAAAGAACAATAATAAACCCTAACCCTGTCCCCACCTCCCAAGAACCCTTTGCCCATGTCAAAGGAGCAATGAATTAAAAAAAAAAAAACAACAACAAAACCCCATTATTTTTTGTTTGAAAAGGGGAAATTCTATTCATCCTGATTTTCTTAGACTTGCCATAATATGCAAATTTACATTTTTGTTTAACCTGTTGAAGGACTGAATAAGAAATATACAAAATACTCTTTTTCTGTTAGCTTCTATTTACTCCTTAGTAATTTCTAATTTATAGGAATGTGCAGTCAATGGAAACAAAAAGTTCCTTTTTGTTTAATTTTGTTTTTAAAACAAAATGTTAAAAGACAAATGAAATTGATTGATTTCATTTATTTAGTAAAAAAAAAAAAAAGAAAAATAGGGCAGCCAATACCACCTCCCCCCCAAAATAAAACACTTCCAGACTGATCCCCTGATCCTCCCCAGGGCTCCCCCTGGAACCTCTCACCATCTTGTTGAAAATGTCTTCATAGGCAGGAGTGATCCCGTTGCTCCCAAGCCTTAGTCTACTGGTACTATTTAAAATAGTAGCAGTTTCAGGGCAGGAGCAAAGGAGGATTGTTCCTGCTCTTTGAATGCATTAACAACAAGAGGGTTAAAAGGATCTGGGGAAGGCCAAAGAGGATTGAGATGGGCCTGGGAGGTGGGTCATTTGGGCCGCAGACTCAAATTTCTTGTTTTGCTTTTCCTTTCCTTTTTCTTTTTTTAAATGTGTTTTTCTTTTTTTAATGTGTCTTTCTTTTTTTGTTTGCTTTCATTTCTATACATTTCTTTAAATTGAAAAAGAAATAACAACAAAAGAATAAAAGGAATCAAAAGAATAAAATGAAAGGAAAAATTAAAAAAAATGTCTGAACACACCACTGCTGATTTGCATTCTACATTAGGGGTATACACAGCCAATTGTTTTTTCATTTCTTTCTTTCTTTTCGTTTTCCCATTTTCTTTTTTTGTTTTATTTCATTTATTTGAAATAAAAAAAAAAAACCCAAACCCAAACAAAAAATGTCAGGTCATCCCCAACTGCAAAAACAAAAGAAAAGAAATAACACCACAGATCAGTATGTTCTTTGATACAATCTAGCCTCCTTAGATCTTTTTTCATAGTTCAAGAGTGATTCCTACTTGCCACTGTCCTGCCAATGTTACAATAGCAAATGTTGCCAGCAGACTGAGGCCAGCACAATGAAGAATTTCCTCTGTACAAAAAAATGGCACTAGCCTGATTGATTAATCAGGGGAGGGGATGGGTGTCCCAAAAACAAAAGTATTCATAATGAAGCCACAGAGTGCCTCCAGTGCTCTCTGTCAAGGCCAATCACAACAGTGCCAGCAATGATAATGACAATCATGCCAATACTTTGGAATCCATCCCTTGACAGAAAACAAAAAAAGCCCTTGCACCTTCTATTTTAGGTAGTTAAAAATAGAGCTAAGCTTGAAGACCATCTATGAATTGCTCTCCTTTTTTTGCAAGAACTAAATATGATATGTGAGTGTGTAAATATTTCCTGAATAAATTCTGTATGTAAAATAGAAGTATGTTAATATATATTCATACTCAAGAGTAAGTAGGTAAAGTTTTGCAGAGTTCTTTCCTGTATACACCCTTCATTTTTCATATCTTCTGCCTGTTGACAGCAGAGATTTTTGAACAATGTGCACATTAGCTCTAGAACAGCCAACTCTGTTATACACTAAAATAGCTGATGCTATGTATTTATGCCGCTATATTTTAGGCTCTATCAGAAAAAGAAAATACATTTTTATGGTGATTGATTTGATGATCTATTAGATACAAGTTTCAGAATGCAGGTAGAAGTCAAAGCACCTTAAAAGATAAATCAGGATGAGCAGAAATTGAGAAAATTTGTTGACATGATCACATGCCGCCGGCTGTTCTAGGGTATATGATATGTGGAGCAAAAACTGAAGAGGTGGGTTAAAATTTTCAGGAATCAAAGGTCATCATAAATGAGAAGTCACAGAATTATGTAAATCTTCCTCTTGGTATGGTACCTCCTCTTGCTATGGTGGCATAGAGTGTTGCGGTTCTGGCCGCGAGCACCGCGGCCAGGCCCTTACCTCCGGACTCCCGGACTTGCTCCCGTGTCCTGAGGCCTAGTCTGCGGCCTGGATGGTGGCATCCCCGCTGGGGCTGCGCTGCTGCGAGCTCTCCCGTGGACGCCCTGCTCTTAGGTGCGCACGTACACCACTTGGGCCCTTTTCTAGGCCGTTTCCCGCCAGTGGTGACTCCGCCCAAATCCTGACGTCAGACGCGGCCAGCCAGTCTTTGCCTTGCAACGGGTTAGCCTCCCAGTTTCCTGTTGCTTGGCTTCATCGCTCCGTTCCTGCTACAGTACCTGCTTCATTCCTGCATGCCTGCTTGCTACAGTACCTGCCTGGCTCCTGCTTGCCTGCTTCAGTACCTGTCTGGTTCCAGAACCCGAGTCCAGTTACAGTATCACTACTGTCATAGTCTGGTTCCAGTTACCTGTCCTGATCCACAACTCGCCTAAGTCCCAGCGGCCGGACCCCTACGAGCTCCTCCCGGGGGGGCTTCGACTTCCAAGGGTGAAGCCTCCTAAGTCCCATCGGCCGGGCTCCTACGGGCTCCTCCCGGGGGAGTGCCAACTTCCAGGGTGAAGAGCATCTACGTCCTGCCTGAACATCTGCCTCTCGGCCTGCTTTTCATTAGAGACATTGTCCACCTTTCCCAGTCTCCAGCAGATCGGCCCAAGGGTTCACTAAACAGAGACTCCCATAACATAGAGTGAGAAAATTTGGGAGATCCTTGGTATTGCCTAAAAGGGGTCACTGCCAGAAGCTCTCTAATTTAGGTCCCAAAAGCTACCCGATCAAAGATTTACCCAATAGTAGGAAGAGGAAGCAGGGAAATTAGAAGAGAAGGGAAACTAGGAGATGCCAGTAGTAAAAAAACAAATTTATTTTTAACTCCAGATATACTGTTAAATTGATAACAATTTTTATTATGAATTATAAATAATTTTTAACACTTACAATTCTTTTGTTTTAGACCTTAGCAATCCAAGAGCATGGAGCAAACATCTCTTGAGTTTCAAGATTCTATCAAACAATGCAATTAGATAAGTATACATTTTAATTTCTTGCAACTTTTATTTCATTCTATTTCTATTTCTTTAATTTAACCTTAGGCCACATTGAGAGTTTGTATTCTTTCTGCAGAAGCCTTCCTGGGTAAGGTGTAGTGCACAGAGTTCACCTTCACCACGATAAAACCCTCACCATTTGTCAGAGATCTTGGGGTCATCCTTGACAATCAGTTCAACCTTAAAAAATTTGTTAACACTACTACCAAGGATTGCTTTTTTAAACTTCAAGTTCTCAGAAACCTCAAGCCACTTCTACACTTCAAAGACTTTAGACTTGTACTTCAAGCTATTATTTTGACAAAACTTGACTACTGCAACTCTCTGCTTCTTGGTCTTCCAGCCATCGTTTTAAAACCATTTCAGATGGTGCAGAATTATGCAGCTAGACTCCTAGCCAATACCAATAGGAGGGAACACATCTCCCCCACTCATCAAATACTACATTGGCTTCCAGTCAAATTCAGAATCCTATTCAAGGTTCTCTCCATTATACATAAAGTTATCCACAACCTTACTTCCCTCAACACTTCCACTCCTCTAAAGCTTCATACCTCCGCCAGACCTATCAGAAGTGCCTACCAAGATACCTTATTCGCTCCCCAAGCCAAAACATCTATCAGAAAACGCGCCATCTCCACAGCTGGCCCACACCACTGGAACGCGCTGCCACATGATCTAAGACGAGAATCCTGCCCGACGGTCTTCAAAAAAAGACTAAAAACATGGCTATTTAGTCAAGCCTTTCAGGACACATAACTTATCTTCCATTCATTAATGCTCTCCACTAACTTTTCCTTCAGCATTTCATTTCACCCACCCCTCCCCCCTTCCACTGTTTAATATTTATTGTATTTTCATGCCTAAGTCTTTTTCCTGTTCCAAGTTCATCTACCTGTTTGATGTAATCACAAGCTTTTTTGCGTGTTAATGTTATAATGTAAACCGAAATGATATGTAACTTTGCTACATGAATTGCGGTATATAAAAATGTAAAATAAATAAATAAATATATATATATATTACAAAGGTAAATTGCTTGATACAGGGATAGTGCTGTGTTTAAAAAAATGCTTGATCACAGTCAGAGAATAAAAGGGTTAACGCAAAAAGTGTGAAATCTTCCTGCTGTAAGAGACTCTGTAACTGCATGGCTATGTAAACAGATACCAGTGCTGCCTTTAAAATGCTTATTCTAAAGCAATGTATATCTTAAGCTGTTCTTAGCTTATTTACAGTAATTAGAGCTGAGCTGATTTCCTGCTGCTTTGAAAACACTTTCTGAACTGCATGGCAGGGAATGGCATGCTATGCAATATGGGCATTGTATCGGTTTTAAAAAATATATTCTAATGCTATAAATAAAAGGGGACAGGAGAGTGAAAACATGTTTTCATACTTCTATGATCATATATATAGTTGGAAAAAAGAGTAAACTGTGAATAATTCTAGTTGTAGCCAGATAACTTTAAAATCTCACCGACTATGGCCTAGATTCATCATTAGCACCTGCAATACAAAAAGGGTTATTATTAGGGTAATTTTTCTGGTATCATATTGCATAGCTATTTTAAAGCAACAGATGTTAAATTTATCACAACTGTGATATTTTCACATCACAAGAGATGTAACCAGCCAGACAGGCTTTTATCACATTTTGGGCTATAGAGAAAGATAGAGTGTGAGAAAGCACCTCTCACAAAACAAGTTAACTATTTATACAAATAAGAGGGGGCACTAGTAACTCTGGGTGAAGTTTGTGGGGTAAGTTGGGTTCTGGGGGGGCAGGTTTACATGCACAGTCATACGTACAAACAGCAGAGTAACCATTAGAGATGTGAATCGAAACCGGAATCTGATCGGTTCCGGTTCCGATCCAAATCTTAAAATTTTTATCGCCCAGCCCGATTTGAATTCTGATTATCGGCTGCTCACGATCTGATAATCAAAACTCCCTCCCAAACCCCCAAAAAAGATTTTAAAATTACCTGGTGGTCCAGCGGGAGCGCAGGGAGCGATCTCCCACTCTCAGGCCATCGGCTGCGTTAATAAAAATGGCGCCGATGGCCCTTTGCCCTTACCATCTGATAGGGCAAAGGTAGCGCCGGCACCATTTTGAATATTGGCAATACGGCCTGAGTGCAGGAGATCGCTCCCGGACCCCTGCTGGACCCACAGGGACTTTTGGCCAGCTTGGGGGGGCCTCCTGACCCCCACAAGACTTGCCAAAAGTCCAGCGGGGGTCCGGGAGCGACCTCCTGCACTCGGGCTGTATTGCCAGTATTCAAAATGGCGCTGGCGCTACCTTTGCCCTCACTATGTCATAGGGGCCGACGGTCGGCCCCTATGACATAGTGAGGGCTGGGTTGTTGGTGTGGCCTTCCGCTCATCATGGCATTGAGCTGCCACTGGCCTCTCTTCATACTGGGGCTCACAGAAAGGCCCTATGATATCCTGAGCCTGGGCGTGCCTCCTGCCTCAGTCAAGCACCCTAGCCTGAACCAGATCCCCCACAAGACTATCAAGAGGGCCCTGAAATCCAGATAATACTTTTTTTTTTTTCATTTTTGAAGTGCCCTTTTTACAACTGCAACCCACTGTGATCATGTACATGGATAGTGCAAGTCTTTATAATCTACACCAGTATGCTTTTGTGCTGCTTCTATTTTAGGTTCTATCAGTGAAAGAAAATACATTTTTTTTGGTGAATGAACTGATGTTCTGTTAGACACAAGAGTCAAAGTGGAGATAGAGGTCAAAGCACCTCAAAAAATCAATTAAGATAAGTTGAAGTTGCAATGCTGGTAGTTCCAGGGTGTGCAATATGTGGAACAAAAACTGAAGGGAGGGGTAAAATTTTCAGGAATCAAAGGTCATCATATATGATGAGAAGTCACAGAATTGCAACCTACTACAATCATGTACACAGATTGTGCAAGCCTTTAAATTTTTCACCTGCAAAAATGTGTGCCGGCGGGTTGTTCTACTGTTAGTAAGTTAGCACAATATCTTAGGCAGGCATTACATTTCTTCACACTTAGGGATAGATTTTATAATTTTGTGCGAGCGCGTACTTTTATTTATTTTTTAACTTTGTCTATACGTGCACACTATTTGAGTTCAGATCTCCAATTCAAGTGTATGCCTATGTAATTAGTACACACATATATCTATGATGTTTACATATTTGTGATATACTATACTGAGCTAACAGTTGTCAAGCTAATTATTAGAGTAGAGCATTTATGTATTGATATTAAGATTCATTCTATTCGATTCGTTGCACTATGTGTTTTAATATGATTTATTATTATTTATTTATTTTTGTCTACATAATTTATACAGGCTTGATGTACATTTTACTTGTTGTTTTAATTTTATATGTATGTGTGTCATTTTATTTGTTTATAATAGCCCCTGAGGCAGCTCTTTGAGCAAAACTCGGCTAGAGTCGGGCAAGCTTCAATAAAATCCTGTTTTACACCGATCCATCCACTTGTTTTCATTGCTGACAGCCACCTTGGATCGGCTACCGGTTTGCTTTCTTGGACCATCACTTTTTAAATTTCATGTTTAAAGTTTAATTTAAAATCCTACATGAATAAACTTTCTTGGCTTTTTGGAGGAGTTCAATACTGTCTCTAACTGCATGACAAGGCAACAAGTCAGTAGCTTACTATCTAAAACATGATCCAATGTCATGGAAATCCCCCATCTCTAAGAACTGACAAACCTTGAATTCTCACTGAGGTCCTGAATTACTAACCATTTTTCCCATAGACACAGAATGGGAGAAAAGCCTTAGCAAATTAAGGGCCTCATTTTCTAAAGTATCGCAGGCCTGCGATACTTTAGGTAATGAGGGGTGGGGGGCCGAAACGGGGGGCAGTCCTGCGCTAGCCGGCAGCGATCTCACCGCCACGGAGCGATCGCTGCCGGTTTCGCACCCAATAGTGCCACCATAGAAGCTGTAGCTATTGGGCGTGAAATAGGACGCAAAAAGGCCCTTACCTTTTCGTCGTCCGCGGCGTCTTCACGGAGTCGGCCCTGGTGATGCCCTGACTCCTCCTCTTCCAGGGCCGACTCCGCCCCCATCTTGGTATCGCGTGCGATCCGTCTGGAAAATGACCCCCTAAGCCCTGTGTTTGTTAAAGTGTATGAGTGGCATCAGTCCACTAGAGAGGTGCAGGTTATAATGTTCCCATTCCCTGGAAAGGAACAACCTTGGAACTGGGGAGGTTGCCTGGTGATAAATGACACAAAACATATAACAATATTATAATGCATAGGAAAAAATCGAAACATAAAATACATATTTATATAAACAAAAAAATGTAAATGAAAAGTAAAAATCATAAAAACACAACTACTAAATTAAAGTTAAATTAAAGTTAAACTAAAAAATCAATTAAAAACTAAAAATTTAAAATATATCATAAACTACAATAAAAATCAATTAAATGCTAACAGAAGAACCAAACTGTACTCATTTTACAAATAACTCTACAACTGTGGTTGGAGTGTTGATGTTGAGAGGAGATGGTGAGGGACTGTTCTAGTTTGTGAACCTCCTAGGTTCCAGGATAAGAGCTGGCAAGTGGCCTTATCTTCTGTCCATTTTGGTTGGTGAATAATTGCAAAAGGAGTTCAGCCACAAGGATTCTAGAGGGTCTGACCCAGTATGGCAAGTCTTATGTTCTTATGTGCATGGAAGATCCTATGCATCTGGGCACATGCTGTGTAATTTTACTTCTGCTATGGAAGAGCTGTACATTAAAAAACAAAATACTGACATTTTTTAGGGGTTTAAGTGATCTGAGGGAATTGGGGGGAATGCAGGATAATGGAGGAGCTAACTCTAGATGGGCGAATTGGTCGACAAACTGGTGAAAATTGGTCATGGTATTGGACTTGTGCCTGTTATAAAATTCCCCCTCTTATGCAGCTCAAACCCAAGGTTAAGCTGCCATGTGTGCCCACTTGCAAAATTGTGTGCACACATATGCACATCTAGGCTATTTTATAACATATTTGAGTATGTGTGCACATGTTAAAAAATTGCCGCATCTCTGGGTGTGTGCTGATGCACACATGTGCCTGCATGCCCTTTGAAAGTTACCATCCCTATGTTGAATCCACACTAGTTTCATGAAGCACTATATTTTTCATGAAAAACTGAAATGGTAATAAGGTAAACCTTAACCTTTTCTTTATGTTTTACCATAAGGAAAAAAAAATCAGATAGGAATCAAAATTGTCTCAGCTTCCTAGGCTTAATCAGAGCACTGAGTGTCTGCTGCCATCTTGGATCTCACTGTAGCCAGCAGATTGCTTTGAGCTAGAATCAATAGACGACTTTCTTCCCTTGGACTCACAATGCAACAGATTCCTGTGGCTAAATCTATTCACACCTGGGCAGGATCTTCCAGATCTGGTCATGAAGGGCCACATCATTACATCATCTTCACTTTATAATCACACAGTAGTCCTGAGACAACAGAACATTGACAAAACAAATGCCTCAAGTTTGTACAAAAGGTGCTGTACTTGCTGACCCATTGGTTGTATAGTAGGTGTTACAGGTTACTTTATAGTGAGGTATATTACATTGAGGTAAATTAGGTCAAAGGTTAAGGATATTATATTAAAGGTGTTCCTTATTACAATAAGGTAGATTACAGTAAAATAGATTAAGTCAAGTCAGAGGGCATTATATAAAGGTCTTTTAATAGATCAAGTATCTCGACTCTCTTTACTTCCTGACTAAAGAGCCAACGGAGCATGAAGATGCCCCATGATTATTCACAACTGAAGGACTGCATTTTTTGCAGATTCTTACTGTCAAAGAATAGCACATTCCACCAATGGCCTGCTTTCATTGCTTACAGTCTTCTATTGCTTAAGAAAATGATAGCTATGTTCCATTGCCTTAAAGATACTACAAATATTTTACTTTTTTCTTTTGTGCTGTGCATAACATTTACAACAATGTTGCTATATGGTTAGTCAATAAACATGCTTTATTTTGGAAAAATACATGTTTGATTTATTGAGTGAATATGGGTATTAGTAGAAGGGATCTGTCTAACATATCATCTTTCCCTTAAAGGTGATTTAGGCAAATGAAGAGGAGAAGGATGCGAAAATTGAAGCTATGTAAGAGATGGGGAAATTATTTCCCCTTTCTTGTACCTTGCCATCTCTCTTCAAATTCTCCTCATGTGTTTAGGGTCCTGCCAGTTGTTGCAGACTAGGCTGTTATATTCCAGGCCCCAGACCACCTGCAACCCATTCCCTCTATCCTTCTATCCCAGTACCTACCTCCTCTTCTTTCGTCCAAGTTCTGATCTTTAACACCTTTTTTTCACCCTACAATCAGGCCGATACAGTACAGTGCGCTCCGGTGGGTTAACAGTGCGCTCCACCGGAGCGCACTGTTAACCCACATTTGGATGCGTGTTTTCGACGCTCTAGCTTTATCCTTATTCAGTAAGGGGTAATAGTGTGTCGAAAACGCGCGTCCAACCCCCCTGAGGCTAATAGCGCCCACAACATGCAAATGCATGTTGATGGCCCTATTAGTCATTCCCACGCGATACAGTAAGTAAAATGTGCAGCCAAGCTGCACATTTTACTTTCAGAAATTAGCACCTACCCAAAGGTAAGCGTTAATTTCTGCCGGGGAAGTGCACAGAAAAGCAGTAAAAACTACTTTTCTGTGCACCCTCCGACTTAATATCATGGCGATATTAAGTTGGAGGTCCCAAAAATAAAAAAAAGTTAAAAATAATAAAAAAAAAATTTTAAATCGGCCCGTGGCTTGTGGGTTGAAAACCGGACGCTCAATTTTGCCGGCGTCCGGTTTCCAAACCCATGGCTGTCAGTGGGCTCGAGAACTGATGCCGGCAAAATTGAGTGTCGGCTGTCAAACCTGCTGACAGCCGCCGCTCCTGTCCAAAAAGAGGTGCTAGGGACGCGCTAGTGTCCCTAGAGCCTCTTTTTACCGAGGGCTCTAATTTAAATATTTTGTTTTACTGTATCGCGCGCACAGGACACTGGCCTGTGCACGTGCCGGGAGAGTGCTCGCTCGCCCGCTCTCCCACAAACTTTACTGTATCGGCCTGAATGACTTGATGAATTAGAAAGGATGCATAGAAGGTGTGCATTGAAGACTAATATTTGAGAAGGAGACAAATAGCATTATTGACTGCAGCAGTTTGTGCTGGTCTTCAAAATCCAGGAATGTAGCCAGCTTCTTTTCCTCTGCTTCCCTCTTTCCCTCTGCCCCCTTTCTCCTTTTTCCCCTTCCCTTCTCTTCTTTCTCCTCTTTTCATTTGTCTTTTCCTCATCTTCCCTGCTGCCTTCTCTATTATCTTTTAACTGCTCCCCTCTTTTCTGCCAGTCTTTTCTCCTTGCTATCTTGATGGAGCAGCCAAAAACTCCTGTATTTCTGCCACAAACTACATCTGGCCAGCATTTGCCTTGAGTAGCATTTGTAATTGGTGACTAATATGTGTTCTGGTGTGGGTGATAAATTTGTTCCCATAGTAAGTGTGATTGGAAATTATTTATGGTTTGTGGTTTAGTGAATAGGCTGAAAATTTGCTCAAGCTCATTGTGCATTCATTTGCATCTCATTATGCTCATTAGCATGTCCCTTGATGTTATAGTTTACCATCTGCTTCCTAAAGCATTAGCAGTCACTTCAGCTTGCTCATTACTTCTTTAGAGAATATCATGTTTTTTATTATGTTTTTCTAAACCAGTTTAGTGCTGACAGTCAATGTTAGCAATCTTCAGTAAATCAGCCCCAGTCAGTTTCATCTATAGTACAGAATAATACTTGAACAAACATATCTCCCTTTAAAGTCTGTCTTCATGTGATTGGGAGAGACATATTCTTGCTAACTTCACTAAATACAAAGAGAAGATAAAAGAGCACAAGATTTTGCTGTGATGTTTTTGCATACGCATGTAAACATCAAATGATCTGGCCAGTCACATCTGTGATTCCCAGTTCATCTGCAGTCGTTCAAATTATTACATTGTGCCTCAAATTCTATCTATAACCACTCTCTATATTGAAAATAAATGAATTTTGAATCCCAGTGGCAGACAGAAACCTATTTCTGCTTCACAGTTCTCAGAGGAAAAAATGACTGTATATAATTTACTGTATAAGAATGAATGGTTCTCAACCCTGCTCTGTAAATACAAATACTGACAGTATATATATTACTAAGAGTTTAAGGAGCAGCAGTTATTCAGTGCCAGCCACTCAAACCTGCCAGCATTGTGCAGTGACCTGGCCATTCACATTCCAATGCCACTGAAAGAATTTGAGCCATATCATGATGCCATGAGATACTCATAGATCACTGGCAATATGTATTTATCCAAAATAAACCAAACCCCTCAAAGTCCACAAGCACAAACTGATGTAATAAATAGTGGCATGCTAGAGAAGCTCAACAGTATGCTGAAATAAATAAATATAAGAGACATTTGCATATATAAGTTAAGACAAAACATGATTTGCCATATTTATAGTCATTGCTTCTCATGGAGTTTCTTTTTGGAAAACATACAAAAATATATACTGTATATGCAAAAATTGGTGAAATTCATATACTCACACATGATACTAATAAAAATAAAACAAGTTATAACTACTGATTTTTAGCATAAATATTTCTAATGTTGGCCAGAGCAAGTTTCAACTCTATCCATGAAAAAGGACTGATGGCAAAAGACACAAAGAAAACAAAATTTAACAGGGTTAATGGGTACCCAAACCATCAGTTATTGAATCAAGGGGAGGAGGAATAGCCTACTGGTTAGAGCAGTGGGCTAGGAGACCAGAGTTTGAGTCCTGCTATTGCTCCTTGTGATGGGTAAGTCACTTTATCCTGGGGATAGGGAAATACCTACAGTACCTGAATGTAAACCAATGTGATATCTTAGATCAAATGTCAGTATATAAAAATAATAAATCTCAATCTCATGAATACAAGTTCTGTCAATCAGATATCATTCATAAAATCTGTTAATCCTAAACTCTCATGCACTGAATCTGTGACCAAATGAAAATCATTGTAAGTTAATTGGAGCTACAGACACTCTAGCTTTTGATAACAGATATTCCAAGAAGAATCAATAAGAAATCAAGACAAATCATCATTTAAAATAGTCTTATGATCAATCCTCTTTCAAATGAAAGTGTGTGCAAGAATTATTATATCAGGGTCATGGTGGTCCTGTTGATCATCACCTTAAGACTGAAGTTTTCATTTTCTTCCCACAGATCTGTCTTTCATGAAACAATGACCATCATTCTTTATTTTAAAAACAGTATCAAAACAATGAGATCCATACCCATAAATTATCCAGCTAAATGGCCGTTTTTGAATATTGGGCCCCTTATCTAGCTAAAATCTAGCCAGGTAAAAAGAGGCATTCAAGGGATTGGCCTGTTATCCAACTAAGGGCTAGATTTATCAAAATATTGCATGCGATAGGAAGAGGGGCATGTTTTATGGTAATAGCCTATTTATCGCAATATCTGTTATAGTAGCACAGATATTACTGTAAAATGTGTTAATTTTTCACACTTTGTAGTAATACTGCAACAATTGTATTTTCCTACCTACAAAGTGCTCATTTCATCACTGTGAGAGAAAGACTGAGGAAAGAGACTGAGAGAGAGAATATCTTCAAGGCCCTTCTAGTAGTTAGATATTTATGCTACTATAGGAGGCCCACCTAGTAACTCGAGGTGAGGTTTAGGTAGTAGAGTAGGGGTTAGGGGCCACTTTGACATGCAGAGTGAGACGTATGAACAGAACAGTGCACTCTTATGAAGATTTAATGTCTTTCGGAGTGTGGAAATTCACACAATGAGATTTGTACAATGTTCTCTCAACCTAGCTTAATGGACTCTCTACCAGGATAACATTGTACAAATCTAATCATTATGTGAGTTTTCTCACTCCAAAAAAATCATATCTTCACATGAGTGTACTGTTCTGTTTGTACGTCTCACTCTGCATGTCAAAGTGGCCCCTTACCCCTACACTATAACCTAAACCTCACCTCGAGTTACTAGGTGGGCCTCCTATAGTAGCATAAATAGCTGCTTACTATGGTGCTAGCCTCAGAGTAAGAAAATGCAATTATGTTGGTATTACAACAAAGTGTGAAAAGTTAACAGACTTTGTGGTAATACCTATTAGAAATGTGATTCATCCAAACCTTTCAGTTTAGCCATCGTTATCGGCCCACCAGGACACTTTCTTGCAGTTTGGGCTGATTGTTTTTTGGCTGCCCTGAAATGATTTTTCCCAAAATTTCAGGAAAATCCATTTCGCACATCCCTATAATCCCCACACCCTCCTGACCACCCCAAGACTTATCAAAAATCCCTGGTGGTCCAGTGGGGGTCCCGGAAGCGATCTCTCCCTCTTGGGCCATCAGTTGCCAGTAATCAAAATGGCGCTGGTGGCCCTTTGCCCTTACCATGTGACAGGGGCTACCGGTGCCATTGGTCGGCCCGTGTCACATGGTAGGAACAATGAATGGCCCGCGCCAAAATAAAAGTGTGCATCTCAGACGCACATTTAGCTCTCATTTATTAACACCTGCCTGGCTAAAAGAGTGTACATTCTATAACAATGGATATAATTTAAGCTGCATTTGTGTATGTGTGTAGGTATGTATGTGTGTAGGTATGCTTATTAATGTCCCATTTAATTAAGTTAGGACTGCGTGACACTCATTAAAATGTTTCCTTTCTTATCTAGTGGATTGGACTGTGAAAGGTGGTTCTATTGGGCATGCTACTGGCGGCAATAACGGCTCTTACCTTATCGCCGCCAGCGAAGTTACCGCCGTGTCTGCCCCCAACGCCGCCCCGACTCCTCCTCTTCCAGTCCCGACTCCATCTGGACTCGACCCTTATCTAGCTATCGTGTGCGAAAAGTCCCTTTTCGTGTGCGATATTGATAGAAAATGACCCCCTTAGATTGCTACAACTCTCTATATCATTCCTTATTGTCTCAATCAATCCAAAGATTACAGTTAGTACAAACACCGCTGCTAAACTTATTTTTGATAAAAAGAAATTTGATCATGTTATTCCACTATTAGGTGAGCTTCAGTGGCTCCCAATATTGCTGTGTATGCAATTGAAAATTGGTTGTCTGGCTTTCAAAGCCTTTTGTTCTAGAATCCCTTTTTATCTAAGTAATCTTTTAATGCCATATGTTCCAGGACATGCACTGTACTCATCCCACTACAATCTGGTTCAAATACCCTCTTTTAAAGTTATTGCTTATGAGGGTAATCAGGCAATGTCTTTTGGGTTTTTTTTGGCCCCTTCATTTTGAAATTCTTTACTTCTTACTGTTTGACTTGAAAAAAGAATATTTTAAATTTAAGAAACTACTGAAGACCTTGTTATTTATCAAGACTTTTCCAGATTGAAGTTTCTTAAATGAGTTTTATCAACTTGTTTTATAATTTTATTCTACTGATTATTTTATGAATATGGATACGGATACTTTTGTTGTATTTTTTATTGTTTTCTTATGTTCTCTTATTTTATGTTTTAAATTATAATTAGGGGTTTCTTTATGTTGCTATATGTCACTTTAAACTTTTTATTGGAAATTTCTTTGATTTGTAGTAAGAAAAGTGATACATCAAATATAATAAACAAAATAACTAAGTAACTATGAGGAAAGGAATCAGGATATAATAGCTCAAATGGAAGAAAGGATCACTAAAGAGGACAGCAAGGTCACAAAACATTGTTCATATATACCATAGAAAGGATTCAAGTACGTACTGGGTTGTAGATAGCATGGGAAACATGATGCATTATCTTTTTTTTTTTTTTTAATAGATTCATTTCCTTGGTGCTTTAGAATTAAATGCCCCATTCAGCTAGGAAAAGATGGGCCAGAGATAAAGCCAACCCTGGGGCAACCCCTGTCCTGTCAAGGACTGGCCCAATAGAAGCCACGTGATCTGTGAGGTTTACACATCGGATGGAATGTCGCAGAGTCAGGGAACCATAGAGGTTGTGTTCCCTACCTGACTTGGAAACATTATCCAAGATTTAAGGGAAGTGCCAGTAAATCCTGCCAAGCTAAGAAACCCGGTTGGGAAACAGGAGGTGACATCTGCTGAAGTTGCAGATATTGGGAGCCTGACAGGGATCCCGTCCCCGGGTGGAGAGAGCTTGGGATTAAGAGTTGATAGGCATGAACTGAGTAATGGCAGCTCAGATGAAGGAATATCCAGATTAAGAACATCTGGTATTACCTCAACACATTCCAAATTAGGTACAAAATTTTCTTTAACAAAACCTGCCCAAATAACATTAGAAACACTATGTGAAGCATTTCAGGGTTTGGGAAACCTGATTATAAGGCAATTGGAGCCTGTAACTATTATACTAGAAGATCATGAAGTGAAGATAAAAACTCTGGAAAGTACAACTAAGGTCTTGAACCAACAAAGTTCTGAATTAAGACTATTATTGAATGCTAATAAGGACAAACATGATCTCTTGGTTAAAGATAATGTGGTATTATTAAATAAACTGGAAAATATGGAGACTATCTTGAAAGGGAAAATATCCGTTTGGTTAATTTTCCTAGACTTCTACATATTCTACCCAGAGAGATGTTTAACAGATATGTGACTGAAGTGTTGAAGGTTAAAGAAGACCTTATTCCACCATTGACACAGGCATTTTATACATCTGTTAAAAAAAAGATAGAAGGGGTCCTAGATGGGGAAAAAAAATATGGTAATGGTAAAGAGATTATCGAGGCCCCCACAAGGGAATTAGTAGCAGAGGAAGGGTTAATTTTTACCGAGATACTTGAAAAATAGGATGAGGATTTAGCTCAACCAGCAACTTTAGTCATAACGTTTGCCCTAGAATCAGATAAGGAATGGTTGTTAAATTTATTTTTCAAACATCGTTGTTGCGACCGTCATTGCCCGATGTCTCCACTCTGCCCTCCTCACCTCCTTGATGAATCCCTCTTGCTCAAGTGGAAGGTTGGCTGATGCAGGGTCATTCTTCCGTTTTCCTCCAGTGTCTCCGGAGTGGCTCGACGCTGCAATCCACCATGTTTCACAAGGACCTAAGGGTGCGTGCACAGCGTGGCACTGACTGATGTACCAGCAATGGCGTGAACCTCAGGGGCGTCCCCCTGAGATGACATCATCAGTACCAGATATATAAGGTCTTAGAAATTGCTAACTAATAGATTTAGCAAGGATTCATTCTATGCTACTCTGCCTCCTCGGACTTACCAGGGGTACCCGCTCCTTGGGGGCCTCACTCTCTTTGTTTTTCAGGTCACAGTCAGGAACCAGCACTCGCTCCTTGAGGGCCCATGTTCCCAGACTGGTTGCTGAATACTTATTCTGCCTGGAAGTCATCTCTGCCTACTACACCAGTGAGTTACCATCTCTCTCTCAGAGCTTTCCCTGGAACCAGGTACTCGCTCCTCAAGGGCCTAACTCATTCCAATACCTGGACTACTTCTAGAGACTATTGTGTGTTACCATCAAGGTTCTGTTCCTGAGCTCTGCATACTCTGCCTACTCACTATATTCAGTTTCTTTACAGCTCAGTTATCCAGGATCGCTGTTCCAGTACCTGAGGGACTACAGCCCTGCAGGGCACTTCTAGCTCACTACTGCCACCTCTGATGGTTCAATATACTGTTCAATAAAAGAACTCGTGTGTGTCTGTCTCCATACTCTGAGTCTGACCTGTGGTCCCTCTCGGGATCTTCCCCCGGGGGGCGTGGTCATCTGCCACCAGCCCAAGGATCCACCCACAACTACCTCAAACACCAACAATTGTATGGTGCCATTTTTGAAAATGATAATCAGGATATATCCGGACATTTCTAAAACAACACAAAAGAAAAGGAAACAGTTTCTCTTATTTAGACCCATGGTCTTACAGATTGGAGCCAGTTTTAGACTCCTTTTTCTTTGTAAATGTTATATTAAACATAAAGAGAACTCTTTCCTTTTCTATTGTCCCTCTCAATTAAAGCAGTTTTTGTCTGATAAAGTATCTACTTAAATTGGAGGAATTATGGTAATTTATCCTCTAGATACCTTAGATAAGTCTGAGATTATACTCCCTTATGGTATAGGTATGACCCCATTAAATAACCTATCCTTTATTTTATCTCTTGGTTACACTGAAGTCAGAATGACTAGTGAAAAATACTGGGAATCCATATTGTGGACTTAAAAGAATATGTATCCTAAAAATTCAGTTAAAAGTAATAAAAATATGTTATTGTTTGTTATCTGTATATGGAATGTGTACTTATTCAATGTCAAGAATGTTCTTGAAGTAAATTGTTTAAAAGAATAATAAAGAGTAAATTACAAAGAAAGAAGGATAGACAGTGGTGGTATTATAAGCCTGAAAGGAGACAAGAAGCAATGGGACGGATTTTTAAACCTACATACACGGCCTACATTTGTTCTCGCTACCCGGCGTGCACAAATGTATGCCCGATTTTATAACATTTGTGCGCTTTCCCCGTTCCCTCCGAGGCCACTCCAAAATCTGAGCTGCTTCATGGGAACTTTCCTTCGCCCCCCCCCCCCCACCTTCCCCTCCTTTCCCCTATCTAACCCGCCCCCAGCCCTACCTAAATACCCCCACCTTTATTTTATAAATTACGCCTGCCTCTTTCAGGCATAACTTGCGTGCGCTGGCCAGCTGCCGGCGTGTGATCCCCTGGCACGGCCGCTGTGCCGGAGTCCTCGTCCCCGCCACTTTTACAAAGCCCCAGGACATATGCGCTTCCTGGGGCTTTGCGTGCGTCGCTGGGCCTATGCAAAATAGGCTCGGCATGTGCAGGAGTGGTTACGCGCGTAAATCCTGAGGATTTACGCACATCCTTTTAAATACGCCCCAATGTGTGGAGAAAAACAGTAGAAATATTAAACAAATAATTCAGTTTGGTGCTCACTAAAGAAAAAATTGGAGAATGACTGTTGCTGGATGAGAGTGTGGTAGTTACAACCCCATTAACAGAAGAGAGTGTTTTGGTGGAGTTAGTAAAGCTGAAAGTGGACAAGGCCTTGGGACTGGATGAAACACATCCCAGGATAATAAGGGAGTGCAGAGTAATACTGGAAGGTCCGCTGAAGGACACATTCAATAGATCCTTGTAGACTGGAGTGTGCTGCAGGACTGGAGAAGGGCAGTTCTGGTCCCACCACAAATGTGGTAGCAAAGAGGAGGTTGAAAACTACAGGCTGTTTAGTCTTACCTCAATGATGAGAAAATTAAAGTAGACTCTACTGATGGAAAAGATAGTAGAGATGTGCATTTGTTTAAAACAAATGGGTAAAATGCAACATATGAAACCATTTTTGCTTCATTTCTGGACACCCTAAGGGCTGGATTTTAAAAGGGTTACGCGCTTAAGTTAAGCGCGTAACCCTTAAAAAAAAACCCTGCGCGCCGAGCCTATTTTACATAGACTCGGCGGCACGCGCAAGCCCCGGGACGTGCGTAAGTCCCGGGGCTTGCAAAAAGGGGAGGTTGGGGGCATGGCTAGTGGGCGTGGCATCAGTTCGGTGGCGTTTTCGGGGGCGTGTTTGGGGGCGTGTGGGCGGTTCGGGGCGTGGCCGAGTGCCCCGACACAGCGGCCTGTGTCGGGGCCTGCCGCGCCAGAAGGCAGCCGGCGTGTGTAAGTTACTACTGCCCAGGATGGTGGGTTAGGTAGGGGAAGGAAGGGGAAGGTGCCGGGGGGTGAAAGGAAAGTTCCCTCCGAGGCCGCTCCGATTTCAGAGCGGCCTCGGAGGGAATGGGCAGCGTGCACAGGGCTCGGCGCGCGCAAGTTGCACAAATGTGCACCCCCTTGCGCGCGCCGACCCCAGATTTTATAAGATACGTGCGGCTACGCGCGTATCTTATAAAATCTGGCGTACTTTTGTTCGCGTCTGGTGAGCGAACAAAAGTACGTTCGCAAGCTCTTTTTTAAAATGTACCCCTAAATGAATAGAGGGTGCCCTCAAATTAAACACAATTTTTTTCATGTGTTTGTTTCCTATTCAAGTCTTTGGCCTATTGAAAAGTATTGTAAGGAGAGTGGTAAGTATAGCAACAAAGAAATTCCTGAGTGAGGTAGTAGCCAGGACAGAGTTGAGGTAAGAGATGAGGGCAAGGAGACAGTATGGAAGACAATTAAGGTGAATCTGCACTGCTCCTGGGAGTCTTGTAACAACTCTGCCATGCCACTGTACCCCTGATGGGGGTATGGTGGCAAGCCTTGGGGGTCTTGCTACCACTGAACCTTGCTGACATACCCCAGACTCTATACTTTAGGCATTCTGCGTTCCTGCCAATTCATGCCCCTGATGATACACCTTGGGAGTCTTACTATCACACATCCTTGCGGCTGTATCCCTTAAGCTACAACTTGGTGGTCTTGCTGCATCTCTTCATTGCTTATATACCCCTTACGCTGTCCTTGATGTTTAACTACCAACCTGTCTTGCTGCTATATACGTTATACTATAAATTGGGGTCTTGCTGGCACTCTACCTTGCTGCTATACCTTTGAGGTCTTCCTGACTCTCAGACTTGCTGCCATCCCCAATAACTTTACAGCTTGGGAGTCTTGCTGCTACTTTGCTTTATCCTAGACTCTCTACCTTGGGGTATTCTTGCCATTGTGGGTGGTTGTTTTGCACTTGTTATACAAGTACATTTTAAAAGGTGCATGCTTAATTTTATATTGTGCATGCAAGTACACATGCATAATTTAAAATATCCCTGCCACACATAAATGTGCAACCTTTAATAACATGCTCATGCAAGTGACCATATTTGGGGGGGGGGGGGAGAGAGAGAGAGAGAGAGAATACCTGTATAAGAGAGACAATATCACACTCTATATATCTTCCACTGTAAGAAGGGCACTTTCAACTCAAGCTGGGTTTTTTGGGGGGCAGTGTTACAAGGGTCTACAGACCCTTGTGGCCTAGGCAGACCAATGTAATACCCCCACCCCCCCAAAAAAACCACCTTGAGGAGAAAGTGTCCCTCTTACAGTGGGAGCTATATAGAGTTATAGAGTGTCATATTGTCTCTTTCTCTTTCTCTCTTCATCCCTCCTCCCCTCCCCTCCCCCCACCCCAAGTCTTCAGGACCCCTCTGGTTCCTCATCCTGTCATAAAACTCAAAATCTCCCACCCTTGGGTTCCAGCCATCCTCTTTAGACAGAAGACTAAGGGGCGGATTTTAAAACCCCTGCGCGCGCGCCGGCGCGCCAATTTTGCATAGGCCGCCGGTGCACGTAAAGCCCCGGGACGCGCGTAAGTCCCATGGCTTTCTAAATGGGGAGGGAGGGGGCGTGTCCGGGGGCGTTCCCGAAACGACGCGGTGTTTCGGGGGCAGGCCCGGGGGCGTGGCGCCGGTCCGGGGGCGTGGTCGAGGCCTCCGGACCACGCCCCTGGGGGTGTGGCGCCGGCCCGGGGGCATGGTCGAGGCCTCCGGACCACGCCCCCGGGACCGGAGGATGGAGCGTGGCTGCCGGCGACACGCGCAAAGTTAAGGGGGGGGGGTTAGATAGGGCCGGGGGGGTGGGTTAGGTAGGGGAAGGGAGGGAAAGGTGGGGGGAGGGCAAAGAAAAGTTCCCTCCGAGGCCGCTCCGAAATCGGAGCGGCCTCGGAGGGAACAGGCAGGCCGTGCTGGGCTCGGCGCGCGCAGGTTGCACAAATGTGCACCCCCTTGCGCGCGCCGATCCCGGATTTTATAAGATACGCGCGGCTACGCGCGTATCTTATAAAATCTGGTGTACCTTTGTTCGCGCCGGTGGCGCGAACAAAAGTACCGGCGCGCGTATTGTTTTAAAATCCACCCCCATAAGAGCAGAACATGAGCAAAGGTCAGCTCATGAGTTTTGTTAAACATACTCTCCCTGCAAGACACCTCCTATTAGGAAGAGTCATCGAACACAACATCCCCCTAAGCTTTCTGACCGCAATACATTCAAGGAGTGTGGCCATGCTGATGCAAATAGTAAGAAAACTTTGGCCACGCCCTTACACATGCATACAGCTAGGTCCTTTAAAGCTGCAATTAAACAAAAGTGATAAATATAGCTAATCTTGAGAAAGATACTTTTAGTCTATGTTTGTGGGAAATAACTGACTTTTGGAAACAGATCATACTTAAACTTAGCAGATGACTGTCTCTTTTTATAATTCATTTTATCTTACAACTGCTATATTCCTTCACTATTGTCAAGGTTGAATCCATTTTCATATTTAATAATATTTGAACCATTTTAGAGTCATATTTTCTGTGTATATTTTATGATGAATTTTTCTTTCAGAAATCACTTTAAAGGCAATTAAATTCATTCATCAAAAGCTGTTTTAAAAGATTTTTGTAGTGATAAATTCCTAGCTGAATTAAATAGCTAATATATAGGAATTCTTAAAGAGCAGTTATTTCTTTATGATCTCTAAGAAATGATCCATGATATGAAAGAACATTTAAATAATTTTATCATCAAAATCAAATTAATATTTTCTTCCTGATTTCTCTTCTACTGCTTGTAGTTTTATTATTATTAATTTTTTTTTCATTTAATTTTTATGACCTCATGCCTCAGAGTTAAACAGACCAATTTTCTGAATGGTTTTTCGGTTTTGGAAATTATAATAAATGTCCTTTGAAATTTAAGCAATGAAGATCAGAAAAATGATAACCATCTAACACAGGAAAATGCAGATAAGAAGACCATAGATGGTCTGCACAAGCTGTGGGCCACAGTTTACTAATAGAAAGCAGTTCAAAGAAATAATATTCACCTGTTATCAGTCCTGAAAACAGTTGCGCCATTTAAGCTTTTCTTTTAGGGCTGTGCTTTCAATGAAACTGAAATTTAAGTTGCAGAGTGCAGCCCTGACACAGGACTTTGAAGTTGTCCACAAACCAACAGGCCGATACAGTACAGTGCGCTCCAAAATGTGCGTCCAACCCCCCCGAACCTAATAGCGCCCGCAACATGCAAATGCATGTTGATGGCCCTATTAGGTATTCCCGCATGATTCAGTAAGTAAAATGTGCAGCCAAGCCTCACATTTTACTTTCAGAAATGATCGCCTACCCAAAGGTAGGCACCAATTTCTCCGGCACCGGGAAAGTGCACAGAAAAGCAGTAAAAACTGTAAAAAAGCAGTAAAAACTGCACCCTCCGACTTAATATCATGGCGATATTAAGTTGGAGGTCCCGAAAGTTTAAAAAAGTAAAAAAAATATATATATATATATAAAAAATTTGAAATAGACCCACGGCTCGTGGGTTGAAAACCGGATGCTCAATTTTGCCGGCGTCCGGTTTCCGAACCCATGGCTGTCAACGGGCTCGAGAACCGACGCCGGCAAAATTGAGCGTCGGCTGTCAAAACCTCTGATAGTCTCCGCTCCTGTCAAAAAAGAGGCGCTAGGGACGCGCTAGTGTCCCTAGCACCTCTTTTTACCGCCGGGCCTAATTTAAATATTTTTTTTTACTGTATCGCGCGCACAGGAGAGTGTCCTGTGCGTGCACTGGGCGTTTTTTACTGTATTGGCCCGTATGTTAATGACAAAGCTCTGTAGTGCTTTAATGACATGATTTACAGAAACTTATACAGTTTGGACCGGATTTTAAGACCTACACGCGGGCGTAGATTTGTGCACACAACCCGGCATGCACAAATCTATGCCCAATTTTATAACATGCGCGCGGCTATGCGCGCATGTTATAAAATCTGGAGTCGGCAAGCCCAAGGGTTCCCTCCGCTCCCCACCTTCCCCTCCCTTCCCCTACCTAACCTGCCCCCCAGCCCTACCTAACCCCCCCTAACCTTTACTATTTAAGTTGCGCCTGCCTCCGGCCTAGCAGGCCTTCAGTAGCCTCTGGCCACTCCATGCCCTGCCCTCACCCCACCCCTTTTTTCAAGCCCCGGAACTGGTTTAACCTATCCCTCATGATCTGGAACATCTGGTAACCCTATACCAAGAAAAAAAAATGTCTGTTTCCTTTATTGTTTTGGTTGTAACAATAAGCAATAAAAGCCTATGAGAGAAAGCTGTTTTAGATTAACTTTGGTCCTTTTTGTGGAATTTTAACTTGTTTTTAACCCTATACAGAGTTCAACTTTCTCACTGGCTTCTGCAAGTATTCAGTAAAGGAAACAACACAGAAAAACGTGCCCATTTGGACCAAGGCTGGTGATACAGAGCTACTACAAGAAACCACAGAAGGCACTGTGCAAGGTGTTACATAGAGGGAAAAATAACCCATGCTGTAGTTACACGATGTTAGGTTCCATATTAGGAGCTGCCACCCAGGAAAAAGATCTAGGTGTCATAGTGGATAACACATTGAAATCATAGGTTCAGTGTGCTGCGGCGATCAAAAAAGCAAACAGAATATTAGGAATTATTAGGAAGGGAATGGTAAATAAAACGGAAAATGTCACAATGCCTCGGTATCTCTCCATGGTGAGACTGCACCTTGAATACTAGGGATGTGAATCGTTTTTTGACGATTTAAAATATCATCCGATATATTTTAAATCATCAAAAATCGTTAGGGCCACGATACAATACCAATTCCCCCGATTTATCGTCAAAAAATCGTAAATCGGGGGAAGGGGGAGGGCAGGAAAACCGGCACACTAAAACCCCCTAAAACCCACCCCCGACCCTTTAAATTAAATCCCCCACCCTCCCGAACCCCCCCCAAATGCCTTAAATTATCTGGGGGTCCAGCGGCGGTCCGGTACGGCAGCGGTCCGGAACGGCCTCCTGCAATTGAATCGTATTGTCTTCAGCCGGCGCCATTTTTCAAAATGACGGCGCAAAATGTCGGCGGCCATAGACCATGGCCGGCGCCATTTTCCGTACGGAAAACGATTCACGGCAGGAGATCGTTTTCCGGACCCCCGCTGGACCCCCAGGGACTTTTGGCCAGCTTGGGGGGGCCTCCTGACCCCCACAAGACTTGCCAAAAGTCCAGCGGGGGTCCAGAACGACCTCCTGCAGTCGAATCGTGTTGGTCTATGGCCGCCGCCATTTTGCGCTGCCATTTTGAAAAATGGCGCCGGCTGAAGACAACATGATTCAATTGCAGGAGGCCGTTCCGGACCGCCGCTGGACCCCCAGGTAATTTAAGGCATTGGGGAGGGGGTTCGGGAGGGTGGGGGATTTAATTTAAAGGGTCGGGGGTGGGTTTTAGGGGGTTTTAGTGTGCCGGCTCACGATTTTCACGATACTTTAAACACCCAAACGGCAACAATACAATTCCCTCCCCCTCCCAGCCGAAATCGATCGTTAAGACGATCGAGGACACGATTCACATCTCTATTGAATACTGTGTACAATTCTGGTCGCCGCATCTCAAGAAAAGATATAATTGCGATGGAGAAGGTACAGAGAGGGTGACCAAAATGATAAAGGGGATGGAACAGCTTCCCTATGAGGAAAGGCTGAAGAGGTTAGGGCTGTTCAGCTTGGAGAAGAGACGGCTGAGGGGGGATATGATAGAGGTGTTTAAGATCATGAGAGTTCTTGAACGAGTAGATGTGACTCGGTTATTTACACTTTCGAATAATAGAAGGACCCCAGGAGAAGCCCCAGACCAAATATAGTCAGGGTTTTTATACTGTTCTTAAAAATCGCCCTTGGAGGCTGCATTCATTTTGTCAGTAAGGGAGCTATCTGTAACACCTTCTGACCAAAAGATTAGCTAAAACACTAGAACTTTCTCAATTCCCCTCAATGCAGCCTTTAAACTTTCTGCAACCCTTGCAACATTTGCAACCTTTTGCAGCCTTTACAGACTTCCCATACGGGGAAAATCTCCACTTTGCACTACACTTCCTATAAGCATTACAACTTATACACTCTGTGGCACAAGGGACCATACTTCCAAAATGCTACTGCAAGTCAAAGGCAGCTGTCTGGATTGTATCTTGTTTTAAGGTGGTTCTTCAGATCATCCTTGACAGCAATTCTAATATTTTGATTCACCTTGGAGAGGAGATCGCTGGTTTTCAGGTGCCTCTTTGTGTTTGGTGGATAAATATGAGATGTAACAGTTGAAATTAATGTACCAGAGATTATCTGCATTGCACAATTTAGTTGTGGAAACAGAAACAGTTTGAGAGCTCTGTTCCCATACTGGTACAAAGTATCCTGCTATGGAATAAACTAGAGGAAATGCTACAGTGCAAAAAAATGTCCTGGGAGCAGAACTCCAGGATGTGGCTCAGCATTACCCTGAGTGTTCCTAAAATGCCGTCAGAAGGTGAGGCTGAGATCCAGAATCACTCCTAGATATTTTGGATTAACATCAAATTTTACTTGCTCACCAGAGAATGACACTTTGAACATAAATCTGGAGGCTTTAATGTCTACATGGAAAATCAAAACAATTTTTTTTATTGCATTTTGGATTTGGTTGGTGTTTTCACTTTTGAAAATAATCAGCCATTATTGAAAGGTCATTGTTTATCTTCTTCCACAGTATATGTGGCAGAGAACTCATACTCTATAGAGCAGTGAAAAAATAATCACCAAAATTGTATTTTTATGTCCTGGATTGCAAATTGGTTGACGGACAGAAAACAATGTGTGATGGTAAATGGAGCCTTCTCTGAAGAGAGAGCGGTTTTAAGTGGTGTGCCGCAAGGATCGGTGTTGGGACCGGTCCTGTTCAATATCTTTGTGAGCGACATTGCGGACGGGATAGAAGGTAAGGTTTGTCTTTTTGCGGATGACACTAAGATCTGCAACAGAGTGGACACGCCGGAAGGAGTGGAGAGAATGAGACGGGATCTAAGGAAACTGGAAGAGTGGTCGAAGATATGGCAGCTGAGATTCAATGCCAAGAAGTGCAAAGTCATGCATATGGGGAGTGGAAATCCGAATGAACTGTACTCGATGGGGGGGGAAAGGCTGATGTGCACGGAGCAGGAGAGGGACCTTGGGGTGATAGTGTCTAATGATGTGAAGACAGCAAAACAATGCGACAAGGCAATAGCAAAAGCCAGAAGAATGCTGGGCTGCATAGAGAGAGGAATATCAAGTAAGAAAAGGGAAGTGATTATTCCCTTGTACAGGTCCTTGGTGAGGCCTCACCTGGAGTACTGTGTTCAGTTCTGGAGACCGTATCTACAAAAAGACAAAGACAAGATGGAAGCGGTACAGAGAAGGGCGACCAGGAAGGTGGAGGATCTTCATAGGATGACGTACGAGGAGAGATTGAAGAATCTAAATATGTACACCCTGGAGGAGAGGAGGAGCAGAGGTGATATGATACAGACTTTCAGATACTTGAAAGGTTTTAATGATCCAAAAACAACGACAAACCTCTTCCGTAGGAAAATAATCAGCAGAACCAGGGGTCATGATTTGAGGCTCCAGGGAGGAAGATTCAGAACCAATGTCAGGAAGTATTTCTTCACGGAGAGGGTGGTAGATGCCTGGAATGCCCTTCCGGAGGAAGTGGTGAAGACCAGAACTGTGAAAGACTTCAAAGGGGCGTGGGATAAACACTGTGGATCCATAAAGTCAAGAGGCCGCCAATGAAGAGTGGGTGACTCGCCAGAATGATGGCTATTGACACAATACCCTTATTAAATAAACATACACATGCTTACTGTGACTCCTACATCGCTCTAAGCTTCAACAGCAAGAGGTAATGGAAAAAAGGATTTGCACTCACAAAGAGGGGAGTAGCTGGCTTGTTACGGCGGTTACTACCCCAAACCAAATATGCCTGATACTTCACTTTCAATGCATATACAGCATAGCTCTCTGCTTCAATGACAGGGGAGAAGAATAACTGATACTTCACACATCCAGCAGAGCTCTCTGCTACAACGGCAAGGGAGAAGAAAAAGGGTTCGCACTCAAAACGCGGGGAGTAGCTGGCTTGTTACGGCGGTTACTACCCCAAACCAAATGTGCCTGATACTTCACTTTCCATGCATATCCAGCATGGTTCTCTGCTGCATCGGCATGGGAGAAAGACTGATACATCACGCATTTCCAGCATAGCTCTCTGCTTCAACGGCAGGGGAAAAAAAAATATTAACAAACAAACAAACAACAAACAACGGCAGGGGGAAAAAAAAAAACAAAAACAAAAAACTGATGCTTCACGCATATCCTGCATAGCTTCAACGACAGGGGTGAAGAAAAAAAGGATTCGCAATCACAAAGCGAGGAGTAGCTGGCTTGTTACGGCGGTTACTACCCCAAACCAAATGTGCCTGATACTTCACTTTCAATGCATATCCAGCATGGCTCTCTGCTTCTACAGCAGGGGAGAAGAAAAAAAAACCCAACAAGAGCTGTACAACATAGTCTAGGTAAAACAAATAAGCATGGGTGTAGCTTGCTTATCGCGGCGGTTACTGCCCCTACTACCCCTAACTAATCAAGCTAGATATTTCACTTGCATGCAGCTCCATCACTGCTCTCTACATTAATGGTGGGGGTGGAAGGGGAATAGAACAAGGAGCTAAGAGGAACAGATAAGAATGAGAGAAAAAATGTGTGAGGCTTGCTGGGCAGACTGGATGGGCCATTCGGTCTTCTTCTGCCGTCATTTCTATGTTTCTATGTTTCTATGTTTCTATGATCACTACAAATGTTTTCCACTTTATTGCCATTTTAAAATCAGCTGCTAAAAAGTCTATCTCTAGAATGCTCCATAAAGCTTATACCCCTTGCAGTTTGGAAAAATTTGAATCCCTCCTAAAAAACTATTAAAAAAAAATAAAAAAGCACTGGGCAGCAGAAGAATGTGATTAAACTCTTGGAATCCTTCAATGCAGACTGCCTGCTGTGGTGGAGAGGGACTTGGTAAACCTTGATTTTACCCACTCATATCAAAAGGCATGGGACACTTGCACAAACACAAAACAACTTTATTACCAGCAGATTATCCAAAGCTACAGCAAATGCTATTGCTTCACAGTTCCTTAAATATGGTGAGATGCGGACAGTCAAAAGCCATTATATGGACAAGGGGTGTGCATACATGTTTTTTTCATTTAATTTTTTTTTCTTGTTTTTAAATTTCTTTTGCTGTTTTTGTTTCTTTTACTTTCTTTAAAATGAAAAAAGAAAACAAAATTTTAAAAAGGAAAAGAAAAACAAAGGTAATAAAATATTATCATTGCTGCCTTGGTCATCCTCTGATCTTCTACCTTCTTATCTTCTGGTTGAAAATGTATTCATATGGTGGCAATAATCCCAGTCACTCCTGCCCTGTAGCTGCTGCGATTTCAAACGGCACCAGCAGAATGCGACTGGTGTCATTTTCAATTTTTGCCGTACAAAATAGCACTGACCTGGTCCTGGAAGTGGCCAGTGCCATTTGTATTTTATTTATTTATTTATTTAAAACGTTTATATACTGTCATTCATAAGCATATCACATCGATTTACAGGTAACAGGGGAATAAATATTTTGAAACTGAGGGGGGAAGTATAAAGTTACATGTAACAGGGGTATAAAGAACTTGGAAGAGTTGTAGAAAAAAGGTCAGGTGACCTAGGAGAGAGGATTTTAAATAGATAGAACAATAGCTATAATATCATTGCTTGTATAATTCAGGAGGAGGAGGGGTAGAAAGGGAAAGTGAAATGGTGGGGGGAGCTTATTCAAGTGTAGGCTTGTTCGAACAGCTACATCTTAAGCTTTTTTTTGAAGGTGGCAGTGCAATGTTCCAGACGGAGATCAGGTGGCATAGAGTTCCATAATGTTGGTCCCGCTACGGATAGTGAACATTTTTTGGTAGATATGAGCTGGGCGAGATTGTGGGCGGGAGTGGCAAGGGATCCCTTGTAAGCAGTTCTGGAGGGTCTATTGGAGGTGTGGTATTGGAGAGAGTTGTTTAGCCAGGTAATGTTTTGGTTGTTTAAGGTTTTGTGAATAATTGTAAGGCTCTTATAAAGGATTCTAGATGTGATTGGGAGCCAATGGAGGTCTTTGAGGATCGGAGTGATGTGGTCTGATCTGCATGAGTTAGGATTCTTGCCGTCGCATTTTGCAGCATTTGGAGAGGTTTGATTGAAGTTGCTGGAAGGCCTAAGAGAAGGGAATTGCAGTAATCGATCTTTGTGAAAAGGGTAGCTTGGAGGACTGTTCAAAAGTCATTGTGGTGTAGTAAAGGTCTTAGTTTCTTCAGTACCTGCAATTTGTAAAAACAGTCTTTGGTTGTGTTGTTAATATGTTTTTGGAGACTGAGATGGTTATCAAGAGTGAAGCCTAAATCTCTAACATGTTGGGAGAAAGTGAAGGGATGCACTGAGGGTGGTGGGATAAGGCGAGCTGTGGAGATAAAAATTAGCTCTGTTTTTTATGTATTTAAGGCCAACTTGAGGTTGGTGAGGAGGGAGTTGATTGAAGAAAGGCAGTTGTTCCAGGTTTTGAGTGCATTAGACACTGAATCAGTGACAGGGATGAGAATCTGTACATCATCAGCATAGATGTAATGCATGAGTCCAAGGTCGGCAAGAAGTTGGCATAAGGGCAGCAGGTAAATGTTAAAAAGGGTGGGGGAGAGGGAGGATCCCTGTGGTAAGCCATGTGATAGATTAATGGGGTTCGATTCATGGCTACCAATTTTGACTTTATAATGGCGATTATTTAGGAAAGATGCAGACCAGCTCAGATCTGTCCCTGATATACCTATGTCGGTAAGGTGTTCAATAAGAATATTGTGGCTGACAGTGTCAAAAGCTGAGGAAATGTCTAGTAAGGTGAGAATAAATGATTGGCCCTTGTCCATACCCTTAAGGATGGTGTCAGATAGGGATAGTAAAAGGGTTTCTGTATTGAAGAATTTCCTGAAGCCAAATTGGGATGGGTATAGGAGGTTATTATTTTCAAGATGATCAATGACCTGTAAGTTGATGACTCTCTCTAAACATTTAGCCAGGAATGGGAGGTTAGAAATTGGTCTAAAGTTAGCGGGGTCTGAAGTGTCTAGGTTCGGTTTTTTTAAGATGGGTTTGAGGATGGCTTGTTTCAGCGCAGAGGGTACCTGTCCTAGGGTGAGTGAACAGTTAATAATTTCTGATAAGGGTTTGGCAATTGTATCAGGAATGGTAAGGAGGGCTTTAGTAGGAATAAAGTCCTCAGGATGTGTAGAGGGTTTCATTTTCTTTAGTAATTTTGATATCTCAGAAATGGAGGTAGTGTCGAAAGAGTCTAGGGGGATGCAGGTGTTTTTGTGTCTGATATGTGGAGGTGGAAGGGAGGGGGGAACTTTGCGATGAGGTTACTTATTTTGGTATGGAAAAAGGTTGCTAGCTCATTGAATTTGTTTTTTGCATCATTGTCTGCGAATGGAGTGGGGGTTGGTTTTGTGAGAAGTGAGACATAGGCAAAAAGGGCTTTGGCATCATATTGGTAGTGATGGATTTTTTGCGAGTAGTAATCTTTTTTGTTTGTAAGATTGAGGTTCTGTAGGAGTTGAGGTTGTGTTTGTAGTCTGTTAGAAAGGAAGGGGAAGGGTCCTTGCACCATTTCTGTTCTTTGGTTCTTAGCTGTTGTTTAAGGGACTTAAGTTCTGCTGTGAACCAAGGTTTTTTTGAGTTAAGGGGCTTTATTTCTTTGGATCTGATAGGACAGAGTTTGTCCGCAACATCTTTGGTGATTCTGTTCCAAGAGCGGTGGGCTGAGTCAATGCTGGTGAGGTCCTATTTTCCGAGTTCGGATGTGAGGGAGAGGATTAGATCTTCTTGAGAGCATGGTTTCCTTTTTTTGTATGGCAAAAATTTAGAATGACTTCAGCCTTAGTCTGCTGGCACTATTTGCAATAGTGGCAGCTGGAACAACTAGGACTCATTCCTGCTCCATGAAGAAATTTTCAACAAGAGAGGAAGAGAGTCCGGGGGTTGGGACGGGACTGAGAAGGATTGGGAAAGGGCATGGGAGTGGTAATAAATAATAACCCTTTTTCAAAACTTTTTTTTAAACAAAGTTCTTCTTCCATTTCATTTATAAACAAAATGAAACAAAACAAGGACATTTCAATAAAAGCATAAATAATTATATGAAGTCTTCTAAACACTATGGGGCTGATTTTAAAAGCCCTACGCACGTAAATCCAGAGGAGTTACACATGTAGGGGGAGATACGCGCACCGGGCCTATTTTATAAAGTCCCGGGACGCGTCTAAGTCCCGGGGCTTTACAAAAGGGGCAGTTCAGGGGTAGGGTGGTCTGGGGGCAGGGCAAAAGGCCTCCAGCACAGCGGCCGCTGTGCCGGGGAATCACGTGCCTGCAGGCTGCTGGCGCGCGCAACCTGCGCCTGCCCCGAGGCAGGTGCAGAAGATAAATTAAAATTTTGGGGGGGATTAGGATAGAGCTGGGGGGGGGGGGGGGTAGCTTAAGGGAAGGGGTGGGAAGGTTAGCTTAGGGGGAAGGTAAGTTCCCTCACAGGCCATTCCGATATTGGAGCGGCCTGGAAGGGAATGGGGGAAGCCCGCGGGCATCGGCGCGCGAAGGCTGCACAATTGTGCACTCCCTTGAGTGTGCCGACCCCCTATTTTGTAACATGCGTGCGCCTGCGCACATGTATGCTCACGCATATGTATGAAAATTCACCCCTATGAGAATGGCAAACCAGCCACTAGTAGTGATAAAAACAATTGAAGGCATTATCAATGTCTCAAAGCATCCTGATCAGTGAGCAGAATCCAGAGGAAACTGTGAAGGGGGTTAGTAGTGGTCCTGACATAGCTATAATTGTGCAGTATTTTTAAGATGATGATATCATTATTATTGTGATTTTACACTTGCTTTATTATTGTTTGTTTTATACTGTGTGATATTTATGTTTATGTGTGTAAAATAAATGTAAATAGCAGAATATAAAATGGATTAAATAAATAAATGACATTACTGGTGGGGTAGAGAGAGTTCTGGTTTTACATAGAAACATAGAAATATGAGGGCAGAGATATACCATAGAGCCAATCTTGATTGTCTATTCACTTAGAAGAATAATTTAAGACCCATACGCGTGCACAGATATGAGTGCGTTTGCTGTCACACACACATGGAAGTTATGATTTTATAACATGCACGAGTATAAGCGTTTATATACACACATTATAAAATCAGCTATCTGTGCGTACATGCACTCACAATTTTTTATTGATGTGTGGATGTGCATGCGAATGCCGTCTCGAGCACGCAAGTGGGGGGAATTTTAGTAGGTATACGCAGTGACGCAAAAGACCTTTTCCAAGTTTGCTCCGAGATTGCTCCCTTTCATCCTATTAACCCCGAGCCTTGCTGACTAGCCTCATTATTTTTTGTTGCACGACTTGTAAGGTTACACAGTAGGGGACCCTAGCTCGTGCTAGTGCGAGTAACTACTTAAGCGCTGACTTCATGGTGCAATCCCGGCCCAGCCATTTCCCGCCCATGCCCTGCCCAGATCACACCCATGCCCCACCCCTTTTTCTGAAAAAAATTGTATCCGTGTTCCCGGAGATATGCATGTACCCGCGTGGTTTTTAAAAACCGTGTGGTGTGCGCCGGGCCGAGTCACACGCGTACCTCCCGGCTTTGGTGCACGTAGAGCTTTTAAAAGTGATCAGTATAGCACTCCCTCAGAGATACCCTGCGCTTGTCCCATGCTTTCATGAATTCAGATGCTAACCTTGCTTCCAACACCTCCACAGGGAGGCTGTCTCTCCACTGCATCCACCACCCTTTTCATAAAAAAATACTTCCTTTTTATAACTTCTTAGTCTACTAGGGTTATACATTTGTTTGAAACAAATGGATAAAATGCAACAAATAAGACCATTTTCATTTCATTTATGAGCCTCAAAAATAAATGAAGTGTGCCCACAAATATAAATGAAATTTTTTTGTTTCATTCATTTATGTTTCCCATTCAAGTAAAAGACCCATATAAAAGTGCTGAAACCAAGCAATGTTTGTGTGAATTAGTAGATTGGACAGAGCTGAGGTTGGAGAAATAAGCAAATAGACAGGAAGGCAGACCAATCATGGCAAATCATTTTTTAAACTAGCTGGAAACTCCTTTTGGCATGTGATGCCAGGGTCTCAGCCAAGGTCCCAAAAATTGAAAAACCCTACCTGCTCTGTCAGGGATCCAGTGTTGTGGTCAAGGAACAAGCTCGACTCCTGGGCCAAACCTAGGCCTGGGACTAGTCCTGACAGTGCAGCCCAGTCTGGAGACCAGATCCTGATGCTGGGGTCTAAGCCTAGGCTGGGACTTGGGCTCAAGCCCAATGCTGCGGCCAAGCCCAGAGGCTGGGTCTCAATGCTGGGGCCTTGGCAGGGGCCCATACCCTTGTTCAATGCTGTGGCCTGGCCTGAAGGCAAGACCCCAACACCGGAGTCTCTGTCTGGACCGAGGCTGAAGCTTGGCATGCAGGCTAGGTCCGACCCAGGGGTCTTGGGCCAGAGTCAGGCCCAGGCCCATGCTTGGACATTTTCTCTCTTCTTTCTTATTTGACGAAATGATACTGTATGCTTGGGAGGAAGTGTTAGAGCCTAGGTCCAGTATCCAGGCCCTGGCATCAGGACCCAGTCTCCAGACTGGTCTACAGTATTGGGCCTGGGTCTGAACCCTAACATAGGTTGAGGCCTTGTCATTGAGACCCAGCATAGTGCCTGGGTCCAGGCTGAGGCTCTGGCATTGAGACCCAGTCTCTGGACAAGGCGATGTCATTGGGCTTGGGCCCGGACTCTGACCCAGGCAAAGGTCCAGGCGTTGGAATCCAATTGGTCCCAATGCCAGGCCCAGGCTGAAGCCTCGGCCTTGCATAGGCCTAGGCCACTGTAGGTCTCTGTGACCTCGCCCTAGACTCTATGCAATGCCCAGGTTTCAGCCTGAACCTAGGTCTTATTATCTAATCTCCCCCCGACTGGTTAGAGGGGGCCAAAGAGAATCCTTGCCCTGGCATTTTTTCAGGTGGGATGGTTGTTTCTTTTTTTTTAAATGTTTATTTTGTTGGCTTATTGAAAGAAACAAAAAAACCATTAGATAAAACAAAATTTGGGGAATAAACCAACAAAAACAAAATGAGAAAGGAAATGAAATATTTTATTCTTCCAACTCTTTCTGGTTATGTGCCTCTTGTTTTATTTATGTTGTAATAATAATGTTTTTTTTTTCTCTTTCATTTATTATACTGCATTTTATTTTTTTATTCTACTGTAAATATTTATTTTTTTTATTATTTTATACTGTATACTCAAAAGGAAAATCGCAGTGAATTACAGGTATAAGATCAGATAAAATACAAAATAATACATATCATTTCTGTTGCCCTCTGGCTGTCAAGTGTTTTATATTCCATGGGTTCCAAAAATGAAAAATTGAAACAAACCTGGGCACTGTTTCTACAAAAAAACTAGGAGATTTTTCAGACTTTTAAAGATCATTTCCAAATTCATGCTGGAAGAACCATATTTTTAAGAGCTTTTCAAAGAAGGTGGTATTTGTCTGGGTTATCAGGTGTTCTGGCATATTGTTCTAAGCAATTGAACCAGCCACTAAGAAGGCCTGATCACCCAGGTGTGTGATTGTCTGATGGAAGGGATTTCCTGTAATCCTTTATTTTGATATCAAAGAGATCAAAATGGGGTATAAACTCAACAAAGTGCCCAGCCATGAAGTTGGCTTATACATTAGCATCAGAATTTTGTATTCAATCCGTGAATGAATGGGAAGCCAGTTTAATACCGCCAGCACTGGGGGTAATATTGTCAGCTTTCCTATAGTCTGTTAAAAGCCGGGCAACTGAGTTTTTGAGCAATTGCAATGGTTGTATGATGATGTTGGAAGGTCCAGTAACAAAGAATTGCTGAAATCAAAACTGGAATACAGTAAAGATTGCTTATATCTTTATGTGTTAGATAATAGTTTTATGTATTTGTTATATTATGATTTTAATTATAAACTGCTTTGGTGTAATATTTTACAGAAAAACAGTATACTAAGTTTATAAATAAACACAAACATTTGACTCTCTATTGCTGCCTTTGGGATTTTCACCACTTTTGATGCTTTTTTCTCCTTCATGGTGGCTTCAGCTGTTCATAACACTGTTACTACTTTGCCCCTCTTGTGCTCTCTTGGGGGGTTCATGCCACTGTTGATGCCCTTTGCTCCTCTTTTGGAGCTTTGAGGTTTCATGGCCACTCTTGTTGCTTCTTTACTCCTTTCATGGTGACTTTCCTGCTAATGTTGGTATTATTTTGCCCCATTATAGTTCCTTGGATTATTCATGCTATTTTTGGTACCATATTGCAGAGTCTTGGTGTGTTGGAGTGCCCTATACTCTTCTGATGCTGTCTTCCCACAAGTTTCATTAGAGAGAGAGAGAGGTAAAATAAAAAAAGGAAACAAAACCAGAGAATGAGAGAGAGAGAGAGAGTGATGCTTATAATCAAGCCAAAGACACCAACAGGTTGGAATGTATTTTATCTTCATTGTAAAATATGCTGGATCCTAGTTCAGTTTGTGACTAGAATTTACATTGGGGGCGCGAGCAGCAGTTATCACTTATTCTATTATTTTTTATATTTACAGAATTTATCTGTTGAAAACAACTGGATAGTGTTAGCTGATTTGAATTTTTTTGATGTATAATTCGCTTGTATGTAGGACACACTCATTAGCCCAGAGGTTTTTGTATAAGGTATAGTGGAGAAGATGGTTGTGGGAATGTGGTTGGAACAAGTGTATTTCTGTATGTGTGTATTTACAATAAATGGAAGGTGTGAATTGAGAAGCCTTATGTATTTTTTCTATCTCTGTTGGGGGGGGGGGGGGAGAAGGGTGAAGTAGCTGTGGGTGAGTTGGGAGCAAGTGTATGTGTGTGATGTATGTGTGTAAGAATATGTGGGGGGATGTGTAGGAATGTGTGTGACATATAGGAGTATTTGTGGAGGGTATGGGTGTGGATGTGTTGGTATGGGGGGTATGTTTTTGTCTGTGCGTGTGTGGTGGGTATGTGTTTCAGGATGAGTGTGCGGAATGTGGGGTGTATGAGGAATGGATGGGTGTGAGTGAGTGGGGGTGTATGTGGGGGTGCGTGGTGGTATGCATGTTGGAGGGTCAGTGTGAGCCTGGGATCTATATGTGCACTTTGGATGTTCCTTTTCGTGCAATCCTTTGCCAGTCTCTTCAGTTTTCTGTCTCCTTCTGCCTGTGCTGCTATGTGGCAAAGTTCTGGAAGGGTGATGGTGGGAATAGTGGTGGTCGGGATGATGGCATTTGCAATAAAGTGCTGTTCAACATTTTAACAGTTTGAACATTGTGGGGTTAATATTCAGTAAGCTGGTTAGTGGACAAGTTATCCAGTGAAAGTTAATTGGATAACTTGCACTGGATACTTAGTGGACTAAATGTCCCACTGGAATATCCCTAACTAAAAAATGTAGCAGGCTATGGGGGTTATTTTCCAACTCATATTATGGTGCTTTTCACATGCGTTAAGGTGTTCTTGCATGCGAAAAATTCCTTAACACATGTGAAAAGCACCATAACGCATGGTGTGATGCAAATTTTTAAAATGGGAGGAGTTGAGGGTGGGATTTAGGGAAAAGTGGGCTTGCTTCACACTTTGCAAAGCCATATCACTTGAAATCGAAATGACTCTCAAAAAGATGAAACCCTCCACTCACCCGACAGATTCCATCCCTTCTAAACTCCTACTCACCATTCCGAACATCATAGCGAAGCCCTTAGCAGAGATAATTAATAGCTCGCTAACCCAAGGCCTAGTACCAGACATCCTGAAACTAGCCACCCTCAAACCTCTCCTCAAAAAACCCAACTTGGACCCTACAGACCCAGCTAATTTTCGCCCCATAGCTAACCTTCCATTTGTAGCCAAACTTATGGAGAGGATAGTCAACAAACAGTTATCTGAATACCTAGAAGAGCATAAAATACTCACAACAGCCCAATTCGGATTCCGCAAATCCCTTAGTATGGAATCCCTCCTAACCTCTCTAACTGACAGAGTCCTCGTAGGTCTGGAGAAAAAGACCCCATACCTCCTGATTCTCCTCGACCTATCAGCTGCGTTTGATACCGTAAAACACTCTATCCTGATCGACCGGCTCTCAGACATAGGCATCTCAGGATCAGCCCTGGATTGGTTCAGATCCTTCCTACACAATAGGACTTTCAAGGTCAGAATCAGCAACAAGGATTCCCTCCCGGTCAAATCCTCTTTCGGAGTTCCCCAAGGATCCTCTCTCTCCCCCACCCTCTTTAACACCTATCTTCTCCCCCTATGTCATCTACTCTCAAGTCTTAAGGTCACACACTTCATATACGCAGACGATGTTCAGATTCTGCTGCCAATCACTGACTCCATCTCCGGCACCATCAACTTCTGGAACAATTGTCTACAGTCCATAAACTCACTCCTATCTAGCCTTAACCTAGTACTTAATACGTCAAAAACAGAACTTTTGCTTATCACTCCAGATGAGAACCTTCAGCCTACCAACAACCTAACCTCACCACCAACGATCAATTCCACTCAAGAAAGAGACCTTGGGGTCACCTTAGACAAAAGGCTGAACCTCAAAGAATTTGTCAAGAACACAACGAAAGAATGCTATTATAAACTACATATTCTGAAAAAGCTGAAACCTCTCCTGCATTTTCAGGACTTCAGAACAGTCCTCCAAACAATACTATTTTCCAAAATCGATTACTGCAACTCTCTGCTTATAGACCTTCCAACCATTACCACAAAACCTCTACAAATGTTGCAGAACTCCGCCGCAAGGATTCTTACTAACACCAGCAGAAGTGAACACATAACACCCATACTAAAACACTTACACTGGCTCCCCATCAGATCCAGAATCATTTTCAAAGTGCTAACTATAACACACAAGAACATCCATTCACAAACGTCGCTAGATCTAAGCCTTCCACTTCGCCTACACGAGTCTTCAAGACCAATCAGAAACAGATACTTAGGCACCTTACACGTACCTTCAGCCAAGTCCTCACTCAAGAAACGTGCATTTTCGACTGCCAGCCCCCTTCATTGGAATGCCCTCCCCACGGACATTCGCCTCGAAACGTGTACTCGAACATTCAAAAAGAAACTCAAGACCTGGCTCTTTACAAAAGCCCAACTCATAAAAAAGAGCTCGAGAATTCCATCAGAAAATACGCTAGTCTTAGGAAAAGAAGGAATTATTACTTTAATTTGAAAAATTGCTCCAATGAACTAATTTTATAATCTAATTTTTATTTGTATTTTTTATAATTTATATTTGATTTTTTTGTTTTTTAATTTTTTAATTTTTTAATTTTAATTGTTTAATGAAGACAATAAAAGTACTTAAATATTATTGTGAGAGTGAACTGCATCAGCAAGCCAGTCGGCGTCAAACCAAGAATTTTTTATGGTGAGCGCCCGGTCTTCTCAATCATTTGCAGTCACTTGTATAACTTCATTCCATCATTATGTTCAAAGTAATAAAGTTTCAAACTGATGCATACACTTCTAAAAGACGACGGTGAATGTCTATGAGTATCTTTGAAAACGGCTCAACTGCGGCCGAAGTTTCGCTGTGAAAACAGCTTCATCAGGAGCCAAGTTTAAACGCAACTTTTCACAGGTTCCGTCTCTTAAAAGAACAGCTGATGTTACGTCTTCATGAAAAAATGTATAAATATAAGGACCGCGAGGTCTCTTTTACTGCACTTTTGTATCCATGACTTCAATATCATCACTAAATGAAAAGATAAAAGTATGTCAAAATAAAGAATTACTCTTATACTTATCTTAACACGGAGCGGAGGAAACGTATCCTTACTCTGGACACACTGGTCTCACCCTTGATTTCAAAATGGACAGAACGCTTTCACTGATTTCTTCACCACTGTTATAGGGCTGCTTAGCCCTTACGTGACCAATAAAAACTCAATGATGTCATTACGTACTGAATCGAGAATCACAAACAGTCTGACGTCATTATGAATTGAAATTAGAGAAACACCTGTAAATCTGAACTTGCATTTAACCCTTTGGGCTGTAAAGTGTCCAAACGGTGTATCCAGCGTTGTTCTAACTGGAGGAGACGACGATCATAATCACCTCCTCGCCAAGACGGGCTTATTGATTCCAAAACACAAACCCGTAGTTGATCAAATGTGTGTGTAAAATCAAGACAATGACTGACCAATGGTGCAGTTATTCGGGCGTGTGTTAAACAGGAGCGATGCTCTATCAGACGTGTTTTCAAAGGTCGCTTTGTCTTGCCCACGTAAACCTTTTCACAAGGGCATTGGACCATGTATATGACTCCCGAAGAATTACAGGTGGTAATAGATCTAAGAGTCAATGTGAAATGAATCGAAGCTAGGTGTAGAACAGTGACATTCATCATAATGTGGCATACCGAGCATTGTCCACATGCGCGATGTGAACCCCCCTCAGTGCTTAGTGACCGCGGGGAAGAGTCTGTATGAACCAATTGATCCTTTAGATTGGCACCGCGGGTATAGGTGCATAAAGGCATCTGTTCAAATATTTCATGACAACGTAAAATATGCCAATTTTCCAAAATTATGGTTTTAACTGTGGAAGACATTGAAGAGAAAGGGATCACACAAGTCAAAGTGTCCGACTTCGTTATATTGTCTGATCGGGGTAGAAACAGCCATTCACGATGCGTATATTTAGCACGGGTGTAGGCTCGCCTTATACATTTTGTCGGATAACCTCGATCCGAGAAACGTTGCGTAAGAACTTTGGATTGGTTTTTAAAATCTTCCATAGTTGTACATAGGCGACGTGCTCTGAAAAATTGGCTGGTAGGCAAATTTTCTTTTAGATGTCTCGGGTGGGCACTAGTAAAATGCAGCAAGGTGTTACTGCTCACCGGTTTCCTATATAACTGTGTAGTGAAACCATTTGCCTTTTTAGTTACAAGTATGTCAAGAAACACAATCTGTTGTTCCTGAAAATTTGCTGTGAATTTGAGGTGAGGATTCAACGAATTAAGCCAATTGAAGAAAGACTCAAAATCAATTTTAGTGCCTTGCCACAAGATGAACACGTCATCTATATAACGGTGCCAGGATCTTATATGTTGTAAAAATGGATTGTTGTTATTAATCCATGTCTCTTCAAACTGACCCATATAAAGGTTAGCCAAATCAGGTGCCATGGTGGCCCCCATGGCGGTTCCCGTATTTATTGAAAAAATGTTCCTTCAACTGCAAAATAATTTTTCTGTAAGGCCATTTGTATCAAAGACAAAAGAAAAGTGGAAGGTATCCGATGTGGACGAGGTCGCAATTCAAAGTAATCAAAGGCAATGTCTATAACCTCTGTCTGAGGTATGCTCGTGTAGAGGGATTCCACGTCTAATGTAACCAAGAAAATTTTTGTCATGTCACCTTGAATGTCTTCTAGTAACGAAATCATTTGCTGGGAGTCCCGAACGTAAGAAGGTAATTTAGGGACAAACGGGGCAAGAAAAAAATCAATGAACTGAGACAATGGTTCAAGAGCTGAATCTCTTCCTGAAACAATCGGTCTGCCCGGTGGGTTGTGCAAGTCTTTATGTATTTTTGGCAGCACATAAAATAGAGGTACTTTCGGGTGTGAGCGCTTCAAAAATGCCGCTTCTTTATTAGTCAAAAAACCGAGTTGACTTCCACATGTAACTATAGCTTCAATTTCTTGCATAATTTGTTCTGTTGGATCTTGAGTCAGAGGTAGGTAAAAACGAGAATCTTGTAGCTGACGTTGAACCTCTCGTGTGTATTGTAAACGGTCCATTAGTACAATTTTGCCTCCCTTGCTAAATATACGCATCGTGAATGGCTGTTTCTACCCCGATCAGACAATATAACGAAGTCGGACACTTTGACTTGTGTGATCCCTTTCTCTTCAATGTCTTCCACAGTTAAAACCATAATTTTGGAAAATTGGCATATTTTACGTTGTCATGAAATATTTGAACAGATGCCTTTATGCACCTATACCAGCGGTGCCAATCTAAAGGATCAATTGGTTCATACAGACTCTTCCCTGCGGTCACTAAGCACTGAGGGGGGTTCACATCGCGCATGTGGACAATGCTCGGTATGCCACATTATGATGAATGTCACTGTTCTACACCTAGCTTCGATTCATTTCACATTGACTCTTAGATCTATTACCACCTGTAATTCTTCGGGACTCATATACATGGTCCAATGCCCTTGTGAAAAGGTTTACGTGGGCAAGACAAAGCGACCTTTGAAAACACGTCTGATAGAGCATCGCTCCTGTTTAACACACGCCCGAATAACTGCACCATTGGTCAGTCATTGTCTTGATTTTACACACACATTTGATCAACTACGGGTTTGTGTTTTGGAATCAATAAGCCCGTCTTGGCGAGGAGGTGATTATGATCGTCATCTCCTCCAGTTAGAACAACGCTGGATACACCGTTTGGACACTTTACAGCCCAAAGGGTTAAATGCAAGTTCAGATTTACAGGTGTTTCTCTAATTTCAATTCATAATGACGTCAGACTGTTTGTGATTCTCGATTCAGTACGTAATGACATCATTGAGTTTTTATTGGTCACGTAAGGGCTAAGCAGCCCTATAACAGTGGTGAAGAAATCAGTGAAAGCGTTCTGTCCATTTTGAAATCAAGGGTGAGACCAGTGTGTCCAGAGTAAGGATACGTTTCCTCCGCTCCGTGTTAAGATAAGTATAAGAGTAATTCTTTATTTTGACATACTTTTATCTTTTCATTTAGTGATGATATTGAAGTCATGGATACAAAAGTGCAGTAAAAGAGACCTCGCGGTCCTTATATTTATACATTTTTTCATGAAGACGTAAAATCAGCTGTTCTTTTAAGAGACGGAACCTGTGAAAAGTTGCGTTTAAACTTGGCTCCTGATGAAGCTGTTTTCACAGCGAAACTTCGGCCGCAGTTGAGCCATTTTCAAAGATTCTCATAGACATTCACCGTCGTCTTTTAGAAGTGTATGCATCAGTTTGAAACTTTATTACTTTGAACATAATGATGGAATGAAGTTATACAAGTGACTGCAAATGATTGAGAAGACCGGGCGCTCACCATAAAAAATTCTTGGTTTGACGCCGACTGGCTTGCTGATGCAGTTCACTCTCACAATAATATTTAAGTACTTTTATTGTCTTCATTAAACAATTAAAATTAAAAAATTAAAAAATTAAAAAACAAAAAATCAAATATAAATTATAAAAAATACAAATAAAAATTAGATTATAAAATTAGTTCATTGGAGCAATTTTTCAAATTAAAGTAATAATTCCTTCTTTTCCTAAGACTAGTCTTTACAAAAGCCTACACTTAAAGGTCTAGCTCAGAACCACGTCCCAGAACTTGAATCATTCTCGCTTTTATAATCATATCAAACAACTCCTAATTTTTATCCTTGGTCTCACAATTCCAAATAATTAAATATTTGAGCATGCTACACCAATACCTCTTAATCCAGATGTAACCTCAGTTTTTGAAGTCTTCACTCCTATAGAAATAACCGCCAGTTCTTATTTACTTAACCCTATTCTGTAGACGTAAACTTTTCATGAAGACTGTAATCTGTAAGCACCTGTATTTATTATAAGAATTTGTATTTACTATTTATATTTATTATTTAGCTATTAACATTGTTCTGTTACCACTCGGTACTATTTCTCTCCTTTACCTCAAACTCTAAGTTCCTACTAAGTTAGCCATGTTATTTATACCCAATCGTTGGATGTAATTGTATATTTGTTTAATTGTTCAATCTGTTTGATGTAATTTTCTGTTCCTTGTTCTGTGTAAACTGAAGTGGTATGCACTAGTGCATGAATTCCGGTATATAAAAGCCTTAAAATAAATAAATAAATATCACACAGTTTTAATGCCAAAAATATCTACACCACTTTCATTGGCGATACACTGTGCGATATGCCCATAACACAAATTGTGATTTTTTTCGCTAATTGTATTTTGGGAATTTTTAGGCTGGGGAAGGATTGAAGGAGGGCCATGAGATGGGGGGAGGATTAGAGAAGGACCATGAGATGGGGGAGGGGAGGGGAGGAGGGAGGAGGGAGGGGAGGGGAGGAGAGAAAGAGAAAGAGAGAGAGAGAGAGAGATAGCCTCTGGGGCTGGCACTATAGTTAGCAGCTATGGTGCCACCTAGTAACTCGAGGTGAGATTTAGGGAGTAGTGTAGGGATTAGGGGCCTTTGAAGTGAGGAAACTCACACAATGTTCTCTCACCCTAGATTGATGGACTCTCTACCTGGGTAACATGAAGCTAGGTTGAGAGAACATTATACAAATCTCATCTTTGTGTGAGTTTCCTCACTCCAAAGGATGTCAAATCTTCACAAGAGTGTACTGTTCTGTTCATACATCTCACTCTGCATGTCAAAGTGGCCCCTAATCCCTACTCTACTACCTAAACCTCAGCTCAAGTTACTAGGTGGGCCTCCTATGGAGATATAAATTTATTTATTTATTTATTTATTTATTTAGGGTTTTTATATACCGACTTTCTTGATATATATATATCAAATCAAGTCGGTTTCCATTTAACACAACTGTCGCCGGGGGGCGTTACATTAAACAATAAACATAGTATTGAACGGAGAACGTGTAGTGTTACATTTAACAATCAATAAGGTTGTTACATTAAACATTAAACATTAAACATAGTATTGAACAGAGAATGTGTAGAGTTACTTTAAAACAAGCAATAAGGTCCTGATGTTCCTGAGGGTATTAAGTTAGCGGTAGACTTTATATTGCGCTATTTTGATCTTTGTCCTGTGTCGAAGTGATCCTGCAATTCCGGGAAGGCTTGCCGGAAGAGCCATGTTTTAAGGTTTTTCTTGAATGTTAGATGGCAAGTTTTGAATCGAAGATCTGGCGGAAGTGAGTTCCAAAGGGTGGGCCCCGCTGTGGAGAGTGCTCGTTTGGCTAGCGAGGTTTTAATCGGGGGAGTGTGTAGAGAACCTTTGTAGTTATATCTGATAGGTCTTTTTGATGTGTGAAGGCGGAGTTGCGAGGTAAGATTTAGGTGGGCGCTTCCCATAATATCCTTGTGGATCATTGATAATGTCTTGAAGGTTATTCTAGCTTTTATGGGAAGCCAGTGGAGGTAGTGCAGAATTGGAGTGATGTGGTCTCTTCTGTTGGAGTTGGTGAGTAGCCTCGCTGCGGCGTTTTGTACCATCTGTAAAGGTTTTATGGATGATAGTGGAAGACCTAACAGGAGAGAATTGCAGTAGTCTAACTTGGACAATATTAAAGACTGGACTACTAAGCGGAAGTCATTGAAGTGAAGGAGAGGTTTAAGATTTTTTAATACCTGTAGTTTGAAGGAACATTCCTTAGTTGTGTTGTGGATGAAAGGTTTAAGGTTGAATTGATTGTCGATACGCACCCCTAAGTCTCTGACTGAAGGTGAGTGGTTGATAGGTGGAAATAAGGATTGAGTTGAGTTATGGACGTTGAAGAGTGTGAGGTTTTCGTCGGGCGATATGATGAGGATTTCTGTTTTATTTGTGTTGAGTATAAGATTGAGGCTGGATAACAAGGAGTTGATGGATAGTAAGCAATTATTCCAATGCGCCCAGGTTTTTTGGAGTGATTCTGTGATGGGAAGAAGTATCTGAATGTCATCGGCGAAGATATAGTGTTTTAGCTTGAGGCTGGAGAGTAGGTGGCAGAGTGGAAGCAAGTAGATGTTAAATAGGGGAGAGTGAAGAACCTTGAGGTACTCCTCTGATTGATTTGATAGGTGATTCTACGTTGTTTATCTTGACTTTGTAGTATCTGTTTTCTAGGAATGATTGAAATCAACTGTGAGTTTCTCCTTGGATTCCTATTTCCGAAAGCTGTTCGAGGAGGATTTCATGATTTACGGTGTCAAATGCGGCGGATAAGTCAAGAAGAGCGAGGAGGTATGATTGTTTTCTTTCAAGGTTGAGATAAATAGCTAACTACTAGAAGGGCCTTATAGCTAATCTCTTTCTCTCTCTCTCTCTCTCTCAGTGGTTGCAGGTAGGAACTGCAATAATTGTGGTATTACTGCAAAGTGTGAAAAAGTTATTGCACTCTGCAGTAATACAAAGTATTAAGATAGTGCACATTGCAATAAATAGGCTATTATCATAAAGCACACCCCTCTTCCTTTTGCATGTGATAGTTTGATGAATCTAGCACTGAGTTTGAATATAGCTGGTTAGATTGTTTTAGTTATATGGTTGGATAACTTGCCACTTAACCAGATATCTTTAAAATGCATCCGGTTAAGTGGTGATCCTTAAAAAAAAAAAAGCCTCCCAGCCCAATTTCCACCCCTCTACTACCACAAATACCTAAAGCCCTGGCTGGCTAGGACCCTCTCAAAACCCTCTAATTTTTTAAAAAATAATTTAATGAAACTGGGCCTCCAGGTCTTCTCCCTTCCATCCCAAATAAATACCCCCAAAATGACAGCCTCCTCAACAACCCCCACAGAGACAACCCATGCAACCATCCTAGCCCTGAAGCCTTCCCACTTTGCAGCTTTCTCCATAGAGAAGCATTCATGAAAAATAAAGCAGCTGTTTTGTTTTACACTGATATTTTTATTGAGCTTTTGGAGCATGATAATTTTGTACAAAATTATCTTATGCCCAAAAGCTCATGTATTAACCAAATCAAATCAACTGAGGTTTATGTTGATCCTATGCAACTCTCTCTCTCCCAGCTGTTTTTCCCACTCTCTAGAATCTGTTTGGCTGGCAGGATTCACCCATTCTTTTGAAATTGCCTGTTTGAGGAAGGAAGTAGGCTCTCTCTCTCTTTTACATAGACCCCCTAGGGATCAGTGGGAACCAAGATTTTTGTAATACCTGATCTGAACATCACCAAAACACCACACGGGGTTTAAAATAGCTTTCCTTTCAAATATGTAACTAACTCAAAAAGTAAATGTCCCATTATTTATTATTTTCAAATCATTTTCAAATATTGCAACAACCAGTGATGATTCCACTAACAGAAAAAATGAGAATAGTTGAAGCATTTATACACTGAATTTTCCACACAAAAAGCACATTGGGTATAGAGATATGAAGGATCTCATGACAAAGGGCAGTCTTAAATAAATAAAAGAGGGAGGGAGTAATCTTCTGAGTTTTCTGAGTATGGGGTACATTTTTAAACAAAGCGTGAGCGCGTACTTTTGTTCGCGCACCAGGCGCAAACAAAAGTATGCCGGATTTCAATAGATACGCACATAGCCGCGCATATCTTTTAAAATCCGGGGTCGGCGCGTGCAAGGGGGTGCACATTTGTGCCCGTTCCCTCCGCGGCCACTCTGAAATCAGAGCGGCCTCGGAGGGAGTTTTCCTTCCGCCTCCCCCAACCTTCCCCTCCCTTCCCCTACATAATCCACCCCCCAGCCCTATCTAAACCCCCCTACCTTTATCTCAAAAGTTACACCTGCTCGAGGCAGGCATAACTCGCGTGCGCTGGTGGCCCGCTGGCGCGCCATCACCCGACCCGGGGGCTGATCCGGAGGCCTCGGCCATGCCCTCCAGAATGCCCCCGGGCCGGCACCACGCCCCCCCGGAACGTCCCCCAGAATGCCCCGACACACCCCCCTAGCAAAGCCCCGGGACTTACGTGCGTCCCGGGGCTTGCACGCGCCACTGAGCGTATGCAAAATAGGCTCGGCGCACGCAGGTGTTTTTTTTAAGGGTTACTCGCGTAACTTATGTGCGTAACCCTTTTAGAATCCGCCCCTATGTGTTTTAAAATTATGGCTGTATTATTGTAATCCACATCGGTCATGAATTTGGATTTTGCAAAATATGGGGCAGATTTTCAAACGGGTACGCGCGTAAGATACGTGCTTACCCCCTGAAAACTGCCCCAAGCTCCTCTGCACACGCCGAGCCTATGTTGAGTAGGCTCGGTGGTACGCACAAGCCCCGGGACGCGACGGGGGTGTGTCGCAGTGGCGCGTCATCCAGGGCCGTGGGCGTGGTTCTGGCCCGGGGGCATTTCAGGGGCATGGCTGAGGCCTCCGAAACCACTCCCGGGCCGAGAAATCGCGCGCGAGCGAGTTACACCTGCCTCAGGCAGGTGTAACTTTTCTAACAAAGGTAGGGGGGTTAGATAGGGCTGGGGGGGTAGGTTAGGGAGGGGAAGGTGCGGAGGGGTGGAGGGAACGGAGGCAGGCTGCGCGCGCCGACTCCGGATTTTAAAGGATACGCATGGCTACGCGCGTATCTATTAAAATCCTGCGTACTCTTGTTTGCGCCTGGTGCACGAACAAAAGTACGTGCGGACGTACTTTATTAAAATCTACCCCAAAAATCTATGCCAAATAAATAAATACATAAATACACATGTAAAAAAAGAGATAATGGGCCGAATTTTAAAAGGGTCACGCGAGCCGGGCCTATTTTGAAAAGGCCCGGCGGCACGCATAAATCCACGGGACACAAGTAAGTCCTGGGACTTTACTAAAGGGGTGGTCTGGGAGCGGGGTAGGGTGGGGCCAGAGGCCATTGCCACTGTGTCGGAGGATCGCGTGCCAGCAAGCTGCCGGCACGCACAACGTGCGCCTGCCAGAAGGCAGGCGCAAAAGGTAAGATAATAATTTAGGGGGGGTTAGAGTCGGGCTAGGGGAGGAAAGCTTAGGGGAAGGGGTGGGAAGGTTAGGGGGAGTGGTCTGGGAGGGAACAGGGAAAGGCAGCGCGGCTTGACGCGCGCATAAAAAAAGAAAAAAGGAAAGGTAGTGGAGAAAGAGCGGGGAGGTAAGGGAAGGGAAGGGAAGGTGGGGTGGGGGGGAGGGGGGAGGGAAGTTCCCTACAAGGCCACTCCGATTCCTGCATGCGCAAGTTATAAAATCGGGTGTACATGTGTGCACGCCGGGCAGCGCACGCACATGTACGCCCGCGCGCAACCTTTTAAAATCTACCTCAAAGTGATAACTCTAAACATGAGAAAAAGAAAATAAAGCATGGTTAAGCCTAGTATGATCCTGAACTTAAAGGAAAGTATTTAGTCTTATCTACATTATTGCATCTCTAGTTTATGGTAGACACTTCCTAGTTCTTTCTGAAAATGAAAGTTGTAGATGTGAATTCAATATTAGACACCATTTTCCATCTTCTTATCGACCCCTTATTTTGCTGTCATCAATTCCAATGCTATTAAATTAAGCAGCTGGTTTCTCCACATGGTTAACTCTGGTGATGCCTTTTCTAGCTAGTTGATTGGGATGCACATTTTTGCCATCAGTCAGAAAAACAATTTGTACATTTCCCCTTCTAAAACAATACTACCGGAATGCTCTATGATATATAAGATCATGTACTAATTAGGAATATTAAGGTCCATAATTTTTGTCATCACTTCAGGATATCATCTCAAAACTAAGAAATCTTCAACCTGGACCAAAAAACAGTAATCAAAGGTGTCTTGGAGTGTGTTACATTTCAGACAGGCACTTGAGGATGTTATGCCTGCTTTGTACATCCAAGCAGGATGAATGGAAACTGCAGATCTCTTGGGGGCGGTGATATTTTTTGCTGACTAAAGACTCTCTATAAATGAGTGACTGAGTCCTCACAGAGTCAGGCTGCCACTTAACCTCCAAAACATACAGTATGTTTCATGCTTGTGAGATTTCTGCAACTGGTAAAAACTGGCATTTGATAAATTCAGACTCTCATTTCCAGCAATCATTGTATCAAAACTTGATTCAAACAGCATGCCATTATTCTCACTCTAGCTAGAGTCAAGATAATGCCTGACTTATAAGAAGGCACAGAATTATTTGCTGTGTAATTGAAAATTAGATTTAAGCCACTGGAAGGTATATTACAAGGGTGTCATGTTCATTTCAATGTTGGACTGCTTTTGAAGTGAGGAAGCAGGCTCCCCTCCAATGATATTGTCAACTGAGGTGGAACGAGGGTGCCCCTATATCCACAGTGCCTTCTTTATTTGCTGTTTCTCTACTTCAGTGGGGGCCTTCTAACTCTCACCACTTGCCACTGTGCCATGCTGTGGAGACCAGTACCTGAAATAACATTTAATAATGTAGCAGATTATGATAAAATTATTAGCTGCTCATAATTTTTTTTATAACCTATTAATTAATCCACACAGATAGAATGGTTATATTTTCTTCATTGTTATTATGTGTAATGGCATTTGTGTAGAATCATCTGTAAAAGCAGATGTGTGTCATGCACAATCCATCAGACATGCCAGAAATATAGGAAGCTCTTCCTCTAGCAGGTTTATCTTTGGAGAATTTTTTTAAAGGTTGAAAGTTTAGCTCATTAGTTTATTCTGGGAAAATTGTAGACAGTGTTGTAAAACCAGCCCCAGTGGGAGTGTAACTGACTGTTAGGTGAGTGAGATGAATGTGCACATGGACAAAGGGCTGGTTTATTGATCAAGGAGAGACCATGAAGGCACCAAGCCTGGGACATAGTGTTATACAAATGCCTAAGAGTGTGCTACAAAGATGAAAGGAGAGACCAGTTGTAGATTACAACTCAGTGGTACAGGAGAGGAATATCTGAGTGTTTTCAACAGCCCTGAATTGAAGATCATGTTGGGTGCACCTGAAAGAGAGAGGGTTGCTTCAGAAGTTAAAGAACAGAATGGAGGACAAGAAGAATTTGGGATTTGGAACTTGGGCAGAAGATCTGTGTTGGGGGGGGGGGGCTGGCTGGACCCGAGGGAAGAGGTTACTGCTGGTTATTTTAGTACAGGGCTCGGGAGTGACACTGTACCCAATGGACTGTATCCAATGGACCTTGAAGCTGCTCCTGAAGTATGATGCCTGGATTGGAACTGCTTGTGAGGTGAGAGAGCAGTGGTGTGACTTCTGTGAGAGAAGAAAGGTATACATCAAGGAAGCCCCATGGATTCTGAAATGAGAGAGAAAAAAAGACCATGTAAAGAGAAATTGGGGTATAAAAGAGAGAGAGAGAGAGAGACTGCCCTTATGGAGTTACTTGAGGAAATGAGACCTTTGGGAAAGTAATCTGGATTCCCAGAAGCTCAGTGAATAGGGAAGAAGAATGAAATTATGACAATTGAGGAGTGTAAAACGAGGACTGTAATTTTTGGAAATCTGACCAAGATGACCAAGAAAGTGACTACATATCTGGACTGTGAATTTGATAAGATGATGTTGCTGATGCTATTTTTGTGTTTTAAAATTAACCTTTTATTTTTGGAGCACAAGAACAGAGAGGACATTGAAATTATTTGTTGAAGTCCTCAGCCCACTTCAGCCTTACAGAGAAATCTGACCCCAGCCTACCCCCTGAGAGAGAGTAAACCCCACCATGGGTGAGTTGCACCATTGCTCCCTATGGCTGTGAAGGTGACCCCTTGGTACAATGTTTATACTGGCATAGTCTTTCCATTTGATATGAAAGTTAAAACAAAAAAGATAACTAGGGTCCAGAGAAAGTTAGTAGGGAAATCTCCACATCTTGATTGTTTATTGTTAGCAAAACAAATCTCATTCTAACTTGATGAGTGGCTAGCTATGACTACCAATACAACACCTTTAGATAGCACCCTCGGAATCAATGAAGTCCATATTTAGCCACTATGTGGCTCGGCTAGTCAGCAGATGTGCTGCTGAATATCTCTGGCTATCTTAAAGATAGCTGGATCAGTTTATCCAGCTAATTTTAGGACATATCTATGGGCCGACCAGAGTTAACCAGATAAGTTATCTGGCAAGCTCTGAATATAAGAATTAGCTGCATAATTTACCTGGCTAAATCAACTCCTCCCAGTTATGTCTCTGGAATGCCCCTAACTTATCCAGTTAATTCTAGTTGGCTAACTTATTAGCTGATTAGAATTTCTTCTGAGTTATCCAACTAAATACTTTGTAATATGCATCTCAAAGATTCTACAACCAGAATGTATACAGTTAATTTTAGACTATGAAATGTATACCCTAGACACAAGTGTGAAGTCTCTTTCTAAAGGGTCTATGTACTAAAGGAATTTCCTAATTTTGTGTCTATAGGAAACATGCTTAGCACATCAGGCACCAAGGGATTTACGTTTTTAAGAATCTCCTAGATAAATGGAAAGCTTTTGTTCTTACCCAAAGTGCCAAATATAACGGAATGGGTTTTATCCCATTCCCAGCTTCTTGAACTGAAATGCTCTCACTGGGGTAGATTTTCAAAGGGTTGCGCACGTAAGATACACATAACCCCTGAAAACCTCTCCCTGCCTCCCCCTGCGCGCACCGAGCCTATCTTACATAGGTTCGGCGGCGCGCGCAATCCCCGGGACGCGCGCAAGTCCCAGGGCTTTGAATAAGGGGCTAGCCGGGGCGTGGCCGGGGGCGTAGTGGCAGGCCGGGGCGTGTCTAGGGCAGGGCAGTGGTCCATGGGCAGGGCCAGAGGTGTGACGGCGGTCCAGGGGCCGGGCTGAGTGCTCTGGCACAACGGCCTGTGCCGGGGCAGGGAGCCAGCGGCATGCGCAAGTTCCGCCTGCCAGAGGCAGGCATAACTCCACAAAATAAGGTAGGGGGGATTTAGTTAGAGCTGGGGGGTGGGTTAGATAGGGGAAGGGAGGGAAAGGTTGGGGGACAAAACAAAGTCCCCTCCAAGGCCGCTCCGATTTTGGAGCGGCCTCAGAGGGAACGGAAGCAGGCTGCTCGGCTCGGCACGCGCAGGTTGCACAATTGTACACCCCCCTGTACGCACTGACTCTGGATTTTATAACATGCATGCGTCAGTGCGCGCATGTTATAAAATCGGGCGCAGATTTGTTTGCGCTGGGGTGCGCGAACAAATCTGCGCCCTCGCGAAAGTTTCAAGATTTACCCCACTATGCATAATGAGGAAGGAAAAGAAAAACTCAACAGACTTCAAAGTTTAAAAAGGAAAATATTTAAAAAGAAAAGAACATCTCTCCTCAATGTATCATCTTAATGTGGTTCATAAAAAGACAAACCATAGGTTGAACCTATTGGTTTTTGAAGAGGTAAAAAATGGAAATACATAGGGAAGCTTACCATTCTTATCAGTGTCTTTCTCTTTCTAACCAGGCCAGGTTTTTAATTTTATCCTATTGCTGTGACATTATATTCTCACATTTCTACCCTGGTTTTCTCAAAAATAGACTCAAAGCAGTTTACGCCATAAGAATCTAGCATAAGTAAACAAAACATATTTTTAAATATTGCATTTCAAATGCAATAGAAATACAGGATTATCATCATACACTTGCCAACCCAATTCTAGTCACCTTCTATCACAAAAAGGCTAGAAAAGGAATTCCCATACATCCTAATTCACAATGAAACCACAAACCCCCCAAAATGTTAATTTTCATACAAATGTATCAATGATACTTTTGAAGCCTTCTCTCGCCCCTCACCTCAATCTGCTGAGAAAGACGACAGAAATCCTAGAACATTTTTCTGTAAGATTAATGCAGTATAACAGGGAAAGAAATGGAGCAGAAAAGAGAGGAAAGAAATGTAATTGTCTTTCAGGGCACTCCTGCACCCTTACATTATCCTTCCCTGTCACTCCCTCCCCCCCCCCCCCCCTTCTATCCCTTTCACTGACATCAATGGTCTGGTACCTACCAGCCCACCTGTACATATTCAGCTGGATTTTAAAAGGGTTACGCGCGTAAGTCCCGGGGCTTCGCAAGGGTGGCGTGTCAGGGGCATGCCGGGTGGGCGGCATGATTTTCGTGGCGTTCCGGGGGGCGTGGTGGGAGAGTGGCGCCAGCCCGGGGGCGTGGTCGAGGCCTCCGGACAAGTCCCTGGGTCGGGTGATGGCGTGCCAGCAGCCCGCTGGTGCGCACAGAGTTACACCAGCCTCCGGCCGGCGTAACTTTGCCAACAAAGGTAGGGGGAAGGGTTAGATAGGGCCGGGGGGGGGGGGGGGGTTTAGGTAGGGGAAGGGAGGGAAAGGTGCGGGGGGGGTAGAAGGAAAGTTCCCTCCGAGGCCGCTCTGATTTCGGAGCGGCCTCAGAGGGAACGGGCAGTGCGCGCTGGGCTCGGCACGCGCAAATTGCACAAATGTGCGCCCCCCTGCGCGCGCCAACCCCGGATTTTATAAGATACGTGCGGCTACGCGCGTATCTTATAAAATCTGGCGTACTTTTGTTCACGCCTGGTGCGCGAACAAAAGTACATGCACACATAGATTTAGACATTCTACCCCATATTATTTTTTGTTAATTTATATTTCGAATGTTCCTATAAATCTCTCTCTTTCTCTAATCCTTCCTACTGCTGTCCTCTCTCCTCCTTCATTGCTGCTCCCCCTTCCCCATCCCTGTTTATTGTATTTCACTCTCTTGTTAATTTGTTACAAAGTAACTAGCATGATGTTCCGACGAATGTTGGTATATAAAAATCAACAAATAAAATAAATAAATAAATAAATAAATAAATAAAATGGTAGAGGGTCTGATGCTTGTTTATGAGCTGAGCACCAGTCTGTGGTGAGTTCAAAAACAAAAAATGGTTGCACAGTACTGTGGACTTAATCCAGTGGCAAGATTGTCATGCTGGACAGGGAAGGTTTCTTCAAATGCCTCTTTCACTTCTGTGACTCCCTCTGGGGTCGATGCAATATGCCAAGCGCACTCTTAACGAGCCGTTAGACATGGGTAAAAATAGGTGCTAATCAATCCCCTAATACAATAAGGGGATTAGCGCCTATTTAAAATGTGTCTAACACGGAGTGAATGAAATAGCGCTCATCACATGCAAATGCATGTGAATGAGCCTATTACTCATTCACTCCCAATGCAAAAAGATAAATGTGCCTCTCAGATGCACATTTATTGCTCAGATATTAACGCCTGCCTGGAGCAGGCATTAATAGCTGAGCACATTGAAAGAAGTACAGAAAAGCAGAAAAAACTGCTTTTCTGTACTTCGTTTTTAAAGTAAAAAAATAAAAGAAAATAACTCGGCAGACCGCCGGGTTATGAAGACCGACGCCAGTAAACATGGCGTCGGTTTCATAACCGGCCATCTGCCAGTAATGAAAAATGGCCGCCGATAAACTCGGGGGCTGTTTTCTTTACTGGCAGACAGGCAGAGCGACCCCCTAATTAAATATCGCATGGTGCCCCCCCCTTTGGGGCACCATGCGCGCGTTAAGAGAGCGGGCACTGACTGATCAGCCGCCCGCTTTCTACGCGCCCTTTATTGCATCGGCCCCTCTGACTGTTCCCCAACTTGTTCTAGAATTGATAGCAGCCTCTGTCAAACCCCAGGATAAAAGAGGGTCTCACTCCAAAATATGTCTTCAAAGAAACCTTTTATTTCATAGTTCTGGGGATACTAGCAATCAAAAAAAACTCAAAAAATCACTGATTTTAGCAGGGCACGCAAGTTTCTTACATTAGCAGTAGCACCAAAGGCAACGTAAACAAAACACACTTCCCTGGAGAATCCCCTTTAGCAAAGTATCAACTCCTTTCTCTTTTTCCCCTTTAGCATGCAGACTGACCCTTATTCCATCCTTTTCAGAAAAAAATAGCTTTTAGCACTCATAAATCCTATTACATCTACTTCCCTGTTGAAAGGAAGAAATCCACCACAGGGGTGGGTAAGAGTATGTAAATTTACCGCTTAGGACATAGGCTATAGGTATTGCCAATTATTAGGCTTGTTCAGTATTTGTTGATTGCTAATGTGGCTCGTCAGAATGAGGGCTACTACCTGGAGATAATGCCCTTGTTCGATGTACATGCACACGGTTGGTGAGACTCCAGCGTTGCTCTGGGCTTCAACAGCAAGAGGAAATGTGGAAGAAAAAAAAGAAAAAAAGGTTTTGCATTCACAAAAAAGCGAGATGTAGCTTGCTTGTTACAGCGGTTACTTCCCCAAAACCAGATAAGCCAGTACTTTGCTTTCAATGCATATCCAGCATAGCACTCTGCTTCAACGGCAGGGGAGAAAGTCCAACACTTCTCTTTCAACGCATAGCTCTCTGATACAACAGCAGGGGGAGGATAGAGAGGAGGATCTGTATATGGACAACAGCCAACAGGGTCCGAATTGCGTAGTCTGGGTGGACAGAGGCATGGGTGTAGCTTGCCTATTGCGGCGGTTGCTACCCCTAATTGAGCTAGATATTCACTTGGATGCAGTTCCAGCAATGCTCTCTGCATTAATGGTGGGGTGGAGGGGAAATAGAACTAAAGGTTACTAGGAGCCAAGAGTAACAAGTAAGAGGGAAAAAAAAAAGTGTGAAGCTTGCTGGGCAGACTGGATGGGCCGTTTGGTCTTCTTCTGCCGTCATTTCTATGTTTCTATGTTTCTATGTTAGCAACCGTAATTCCTCCCAGGTGGCTCAGAAACATTGCCCTGGAGTATAGTATGGGTTTTCCAGAGCCAAGGCCTTGCTGGACATTGAAATGAAGAGAGAAAGATTCCCTCACCTTGGCTTCATTCCAGTTTAAATCAGCTCCAAAGGGGAAAAAAAAAAAAGTCACATTACTGCCTAAACACCCCCTTTATTGCACCAATAGACAATTTCTCTAGATGTTCTCTTTCAAAATCTCCCTTAAAGAGATGTACAAAACCTCATGATAAACTTCTGCAGTAGTGCATACCACCCAAAAGTAAAGGCCAGGTGCATCCCCCCAGAATTTCTTCAAGGACCCTAAGAAAAGATCACCAGCAATAAACTACTGGGTTTTGCTCAGAGCTCCATTTCTGAGCTCTATGCCAGCTGTTTGCTTTTGCACTTCTTTCTCTTGTCAGACATCTTACATTTCTTAGATAGAGCTGTTTCTTAGAAACACTGTTTCCCTGAATTTCCTTTGTGAGGAAGAACTTGACAAAGTCTCATACACTTCCAAGTACTCTTTCACTGTGTTAAGGGGCATTGTTTGGATTAAATCTGAACATTTTGAGAAAAGAGAAACCCTATTGATATTTCACAATTCTTTCCCTAAGAATTTAATAGTTGGAAGCTTCTCCAACATGCCAGATCTGGGCTACTAATCAAGGCTTCAGCAACTAGGGAGTTTGGAAGGGTAGAGTTGAAGATTGGTTTGTTTGGCCCCCCAAGCAAAAAGGTATTCCCATGCCCCTTCCAGGAATATTTTAGTTTTAGACATACAAAGAATAAAATCTCTTTTCCTCTATATTTAATCAGCTCTTGTTTATAAATCATGGAGTATCTGGGTTTGTCTCCTCTTCTAGAAGCAATATGGGCTTTATCAATTTGTACATTAGGATTGAGTCCATCTCTCATCATAAATGTTAAAGTTCTTTGACTATAAATGTGATATTCTCATTTCTTCCAGATTCAGGATGCGCTAAAAGTCAGATTTTCTTACTTTTGTGCTGTCTGCTTTGCAGATCATTGTGTTTTCTTTCAAGTCACTAGTGACCTTTTTAGTTCCTTAAAGAAAGTGGCAGTGGCATCAATTTGCTTCCCACTTTTATTTAACTTATCGCATTGTCTTTAAGCTCCTTAACATCACATTTCAATTCTGCCACAATCTTTGACAGCTCAGATTGATTAGTTTGAGCTCATGCATGAGCAAACGGATGTCAGCTTTGATGGCAGTCAGTATCATTTCACAAGGCAAAGGTTTTACTCTTTCTGTAGACGGATTCTCTTTTTGGTATTTTCTTGAGTGTTTCTACTCTATTTTGATAAGGTTGGAATATGTGTAGGTATAGAATCCATACTGGTAGGAAACAATACAAATCAGTATTCACTCTGTTGCATAATGCTGTTTAGGTGGAGAGGACTAGAGACACCCTCTACTAACACACAATTTACTTCAGACACTTAAGAGATTGCAAAAAGAGATTATTGAATGAAGTAGTCTGAAGTTTAGTACATTACAGCATACTAAAGAGTTTCCCATAGAGCAAATAGATAAAACAAAAAAAAAATAAACGCTCTCAAGACTGACTGAGCTGCAGTTCATAACCAGAGAGCTATGTTTTCTTAAGGTATATGAATTGGAGACATTGCAAATAGCGAGTCCACTATTTAAATATCTTGGGCCACACTTAAAGCTGCATTCATCTCTTTAATTACAAGTTTAGCAGACTTGTTGACCAAGAAAGTTTATTATAATCTATCCCAAAATATATTGCTGCATAGAAGCTTCAAGGAAGGTACAAGGAAAGCAAAGTAAGCTCGACTGAAATAATTACATGTATTGCAGCCTGTTATTCTCAATCTACAGCGCTGGAATCTGTCAAGTAAAAGCTGTACTGGATATGACCCCCTTCTTACATGAAGATGGTACTGTGCCTCTCTGCTCTGAGGAGATAATTTTCTTGCACTTGTTAACTGCTAAGAGCAATGATTAGTGGCAAGATGCTTAGTTGGGCCTCTAACGTGCATGTAGCCAGTACTAGCCTTAGAGTAAGGGTCTTGCAGGCCTCTGTTCAGCATTTAAATACACAATTAATTTGTGGCTTCACTGGGACAAGACTGCTTCACTGCTATTTACCAACCACAGTTTGAAGCAGCAAAATAAAAGAACAATACTTGGCAGCAGGGAAACCTGTGGAAGGGCTGTGAGACACATTGCAGTTGGTGCTTTTCACTTCTGGGTCCACAGGATTACCAGGCTGCAGGAATTCTCACTTTGCTCTGGAAAGGGGAGAAGCGAACCAAACAATGCTCTTAGCAGAGCCTTGCTCCACATACTTTTTAAGAAGGGAAGTGGTGGATTTATACCTCTGGCTGCTCTTAAGCACATGGATAGCTACCTAGCTGTCTCTCCCAACTCACCCACCATGAGAGAATGAAGTGCGTCTTATACAGCTGATAGGCTGCCCATATGAGCTTACCTCATGTGTTTTTAGTAAATCCACCCCTTTTGAAGATGTAACCCCCTCCAGTTATTAGGCTAATTGAGGAAAGGGATCACTATAGGAAAAAATAATTAAATCATCTCACTTATATCACTCAGTACTACACAGGTTCTTACAGGGAAGGGGGAGACCAAGTACAGTTTCAAGGCCAGATTTACAATATTAAAAGGGTTCTTTATGTGCCACACAATTTCTTAACCATTGACTGAGAACACTGAATGACTACACAGACTCAGATTTCAATAATGTGTGTTGGGAGGTTTTCTCTTTTCCATCAATTGAAGAAAGTGAATGCCAACAGCAAATATAATTAAACACAACTTTACTAATTGAATGTGATAAAGATTATATGTAAAATTATACATACTGTATATACTCTGCTTTAATATCAAGCCTCTGAACTGATAGAATCTCTTTAAGACTTAAAATTTCTTGATGTAGTTAATGTTTCTTAGTTCCAATAATGGAATATTTGCAATAGAAAACAAAACATTGCGAAACAGAGTTAGAGATCTCTAGGTGGAGCATTTTACGTTTTTTTCTTCCTTTCTGCCATTCAGAGATCTAAGTTTACTTTATCTTGCAATTTATGTTGATATTTTTACTCATTAACACCTTAGCTTTCCGTGGAAACCCACTACTCACTGTTCTTCAGTTGGATAGGATGAGCTCTGGAAAACTTAGTCCAAGTGTTTTGTTCTAGTCCTGAATTGCTGCATTCTGTTTTTTCTTCAGGGAAAAATGCCTTCCACGCTACTGTTGGATTCTCTTGCATACTCTTCACACCAGTCAGTCTCTTGGACACTGGCAATCAACAACTGATGAGATTTCGGTAACTTACTGCAGTCTCAGGATTCAATCTCAAGCTTGCTCTCTCTTTCCCAACTACTTGGGCAGCAACTACCTCCATGTCAGTCCTCTCCGGAGATCTCTTAGAAGCTCTCCTTAGCTCTCTCTGTCCACTCCCTCTGGGGCTAGAACCCAGGCATCCTCCTCAGATGAAACTTACTCCTGATTGGCTGAGAAACTTTACAGGGATGAGTTACTTGCTTTAAGGATTGATTCAAAATTCTCACACAATGCAATATGCAAAACTGATTCCACCAAGCATCAGTCCAAACTGGTGATCACTTTTATGTGTGCTGGATTAAATCATTATTAGCCTTAGAGTTCAAGGCTGGTTTAATGGGTCGCAAACATTTGTTGTAGCACTAATATATTTTTTTATTGAATTTTCAAAGTTTATAATTGATAACACATCAGACAAATACTTTATTAATACAACAAATGAATCGAACAACCCCACCCTTATTCCACCCCTCCCCTTTGCTCATTGTACAATAGTGTGACACAGCTTCCTTATACATAACATAACAGCCAGGAAACCCTAAATTTGCCAACAAATCTATGTGCCAGCAAGATAAGATCACATCAGTTTAGCATACCTTTTACCACCAAATTCTGAAACTTTGTGAAAATTATGATGATTATGAAGTAAAGAAATGATGAAAGAAAGATAAAAGAAAGAAGGAAGAGGAAAACCATATATCTTGGTAAGTTTTTTTTGTCACCTCTGGGAAGGAAGCCAAAAAATCTGTCCAAATACCTTGAAAGAGGTTTTTGCCTTACTTGAGAACATGATTTACACTCTAACAGGTACAAGTCCCACATCATTTCCTTCCAGCACAAAATCTCTGGACCTTGTTTGCTCAACCATACCTTCATAATGCATCTCAAAGCCTGCAAACACCCCTTCATTAGTAACATTCTCATCCCTCTAGGCAAAGCTTTTGTGTTCTGAACACATTCTAAAACACAAGGTTGCCGGCCATGGGAAAAGTACAGTAGTTATGTTTCTGAAAATATCAGAAGCTTCTGCCAAAATGACTAAATATCACTACACTTCCACAGACACTGCATAAAAGTAGCATTCACCCCTTGACATTATAGGCACATGTCAGAGGGAGAAGAGCTTGGCCTTAAAAACTTTGGATGGCCAAAAAAATATTCTGTTCAATATTTAGATGCATCATACATAGAGAAACAACATGACACTTAAATCTGCATATTCTGAATTTCCGAAGGTTTTAGGGGAAATACCTTTCTGACTTTAAAAAGGTATTTTCAGGACATTTTAGGTTTTATATCTGAATCGATGCCATCTGTGAATGCTTTTACTTTCTTCCTAAAAGCACTTCTAGTCTTCTACAAAATATCAATATTCAATCTCCTAATTTAAAATTTTCCTTGAAAATTCCTCATTGGAAGCCTTTGATCGATCTACTCTTTAGGTGTCCTTTATTTCCTCCACTGCCTTGAGTAATGTGTGTAATTACTTCAGAAATTGTCATCTCATTTTTATGGTCAATCTATAAGGATTTTCTTGATCTTGCTCAAGCTACTTGATTTGGAAGGAAAGACTTCTTAGCTTTAAGGCAGGAAATTGTATCTTTAGGTTTTTATTTTATATTACATTATCTTTGTAAGTGTGTTATTAAGTGCATCACTGAATGATTTATTTTTTATTTTTTTTAAGCCTGTGATGTATTTGTGTGTGCATATGTGAATTGGAGGCTGCCTAGGATTGGGGGTGTGTGTGTGAATGGAAGGCTGCATGGGATGGGTGTGAGTGTGTGAATGGGAAGCTGCCAGGGATATGTGTATATGTTGTGTGTGAATGGGAGGCTGCCTTGTTGAGTGGGTGTGTGAATGGGAGGCTGCCTGGGATGGGTGGGTGTATGAATTGAAGCCTGTCGGGTTGCATGTTGTGTGTGTGTGTGTGTTGTATCTGTGTGAATGGGAACCTACATGGGATATGTGTATGTGATATATGTGTGACTTGGAGCCTGCCTGGGATGTGTATGTTTGTGTGTGTTTGTGTCTGAATGTGTGCATATGTGTGAATGGGAAGCTGCCTGGGATGGATGTGTGTGTGCATGTGTGAATGGGAGGATCTCTGTGATGTGTGTGTGTGTGTGTGAATGGGAGGCTGCCTGTGATGGTGTGTGTGTATGAATGGGAGGCTGCCTATGATGTGTTTGTGTGTGTGTGTGTGTGTGTGATTTGGGTAAGACGGATCGGTGTGTGTGTGTGTGTATGTGTGTGAATGGGAGGAAGCCTGGGATGTGTATGTCTGGGGGAATGGGAAGCTGCCTGGGATGTGTGTAAGTGTGTGGATGTGAATGGGAGACTGCCTGCAATGTGTGTGTGTGTGTGTGTGTGTGTATGTATGTGAATGAGAGGTTGCCAGTGATCGGTGTGTGTGTATGTGAATTGGAAGTTGCCTGTGATGGGTATCCATCTGTGAATGAAATGCTGCCTATGGTGTGTGGGAGGGTGTGTGTGAATGGGGGTTGACTGGGATGTGTGTGTGTGTGTGTGTGTGAATGGGAGGCTGCCTGGGATGGGTGTGGTTTGTGTGTGAATAGAAGGCTTCTTGTGATGGCTGGGTATGTGTGAATGAGAGGCAGCCTATGGTGTGTGGTTATGAAAGGGGAGATGACTATTATGTGTTTGAATGTGTGAGTGTGTTTGAATGGGAGACTGCCTGGGATATGTGTGTGTGTGTGTGTGTGTGTGTGTATGTGAATGGGAGGCTGCCTGGGATGTGTGTGGGTGTGTGTGTGTGTGTGAGTGGCAGGCTGCCTGGAATAGGTGTGTGTGTGTGTGTGTGTGTGTGTGAATGTGTTATTGGGAAGCTGCCAGGGATGGGCGTGTGTGAATGGGAGGCTGTCTTGAATGGATGTGTGTTGTTTATGCAAGTGTGAAAATGAATGAGAGGCTGCCTGGGATGTGTGTGTGTGTGTGTGTGTGTGTGTGTGTGTGTGTGTAATGGGAGGCTGCCATGAATGGGTGTGGGTGTGTGTGTTTGTGTGAATGGGAAACTGCATGAGATATATGTGTGTGTGTATGTGTGTTTGTGTGTGTGTGACTTGGAGCCTGCCTGGGATGAGTGTGTTTGTATGTATGTATGTGTCTGTGTGTGTATGCATGTGAGAATGGGAGAATCTCTGTGATGTGTGTGTGTGTATGAATGGGAGGCTGCCTGTGATGGGTGTGTGTATGAATGGGAGGCTGCCTATGGTGTATTTGTGAATTGGGGATGACAGGAATTGGTGTGTGTTTATGTGTGTGTGAATGGGAGACTGCTGGAGATAATTGTGTATGTGTGTGAATGGGAGGAAGCCTGAGATGAGTGTGTGTGGGTGTGTGTGTGTGTGTGTTTGGGAAGCTGCCTGGGATGGGTGTGTGTGAATGGGAGGCTGTCTTGAATGTGTGTGTGTATATATACAAGTGTGTATATATGAATGAGAGGTTGCCTGGGATGGGTGTGTGTGTTGGGGGGTTATATATATGTATGAATGAGAGGTTGCCTGGGATGGAATGTGTGTGTGAATGGGAGGCTGCTAGTGATAACTGTGTATGTGTGTGAATGGGAAGCCTGAGATGAGTGTGTGAGTGTTTGGGAAGCTGCTTGGGATGGGTGTGTGTGAATGGGAGGTTGTCTTGAATGGATGTGCGTGTGTGTGTGTGTATGCAAGTATGTATATATGAATGAGAGGCTGCCTGGGATGGGTATGTGTGAATGGGAGCTAGCCTGGGATGGGTGGGTGTATGAATAGAAGCCTGCCTGGGTTGCATGTGTGTGTATGTGTGTGTGTATGAATGGGAACCTGCATAGGATATATGTGTGTATATGTGTGACTTGGAGCCTGCCTGGGATGAATGTGTTTGTTAGTGTGCATGTGTGAATGGAGGCTGCCTGGGATGGATGTGTGTGTGCATGTGTGAATGGGAAAATCTCTGTAATGTGTAAGTGTGTATGAATGGGAGGCTGTTATGGTGTGTTGTGTGTGTGTGTGTTGTGAATTGGGGAATGACAGGGATGGGTGTGTATTTGTGTGTGTGTGAAGGGGAGGCTGCTGGGGTAATGTGTGTATGTGTGTGAATGGAGAAAGCCTGGGATGGATGTGTGTGTGTGTGTGTGTGTGTGTGTGTGAATGGGAGGATGCCTGGGATGTGTTGTGGGGGGGGGGAGGGAAGCTGCCTGGGATATGTGTGTGGATTGTGGATGTGAATGGGAGACTGCCTGAGATGTGGGGTGGGGTGTGGGTGTGGGTGTGAATAGAAGCTGCCTGATGATGAGTGTGTGTCTGTGAATGGAAGGTGGCCAATGGTGCTCATTCATTTTTTTTTGATAAATTGTTAGTAAAGATACATGCTTTTAAATTATATATATACACACACACACCACACACACACACACCAATACACACACCAGTTCATGCATAAATGCATCTACTAGTGGGAAATTTAAACTAGATTGGAGGAATCAGTCCATTTAGAGATGAAGTCACAAATTGTGTTTGTGTGTATGCTTGTGTCTCTGTGTGCATCTAGTGTGTGTGTCTGTATGCTTATGTATGTGTATGTGATGTGTATATATGTATCTCTGATAGAGATGTTTAAAATCATGAGAGGTCTAGAACGGGTAGATGTGAATCGGTTACTTTTCGGATAGTAGAAAGACTAGGGGCACTCCATGAAGTTAGCATAGGGCAAATTTAAAACTAATTGGAGAAAGTTCTTTTTTACTCAATGCACAATTAAACTCTGGAATTTGTTGCCAGAGGATGTGGTCAGTGCAGTTAGTATAGCTGTGTTTAAAAAAGGATTGGATAAGTTGTTGGAGGAGAAGTCCATTACCTGCTATTAAGTTCACTTAGAGAATAGCCACTGCCATTAGCAATGGTAACATGGAATAGACTTAGTTTTTGGGTACTTGCCAGGTTCTTATGGCCTGAATTGGCCACTGTTGGAAACAGGATGCTGGGCTTGATGGACCCTTGGTCTGACCCAGTATGGCATTTTCTTATGTTCTTATGTTCTTATGTAAGCCTAATATGTGAGACTTGATACAATTTTAAATCTCTGCAAATTGCACTTTAGCGGTTAAGGGCACGCCCCCACTCCTCCCCAGGATTCATTACATCACCACATAGTGAGCACCACACAGAAAGCACTTAGGCAGGCAACTTCCTGGCAGACTTTGCCTAAGGGATAGCCAAAGGGCTTGCCCTTTTGTGTGCCTCATATTGCGACCTGTGGGTTGTAGGTCAGAAATCTTGGCTTTTTAAAGTGGGGCAGGGTGTCTCTGTTTTGCTGTTAGTGTTTTGCATGTTAAAACTGAGAAAATGCTAGGTAATATCCCCATTATAATGAGACGAGGCAGACATTCTGGTTTAAGTGATAAAAAGTTTAGGAGTGAAAATAGAATATTGGATCCACTTGAAAAGGTAAATGTGACACAATTTAATGCAAATCTAGCACAAAATTTATCTATAGACTATATGAACATATGATCACTAAGAACCAAAGAGCACTGTATTAATGATATGATTGAACGCAATAATTTGATTCTCTTCCTAATTACTTGAAACCTGGCATCATAAGCATGATACTGTGCTGTTAAATTAATTATGCCCATTGGGATATTCTTATCTACAGAAAGCTCAAGCGAATAAGGAAGGAGGAGGATTGTTAGTAATTTACAGAGCAACATTACAAGTAAATGAGGTTAATTTTGCCTTTCAATCCCCCACAGAGGCGTTGATAATTCAGGTTCAGTTAAGATGGGTTTATTTGTTTGATATATTCGCTACCAGGAGGTACTGTTTCTTATATTACCTAGTTGTGTGAACAAATAGCTATGCTCCATTTGTGCTATAATAGATTGCTATTTGTTGAGATTTTAATATTTATACTGATGATAATAACTCAGCTGTAGCAAAAGAATTTCTATCCCATATGTCTGCTGGAATTTGAGCAAAAAGTTAAGGTGCCCACTCATAGTGCAGGGCATGCTTATATCCTTCTATTTCACCACAAAAGGTGAATTGATTATATTTCTAAAGTGTGTGCTCATGAAGTTTTGTGGTCGGATCACTACTTGTTATTGTTCCAACTAATAAATTGTACAGATGGTTGCAATGGCCTAATATAAAATGAGGTTCTAAGTCTTTCTCCCTGGAGTTATGAGAGAAAGAGAAAGAGAGAGAGAGAGAGAGAGAGAGAGCAAGCACCTAGCTGTAATACCCTGACCCTAGATAGGTATTTATATCTCTATGGGAGGCCCACCTAGTAACTCGAGGTGAGGTTTAGGTATTAGTGTAAGGGGTTAGGGGCCACTCTGACATTCAATTTGAGATATGCAAACAGAATAGTGCTCTCTTTTGAACATTTGATGACCTTCGGAGTAAGGAAACTCACCCAAAGATGAGATTTGTGCAGTGTTCTCTCAGCCTAGCTTGATGGACTCTCTACCTTGGCTTCACAAACAGTAAGCCCATTCCCCCTCTTTCAGATTTGCATCACACAATACGATATGGTACTATCGCATGCATTAAAGGCACTTTTCGCATGCAAAAACACCTTAGCGCATTTTCATAAATGAGGAGGATAGTTTGGAAAAAGGATTGGCTATGGATACATCCCAAACTAACTCATTACAAGACTTGCCTATACCCATATAGTAAAGGATGTAAGAAGATTTCTAGGATTCACAAGCTACTTTTGATGTTTTGTTCCACCTTTTGCACAGATAGCTACATCATTACATAGATTGACAGGGAAAAGTAAGAAACAACCAAAAGTGGAAACATTCAAGGGGACATAAGAATGTCAACTTGCATTTGAAACATTAATAGAAAAGCTAATGACTGGCTGCACCAATTCTGGCATACCCTATATTTGAGTTACCATTTATTTTAACAACTGATGTAAGCAATAAAGGACTAGTGTGCTGCATTAAGCCAAATCCAAGAAGGGCAGGAAAGTGATTTCTTTCATAAGTAGAGGCCTCCATAAATCTGAACATAATGACAGTAACTACAGTGCTTTTAAGTTAGAGCTATTAGTGCTAAAATGGGCTGTAACAGACAAATTTAGTGATTATTTGATGTACAAAAAATTTACTGTCAGAACCAATCATAATCTGCTGAAATATTTAGAAACAGCCTATGTTTAAGCAGTAAAGCAGAGATATCTCATGCAGCTAGCAAAATTTTGTTTGAAATAAATTATAAACCAGGTAAACCGAATCTGGTAGCAGATGCTTTGTCTAGAATTCCAACGAAGATGAACCAGAATGTGAAGACACTGAAAAGGATTTTCTAATCATAAAACCGGAAGAAATTAAAAATTATCTCTGTAAAAAAGAAAAGGAAACAAGGGCTGAAGTTAGAGCATTAAAGTTATTGGTTAAAATCCATTTTGATTATACAAAATAAACTTTAAAAATTAACAACAAGCAGATCCAGATTTGAATTTAATTGTATAAGCTAAAGCTTCTGAGAAAGACCCTGACTTATTGAATTGTACAGTTCACAAAAGAAGATATAGGGGGAGTGATGCCAATTAATATTGCAAGAATAATTTTGGTACCGCATAATAAAAGACTCATGTGATCAAATTGTGATAAGACAACTCATATTACCATCAAGTTTAACAAATAAGCCTTCAAAATTAAACATAATCATTCCAGTCATTTTTCCTCTAAAAACACTCAAAAGTAAGGAAATACTATTATTGGCAAAATATGACTAACAATGTCAATATGTGGATAAAAGAATGTAAAATATGCATATTTGCAAAGAATTTGACTACACAAGAACGAGCAACATTGCACCATTTTTATGTGGGGTATCCATTAGATTTGTTGGAAATAGATTATACAGTAGGGATGTGCAGAGCAAAATTTTATGTTCATATTTTTTATGTCCGAAAGGGGGTCCCACTTGCGGCCAATATGGACATAAAAAAAATCCAATGAGTGGGTATATGTACATATGTGCAAAAAAAAAATTTAAACCCCCTCACCCTCCTTAATCCCCCCCCAGACTTACCACAACTCCCTGGTGATCGAGCGAGGAGTGAGGACGTCATTTCTGCAATCCTTGGCGAGAAGCATGTGACGTCGGTGGCACGTCGAGTGACGCGGCGTCACGTGATTCCCGGCTCGTTCGCGCCGGACGGCTCGTTCGGCCCAAAAAGAACTTTTGGCCAGCTTGGGGGGGCCTCCTGACCCCCCCAAGCTGGCCAAAAGTTCTTTTTGGGCCGAACGAGCCGTCCGGCGCGAACGAGCCGGGAATCACGTGACGCCGGCGTCACTCGACGTGCCGCCGACGTCACATGCTTCTCGCCAAGGATTGCAGAAATGGCGTCCTCACTCCTCGCTCCATCACCAGGGAGTTGTGGTAAGTCGGGGGGGGGGATTAAGGAGGGTGAGGGGGTTTTATTTTTATTTTGGCTCAACAATCGCGATTTCCCACATATCGAACATAGATATGTTCGATATGTGGGAAATCCGATCGTTATGTCGAATCAATTTTTTAAGTAAAAAAAAATATGAGTTGCGTTTTACTAATGCGGTCAATCCGAATGCACCCCTATTATACAGTGCTGGAACCTACCGGAGTAATTATGGAGTGGAAAATGTATTAGTAATCACTGACAGGTTTACCAGATTTACACTGACAATAAAAACAAGAGACCAAACAGCAATAAACTACTGCCAAGCAGCTAGTGCAGCAATAGTTTACACTATGGGTGTCCCACGAGAATACATTTGGACCAAGGAAGAGCCTTCAAATCTGCAGTGACTAAACAGCTATGTCAAATATGAATTCACAAAAGGTTGTACTACTCTGGATCACCTAGAGGGAAATCCCCAATGTGAACGATTTAATCGTACAATGCATGATATGTTAAAAACATTAGAAAAAGAGAAGAAGAAACAATGGACTAAATATATTCCAGAATTAGAGCTAGAACATCAGCCACATACATAGTTCTACTGGGTATGCGCCCTTCTACCTAATGTTTGGTAGGGATCCAAAACAATGTATGATTTTCATATGAAAGAAGATGAAAATGACAAGCCTAATACTGACAAATGGATAGGAGTCTCATAGAAAATGTTTAGAACAAGTATGTGATATTGCCAGAGAGGAAAGTTTGAAGAAGTTTGCTTTTAGAAATAAACATTTTGATAAAAATTGTAAAAAATTCTCTAATTAGATTAGACGACGAGTTTTGTTACAGAACTTAAAATACAGAGGGTGAAGGAAAATTCAAAATGTCTGGGAAGAAGACCCTTATGAAGTCATACATAGATATGAACCAGAGAACAGAATGTACCAAAAAAGAAGACAGTACAGGGCTGCTGCCACTCTCTATAAAAGGCAGTGAAAGAGGCCCAAAGCTGAAAGAACATAGGAGGATTAGCCAGCAGCATTTTGCTGCACACTATTTGCTGTACCAACACTATCTTTGCTGTACTTCTAGCTGGCCCAGAGACAGTCTCTGCCTGCACCACCTGTCCCGATGTGCTCATTGACGCTGACTCCAACTGCGATGGGGTATGTGCCCAATTTCTTTGCCAATGCTAATTTAAATTAAAGAAAAAAACAGAGAAGCAGGAGAAGTCCATTACATGCTATTAATTGATTTGACTTAGAAAATAGCCACTGCTATTACTAGCAATGGTAACATGGAATAGACTTAGTTTTGGGGTACTTGCCATGTTCTTATGGCCTGGATTGGCCACTGTTGGAAACAGGATGCTGGGCTTGATGGACCCTTGGTCTGACCCAGTATGGCATATTCTTATGTTCTTATGTTGAATCTCCAAGAGGCAGAGTAGAATGGCAATGGCCGCAGGGTGGGGTACACCTCATTGAGTCTCCACGAAGCAGTAAGGCAGTGGTCTGCAGAGTAGGTTACAGCAATGTTGTCTCCACGTGTAGAGCAGTTCTGGGAGCAACCTCGAGGAGCGAGGGAGCTGGTATGCAGTGTCCGAGGCACAGGGCCCTCCGAGGAGCGGATAGCCAGAGACAGGACCCTAGAGTGTCTCACGCCAGAAGGAGCAGAAACCAGGAACTAAACATCTGTAGAGATCAGTAAGATTCAGCAAGGAAGGAACTCATTGCCAAGTCGATTAGAGCCAGGCCCCGATGGTGCTTAAGAGTTCAGGGCTAATGTTGTCATCAAGAGGAAACACCTCTGTTTCCCACCCTGGCGTTTAAAGGAGGGCCATGTAGTGAGCGTGTGCACGCACCTAGGAAGGCCCAGGGGGACATGGCGGTCGGTGGCATCCTCACCACCCTGGGGAGTCCTGGAACAGAGCAATGTGCGTCGGAAGCAGCTAGGTACAGCCGTGAGTTTCCCCAAAGGAGAGAGGGTAGCAGCACACGAAGT